>NC_050460.1:41661628-41994961 GCF_903995425.1 Onychomys torridus
ACTGGTCTCCAAGGACACCAGGCATACATGTGGTATATAGACACACAAACACACAAGCAAAACATCCACACACATACAATAAGAAACAATTTAAGAAGAAAATTTTAAAAATGCATGGTCTGTGAATTCAGACCTTAGTCTCTTTAAGTTTTCTCTGATATACAAAAAGGTAACTTGTGTAGAACACTTGGAAAAGGACAATCTGAAGAACAGATAAAAGGCCCCTAATCTTAGGAGATGACTACATTGAATGATACCACACAGTTCAATTGTTTGCCCATGTGACTCAGTTAGTGATATCAGACTCTGTTCCCCATTGTGATACACCCATACACCCACCCATCACCCTCTCTTACCCACCTATACACATACTCATGCTCACACATACACACAACACTCTCACACTCTGTTTCTCTCTCTTCTCTCTCTGTCTGTCTCTCTGTCTGTCTGTCTGTCTATCTCTCTCTCATACCACTCTCTCACACACATTCACCTCTCTGTGTGTCTGTCTGCCTCTCTCTCTCTCTCTCTCTCTCTCTCTCTCTCACACACACACACATACACACACACACACACACACACACACACACACCAACTCACCCACATGTGCAAAGAAATTATACAGTCTCGACCCAAATATTACAAGGAAGAATCAAGATGCTTCCATCTACTTAGTGATGAAGGTGAAGAGTGTCCACCTGAAACGTTTCCAACCCAAGCACACTTCAGACACAGGAAATGGTCACTGTTCACCCAGTATTTCACTGCGGCCTGAGGAGCCCCGAGCTGAGCAGTGACTATAAGGATTTAACTAGCTTGAGACTTTGGCGGTCATAGTAAAACCGTCTGTGGAGGAATGGAGCATAGATCAGTGGCGGAGCACACTCACAGTACTCAAGGCCCTGTACAGTTCTAGAACAATCGCCACCAAAAGCAATTGATGCTGATCTGCAGCCATACACCCGGGACAAGAACTGAGGGAGCAGGGAGATGGCTCAGTAGTTAAAGGTACCCATACCTGCCCGTATCTCCAGCTCCCAGCATGTTCCCAACCTCTGGTCTCCACAGACATCAGCATGCATGTGCACATACCCCTTCACAGAGCCACACACATACAGGTAATTAAAAACAAAAGAAATGTTTTAATTTTTTTTTAATTTTATTTTAAAATTGTATGTATGTGTTTTTGTGAGGTATGTGCACTTGGATGTCGTACCTGCAGAGGCCAGCAGAGGGTGTTGAATCCCCTGGAGCTAGAGTTACAGATTGTTGGAAGTCACAGGATTTGGGTGCTGGGAACCAAACCTGGGTCCTCTGCAAGAGCAGTATGTGCTCTTTACCACTGAGCATCTATTTTGCCCTAAAATCAATCTTTTTGTTTTAAATAATTCTTACTAAAAATATTACGTTCCATATCAATAATCTATCACGGGAAAAAGTCAATCAGCATTTAAAATGTGATAATTAGCCATCTAGGGTGGCACATGCATTCAAGAGTCCTGTACAGGTCCCAGCATTCAGGAGGTTAAGGCAAAAGGATTCTTGGTTCAAGGCCTGCCTGGCCTGGGTTATATATAGTGAGACCCTGGCTTAAAAAAAAAAAAAAAAAAAAACCAACCAAACCAAACCAAACAAAAACAAAAAACCAAACTCAAACCAAAGCCCAAACAAAACCAAAACAAACTGAGAATCAGCACCCCCAAGGACTAGAAGTCATAATATAATATTTCAAATTATTGAATAAACAGAAAGTATTGTTTTACAAACAAAACCTAATGAAAAGTGAATGCTCAAGCCTGAAGGAAGAAATTGATAGAATTCAAATGAAAAATATCACTTGTGAAAGAAAAACTTCAATGGGTTGATTAAACAGATTATTCCATCTAAAGAAAATTAGTACATGGAACAACATAATTCAATATTTTAAATTAGACCCAGAAAATATATTTGATAAGGCATGCCAGAATCCAGGAGAGAGAAAAAGAAAAGTAAAATATGAAAGGGAGATTGATATGTATGGAGATATATGAAGGATAGAAAGGAAATATACAGCCCAGGAGGAAAAAAAAGAAGCTAAGTGAGGCAAAGAAAGTATGCAATATAGCAACTGCAAGTTTACTGGGAATGAGTGGCACCCAAGTCTTCTGCTCCAGGAAGCAGGAAAAAGAGAGATTCCCCTTCTAGCTTCCCTGTAGTGAAGAACAGGGATGTGGGGAAGTGGAACCATTGAGCATTGCTGTGTAGGATGGAGGATAGTACTGCTGTTAGGGAAAATGGCATTAGGGGGGCTCCTCAAAAAATTAAACACAGGGTCATCACACGACCTAGAAATCCTACTCCTTCAGTATGGCTCATCTCTGCCATACACACCCTAGAGAAGCAATTCAAACCGGGAGGACTTATCTTGGCTCATGGTCTCAGAGGGATCGGCAGTTCCCTGTGGCAAGGAAGACAGGGCAGCTCATGGAGACAGGAGCATGTGGCAGTGGTTCCCTTGCTCTGTCACAACAGGAAGCAGTCAGGTCAAGGTTATGTGATGACTCCTCCTCACCCCCAGTACAACTGAACCAGCTCCTTTGACACATTTGCAAGATCTTAAAATGATTCTCAAGCTCCATGAACAAGTGAAGCATCCAGACTGTCTCCTCCAAGTTTCTGAACACTGGATGTTTGCTTTGTTCTGTGGTCAGTGCTGCTTGGTCTGCACCTGCCCAGACTCCCCAAGCTTCCTTCAGTGTGGAGTCAATCTCTTTGATGGCACAGCATGACACCGATTCTGTCCATGTGTGACCAGACAGTGTGCTATTCTGAATTGTGGGGTATGGCCCCACACTGTCTGGAGGAGATAGTTCAGTTTGTAAAAGGGTAAAGTGAAATTTTTGGTGACCTCCTTCTCACTACCAATCTAATGTGAATATCTTATGTGGGACAGTGATATTTAAAGGAAAAATGGAATGTGCTTTTAGGAAATTTTTGTTTGATGAATGAATGTCAAATGTTTGACTTCTAAATATTTCTTCTACTTTTCTCTTTTTTTCCTGCTAGGAAAGGCACCGATGCCCAGGCCTGGCTACAAACCTCAGGAGCCCAATGGTTGCGGTTCCTATTTCCTGGGTATCAAGGTACCAGGAAGTGTATGTACCACTATTATTACCTTCTTGATTGATGTGTTTTTGAGTAAGAGCAATCCAAGAGCTATGATCACTGATGGAAGCGATCATTTATGGAATCCACTCAAGCAGGGTGATTTGGTATTTTAAACGAATCTAGGGAAAATGATAGAATTTTCAAGGCAGACACTTGAGTCCTTTCTCCCAAAGCCTGCTGTTCCTCAGCTAAGCTTCTGGTATTCATGAACTTCAAAATCATCTCTATAAACATTGGCTATGATTTATGGCATCAAGATACAATGTAAAGGTGACTAGATGATGTTGAGTTATTTAAGCTAGTAATTCATTCCGGTGATGGACTGGAGTGGCTGGTACTGGCCAGAAAGAAGGGATTATTATATTGGCTGACTTCTGCAGGCAGACTTCCTGTTCAAAGTGTCAGATCAACAGAGTCTGGGGTTTGATGCAGCTGCTGTCTACTGAGATTTGTTAGCACACCACTGACCCTTTCTCAGGCTGCCAGCTTCTAGGAGCGAGCGATGGCTTGATCTCCTTGAAGGTTTCTTGGAAGGGTCTGGGTTTTGTAGAGTGCTTGCCCCACATGCATGAAGAAGCCCTTAGGTACTGCCACATAAGCTAGGTGTAGCGGTACATGCCTGTAATTCTGCCATTCCAGAGGTTGAAACAGGAGGCTCAGAAGTTCAAGGTCATCTTTGACTACACAGTGAATCTGAGGCCAGCCTGGGCTACACGAGAGACTCCGTCTCAAAAGTTAGGGGTTGGGCTGGGTGATAGCTCAGTCAGCAAGTGCTTGCCTTGCAACTAAGAGAACCTGAGTTTGGTTCCCAGACCCCACAATAAAAAGTCTGGTCATGGGGACATTTGCTTGTAATGCCAGTACAGCCAGGTGCTTGGGGCTCCCTAGTCAGCAAACTAATCTATTTGGAAAGTTCCAGGCCAAAGATGGACCCTGACTTCAAACAAACAGACAAACAAACAAACAAACAAACAAACAACACAAGTATCAGCACCTGGGAAATAATAGCTGAGGTTGTCCTCTGGCCTCCATTCAAAAGATCAGCTGTTGACATTTCCACACCAACTGCAGAAAGGTCCTCTATCTTCTGGGCAATTTTCATGCATCTGTCAGAAATACGTATTCATGCACTGGTTTTGTTAGAAGCTTGACTGCCATGGGCTGGACATGTTTTAAGTATGTGAAACTAAAATGTCTTGAAGGAAGGTGTGTCTCTCCCTACAGTGCTCTTGTCCCTTAGAATGCCTGGGGCTAGCCTGTTCACCATCAGCAGTAAGGATATATACACAAGCGAAACCATCCTCTCAGCTGAGTGGATTAGAGAAATGACCTATTTTCAACCGTGAGTTTAGTCAGTCTAGAAGGAGATGCACAGGGACTGAGGATGTAGCTCAGTGGTCGAACACTTGCCTGCATGTGCAAGGCCTTGTGTTCAGTCCCCAGTGCTGCCAAAATCAATCATCAATCAATCAACCAGTTAATGCAGTACAGTGGTGGTGCATGCTTTTAATCCCAGCACTCAAGGGGTAGAAGCTGGTGGATCTTTGTGAGTTTAAGGCCAGTCAGAGCTACACAGAGAAACCATCTCAAAAAACAAACTAACAGATGGATTCACACTATTTAGAAGTAGTTCAGGAATCTCCCATCCAGTCCAGTGGAGTGGTAGTCACTACACTTCAGTGATGGGCAGCTGCCTTGTCTAGTGTGTCCAGACAGAATCCTTCGCCTCAGGCATCAGACAGCCTATCAAGACTGTACCCAGTCTGTACCCCATCTAAAGAGCTGGCTGTCTTCAATGTGATTTTGTTGTTTTGCTTTGCTTAAGGGCATTTTAAACAGTGGAGTCCTTGTTGTACCAGGTGGCCTTGGATTAGTCAGAGGACCTGAAAGGCACTAGGTGGAGAGGCTCTCCCATCACGGATGACTCTCCTCACCCGAGCCCTGAAAGCAGATTTCACCATCTCCCATCCACATCCCAGTTTCCAAAGCCAGGTGTGGAGGCAGGAGGATTCAGTCAAGGCCATAATGAGTCTGGGGCCAGCCTGAGCTACATAAGAACCCATCTGGAAAAACTAGCAAACAAGAAACCAATCCCAGATTACCAGGAAACTGCAAAAGTGGCTAAGATGCCCTCTCTAGCACTAAGCTCACCTGCTCTGTGGTCTCCTGCACCACTGACTGCTCTCCTGCAATACTGAATGCTCTCATGTACCACACTGAATGGCTCATGCATCACTGAATGCACTCATGAATCACTGAATGAGCTCATGCATCACTGAATGCTCTCATGTACCACACTGAATGGCTCATGCATCACTGAATGCTCTCATGCATCACTGAATGATCTCATGAATCACTGAATGAGCTCATATACCACCGAGTGTGCACATACCCATGTTTTTATTTTTTAAAACTATCTCCTCCTTGCTCAGGATTATGTGGTAACTCTAACTCAGAAGGCAAAGCTATTTATCAATTCAGCAAATAAGTTTTGTTCTGAGGTGCTGAGACCCAAACCCGGTGCTTCAGGTACTGCCAGTGAACTAGACTCTAAGGCCAGCAAAGCTTCTTCCGTGCACACACATGCTTGCCTGCCTGTGTATGCCTGTATGTTTCCTGCTAAAACCTTTGACGCACTAAATAAACTGACCGTTAACCTGCTCATTCTCTCTTTCTGCTCTGAGTCTACTTGAATTTTATTTCATCTCCTTTTCCTCCTCCTCCTTCTTTTAAGACAGGGGCTTATGCCCAGGCTAGCCTCAAGCTTGAAATGTAGACAAGGATGACTTTAAACGTCTGGTCCTCCTGCCTCTGCCTCACAAATGCTGGGATACAGGTTGCCAGGCCTGGTTTATTCAGTTCTGAGGATAAAACTCAAGGCTGAGTCACATCCCAGGCCTATGTACCCTCATTTCTCATGATGCTCTGAGTCTTCTACTGTCCCCACAATCCCTGTGTCCTAACTGTGTGATGCTCTCCCATGGTATACCACAGTCGGTACAGCTGTTGACAGGATGCTTAGTGCGTGCCATGCTGTGCTCTGACATCATTCCTCTTGTGTTTGGGCACTTAGTGTCCTGCACCCTGTTTTTCTCCCCAACTCACATACACCCTTAAAACAGTGCTAGAGAGGACAGGTCCTGGAAAGGCCATCCATGCCCCAGTTACTTGAAGCTGAATTGTTCAGAGTAGTCACAGAATCTTTTTCCTCAGCAGACTCTCGATGTAAAGTTTGGACCAAATGTGAATCTCCTGGTGCTCTGCCATCATCTCGATTGCCCCTCTGGTTTCTGTTTTCACACCACATCTAGCTGTGGATGTGAAAATAACTAATCTCACAAAAGGAAAGATAAAAAAAAAAATAGGATAGAGTCACATATGAAGCTAATAACAACATCAAAATTCAGCATCCAATGACTTGGAGCTTCTTCTTCCGAGTCCTTGGTGTTTCTGAACGGATCTTATGTGTGGCACACCCTTGAGAAGTGGCTAGTTCAGAGTGAGGTGAACAGGGTTGCCTCAGGTCCTTGGTCTAAACGTGGCACTCTCCGGCTTCACTTTTCCAGATGGACCTGGGCATCCCAGCAATGACCAAATGCTGCAACCAGCTGGATGTCTGCTATGACACCTGCGGAGCCAACAAATACCGCTGTGATGCAAAATTCCGATGGTGTCTCCACTCCATCTGCTCTGACCTCAAGCGGAGCCTCGGCTTTGTCTCCAACGTGGAAGGTAGGTCTCTTAAGGACACTTCCTGGTGGCAGCGAGTTTCGCTCCTGTCTTCACACTGAGAGCCAGGGTGCCCTTTACTGGGAGAGATGGTCAGAACGTGCTGGAAAGGCAGAAGGAGAGTCGAGGCACTCTTTTATGAAAGTTCTTGCTGTCCATGTACTGCTGGCACCTTCCCTGCTGGAAAAGGCCACAGCAATGCTTCCTGGGAATAAAAACCTTTCCTTTAAGACTGGAGAAAAAGCGTCCATGCCCCTGTTAAATAACTTTCCACTCAGTAGTCCCTCTCTACAGGACCACGTGGTTTGGCTAAACCCCCTTTTCCTATTTGCTTTTACTCTGGGTAGGAACTTTAAAAACCCTCTTCTGTGTGTTTCCAGGTTTCTGTGCGCTTCGGATAATTATTTTTAAACACTGCCTGACTACTGAGCTCCCAGCTCCAACTCTGTAATTTCTTTTTCCTAATTTACTGTCTAAAAGGTTTTAATCTCTCCACTTCTGATGCCAGAACATAGTAACCTGGTGTTAATGTTCAAAGCTTCCAGATGGGAAAGCTTGAAAACCAGGGTCCTGTGAGCCACAGAGATACTAACTGTGGGAACAATCTGGGATGTGGCTCATAGAACCGTGTCTACAATATGGGAATACGGGTAATGAATTGGGCCTTGTAAAAGGGAGAACTCTCTATCCTGTGTCCACAAAGGGTAGGAAAGAACTGTTGTTGATGTAGGTTCAGGTCAGGTGACTGCTCTAGGCCAATGTCCTATTGATTTTTTCTTCCTACGTATCTTATTGCTCTCCCACTGGCCAGGTTACTGTAAATTCCGTTTTTATGTTCTATCCAAGTGAGGGCCATCCTCTGGGACCAACTACATTTGAATATCACCTAAATCTGACAGTCTCCACCTACAGTTGAAGCCACTTGAAAAAAATTTTTCCCTATAGACTAAATAAAACTCTGGAGTTCGGCTTGCCCAGCTCTTTCTAGGTCGGCCCTAGGCTACCTCCTTAGCATCATTCAGACATCCAGATCTCCCCTTGGACCCCCACACTGAAATCTAACAGGGTTGAAGACCCAGGCTTTCCACCCTCAAGTTCCTTCTGCATGAAAATTCTGAGTATTTGTTGGTGGTACTAAGACAGTGTATTTGAGATGTAATTTACATATGATTTAGCTCTTTCAAATACTAGTTGAATATGTCTACAGAGTCACATGCTCAACCCCATATTTATCATCTCCCAAAGAAATCTCACAGCCATTTTCCTCCAATTCCTCCTGCTCAGCCCAAGGCAACTATCAATCTAATTTCTACCTATATTGATTTGCCTATTCTAGACTTTTTCTATAATGGAATCAAAATACATGGATCTCTGTGGTCATTTTCTTTCATTTATCTGTGCTGTAAAACAGTGGTTCTCGACCTTCCTAATGCTGTGACCCTTTAATACAGTTCCTCAGATTGTGGTAACCCCCACAACCATAAAATTATTTTTGTTACTTTGTAACTATAATTTTGCTGCTGTTATGAATGGAAATATAAATATTCATGTTTTCCAATGGTCTTAGGCAAACCCTATGAAAGGGTCATTTGACTCCCCAAAGGGGTCTCGATCCACAGATTGAGAACCACTGTTGTAGAACGTACTGGGAGGTCTCTTTATTGCCGAATAATAGTCTACTGTGTGTCTTCCCATGTCATCTTTGTCTGTCCATCGATTGATATTCAGGTTGGCTTTGGCATTAATACTGCTACCATGAACACTGACATAGGAATATCTGCAGGAACCATGTTTTCATTTTTTGCATATATTTGCATATACATATATATAAGAAATGGATTGATTATGTGGTTAATATATGTTGAACTGTGGGATAACCTGAAAATTGTTTTCCTTAACAGCTGTACCATATTCTATCTCCCCAAGCCTCCAGTTTCTTCACATCCTTGCCAACATTCATTATCATTTTTGTCACAGATTCTTGAGTATCTCCCTGACAACTGATGATGTGGAACATATATGTGATTATGAGATGTGTCTATCCAGGTTTATTACCTTTTTTATTTGCCTTTTTTTTCCCCTCAAGACAAGGTTTCTCTGTGTAACAGTCCTGGCTGTCCTGGAACTTGCTCTGTAGACCAGGCTGGTCTCAAACTCACAGAGATCCACCTGCTTCTGCCTCCCGCGTGCTGGCACTAAAGGCGTGTACCGCCACCATCACCCAGATTTTGTATTTGCTTTTGACATTGAATCAGAGAGCCCTTTGTTTCTTGTCCTTTGTCAGATGAGTGATTTACAAGTATTCACTGCCCCACTTAGAGACAGGGTCTCCATGTAGCCCAGGTTGATGTCAAACTCCCAGATCCTCTTGCCTCAGTCTCCTTGGTCTGGAGTTACAGGTGGGCACCCCCACAGCAGCTTCTATTCAATGTTACTATTCTGAGGCCCAGAAAGCTTGAATTTTGAGTAAGTTCAATTTACTAATTTACATCAATGGTGTTTTTGCTGTCATATGTGGTATGTCATATATGCCCAAGGTCAAAAGTTCCTACTGATCTTTTCTTCTAAGAGTTTTATTATCTTAGCTTTTGGTATAGGGTTGTGATCCATTTTGAGGATTATTTGTAGATGGTGGAAGAATGGGGTCCACCTTCACTGTGTGGGTCTCCAGCTGATTTAGCACTGTTGTAGAAAATACTGTTCTTTCCCACATTAAACTGTAGACAGTAGTCTAGCAACTTTTGACCTGATTCTATTCCACCGACCTGCGCCAGCACCCCATGTCCCCAGCTCCACGGCGTTGCAGTGAATCTGGGAGATAAGGTGTGTGCTTGACTTGCTCTTTATCCAGATCTCTTTGGACCCCAGATTCCTGTCATTTCTATGGATTTTCACAGTTGGCTTGTTAATTTCCGCAAGAAATGACAGCTGCCATTCTCGGAGCTTTGTCTGATCTGTGGGTAAACCCCAATGTTGCCACTTTTACAAAATTGTGTTTTCCGGTACAAGACTATGAATGTCTTTCCAGTTGCTCATCTCTCCATCCCTTTCTTCCCACAGTGGTATCCTGTTCACAGCATAGGTCTTGCACTTTGTTTGGTAATTCCTTTGTAATGTTACAGTAAATGGAACTGTTTTCTTCATTTCCTTTTTAAAACTTTAATTTGTTTTATCTAATTTATGTTTATTTTATGTTATTGGTGTTTTGCCTGCATGTATGTCTGTGTGAGGGTGTCAGATCTTGGAGTTACAGACAGTTGTGAGCTGCCATGTGGTTGCTGGGAATTGAATCCAGGTCCTCTGGAAGAGCAGTCAGTGCTCTTAACCACTGAGCCATCTCTCCAGCCCTGGTCTTATTTTTTGCATGTGTGTTCATCACGAAGCCCATGTGAAGGTCTCGGGACAACTTCCTAGTGTCGGTGTCCCAGGTGATTCTCCTGTGCCTGCCTCTCACCTCGTTCTAAGAAAGCTGAAATGATGCTGTAAGCCACTGGGTCCAGCTTTTGTTTCTGCTTGTGTTTGCTACAGACAGGGTCTCACTGTGTAGCCCTGGCTGGACTAGAACTCACTCTGTAGATCAGGCTGGCCTCGAACTCAGAGATCCACCTGGCTCCACCTCCAGAGCTGGGGTTGAAGGTGGATGCCACCACTCCTGACTCCAGTTTTTTTATGTGGGCTCCAGGGAACAAACTCAGGCTATGTCAGGCAGGGGCTTTTACCCACAGGACCCTTTCTCTTGCCCTTTTAATTTTCTTGACAGATGATTTATTGATGCTATACAGAAAGACAATCAGTTGGTTTCTGCCTATTGATTTATCCTGCGATCTGACTGAATTAATTGATTAGTTCTGATAAATTTTCAGTGCATCTCTGAATATTTACATAAGATGTCACCAGCACATCCTTTCCCACTGTAATTTGAATGCCTTTCTGGCTAGAACTTCAAATGCCCAGCAGGAGTGTTAGGACGGCATATCCTTGTATCTTCTCCCTGTCCTGCAGGGAAGAGGAATCAGCTTAGCTCTGAGCACGAGACTGGCCCTGCATCTTCCTAGGTGACTCTGGCAGGTGTGGAAGTCATCCTCCTGGGTTGTTGAGTGTTTCTATCATGGAAAGGGGTTGGAGTCTTTCTGCAGAATGTGGCTTGTGGCTTTATTTTATTGGTAGGTCATATGCTATACTGATTTTAGTGTGTTAAACCAGCTTGCATTCTTAGGATAAACCCCACATGGGCACGGTGTGAGTCCTCTTATGTGTTTCTGAGGCTAGTTGACTAGTATCTGCTGAAGATGTTATGTTTAGTCATGAGAGATACCTATGAGTGGTTTATTATTCCTCTGGTTCATCTGATTTTTGTTATCAACATAATATTGACCTCATAAAATGAAAGACATAATCCTAATTTCTGGAAGCATTTAGAAGGGATTGCTGTTAGTTCTTTTTTGTTTTTGGTTTTTTTGGAGACAGCGTTTCTCTGTGTAGCTTTGCGCCTTTTCCTGGAGCTCGCTCTGTAGACCAGGCTGACCTCGAACTCACAGAGATCCACCTGCCTCTGCCTCCCGAGTGCTGGGATTAAAGGCGTGCACCACCACCGCCCAGCTGTTAGTTCTTTAAATATCTAGCAAAAATCCCCTTGAAGCAACATGGAAGTGGATTTCCTTGAGAGATGTATTTTTGGGGGACTAGCACTATTTCCATTTTCTATTTTATTGAGTCAGTTTAACATGGAATTTCCATTTCCTCTAAGTTGTCTAAATTTCCTGGCATGTCATGGTGTCCCTTATACGAGTGAACCAGAGGTCTTCCCCTGGGATGCCTTCCCTCAGAGCACCTTCTCCCAAGGGACAGGAACCTTTCCGTGAGTTCCCAGCCATCTTATGGTTACTGTTTTCATAGTAGAGTATAATTAGCTGCTGTCCTGTTTGTCTGATCCTTCTCTTGGCCCAAACTATGAGATCCTCGAGTTGGGGATGATGTATTGGTTTCTGTTTATCTCTGACACCCAAGAGAATGAGCCTATCTCTCATACACATATTCTTCAACCAACAAATGATTGTGTACCCCACTCTTGAGCAGGGCAAGCTATGAGAAACAAAGTAGTATAGTCTGAGTGAGTGAGTATTATAAAATCAAGATGGTGTGGGATTTCAATGACTTTCCCCAGGGTTACCACAAATGTGAGGCACCAGAAAGCACATCTGCCTTATTGGACTGAAGAGGGGCTTTTCTGAAAGCACCTCTCTTAAAGGTATGCTGGTCCTCTCAATTCTGTGTTCTGTCTGTCATCCTCTGGTGATCACCCAGGAAATGCGCTGTCTCACATGCTACGAGGTGGCGTCTGCTGACCTGTCTCTATTCCTCTTTTTCAAGCAGCCTGTGATTCTCTGGCTGACACCGTGTTCAACACCGTGTGGACCCTGGGCTGCCGACCCTTTATGAACAGTCAGCGGGCAGCTTGCATCTGTGCAGAGGAGGAGAAAGAAGAGTTATGAAGACATGATTCTTCCAGGCTTTGAGTGACACCATGGCTCTGTTTCAGAGATGGTGGTGGACAGAAGGGCTGTCCTTTCTTCCAACCCTTTGGAGACTATGGGCTGGAGAAGGGAGACAGCAAGCCTTGTCCTTTGAGGAAAGTTAAGAAAAAGAGATGCAGAGGCTGAAGACTGTCCACTCTAACACTGGTCTCCCAGTCAAGACTCATGAGCCTGGAAATTCAGTTCTCAGAACAGCAAGCAGATACCACGCCATTCCTAGATCTGATCACGATAGTCACAAGCGAAATCTGGGGGAACCCAAACATTTGGGAGACAATGACTTTCCTCTGGCCCATGTTTCAGTTGCCAGTGAGCACCTCACATTTAATAAAGTGCACTTTTTAGAAAACGTGAAGAGAGATGAATGAATTCCATTCTCACCATTAGTTCTATTTCACTTACCGAGAACAGAATCTGGCCTGGTAAGTTCTGCCAATGAGGATTCTCACGGGGGCTCGAGAGACAACAGGTGGGAGAGCAGAGGCTTGGCTGATGAAGGTGGGCTGGAATTAGGGCCCCGAGGTTCCATTTCTCCCTCCAGTAGCCTGCCTCAGGTGGCAAGTTTGGTCTGCCCTGGTTGGTATGCTCAGACTCCTAGCTGTGTGAGAATCATTTGAAGATCTGAGATGTGTCTGGTTAGGGCTAGAAGACATGCTTGCAGCTGACAGGGAGTGACAGGCCAGTCCCTAAATTGTGGCCCTCAGTACTGACCATGGATTAGGAGTTCGTGTGGACCCTCTAAATGGAGGCAGCCAAGACTCTGTTTGCTGTTCCTGGGCCACCTATGACACTCTGCAGGTGTCCTGTTGCCCTGAGAATCTGGACCATAATTAGCCAACAAAGTCACACAGGCCAGCTTCAGTCCAAGGCCCGCTGTTTTGTGTGGCCATTGAGAACACAGCCATGATCACTTGTTTAGGTTTGTTTCTATTTGTTTAAAGCTGCTCTCACCCTGTAACATCAGAGAAAGAGAGGTATGACAGAGACCAAAGATCCCAACGTCTAAAATAGTCACCATTGACCATTTATAGAGAAGCATTTCTGTTCTCTGACCCCAATTCCCACTTCTTCTCTTCCTAATTTCATTAAGCTGAACCAGAATTGCCAATCACCCCCACGGTAATTAAAGAGAAAAAGAAGGAACTGTTCATTGCAACCGCTTTGAGAAAGAAAAAGAAATCTTTGCTTATCATCTTATAAAGTCAGTTGTTAACTGGAATGTCAAGGAGCCGTATTCAACCGCAGATAACATTTATCTTTGTAGTTTATGATATTTATTTCAATAAAATTTATTGAGCACCTGCAAAGTAAGAGTATGGTATAATTTGATACCCTTTCCTATTGTGTTACCTAACCAAAGGCACAGAATATCAATGTTCAGGGCATATGGGACCAAAATTTAGTTGTGCTTATAGTTCAATCCAGCCATCGAACCACTTATATGCATGCTGACAATTTTTTAAATCGTTTTATTTCATATGTATGAATGTTTTGCTTGCATGTATGTCTACACACCACATGCATGTCTGGTGTCTGAGGGAGGAGGTCAGAAGAGGCCATCGAATATCCTGGAACTGGAGTTACAGACAGATGTGAGCCACCATGTGGGTACTGGGAATTGAACCCAGGTCCTCTGCAAGAGCATCCAATGTTCTTATGCATCTTATGAATTTGTTTTTATTAATAAACTTTCAACTCTCCTATAAATATTCTGTACTGGGGTTGGAATTTCAGGGCATAA
The DNA here is from genome assembly GCF_903995425.1 of Onychomys torridus. Taxonomy (NCBI): domain Eukaryota; kingdom Metazoa; phylum Chordata; class Mammalia; order Rodentia; family Cricetidae; genus Onychomys; species Onychomys torridus. Next base: position 41,675,780 of record NC_050460.1, read on the forward strand.
TTATTATATATTAAGGAGATCATGGGTTATAGTTTTAGTAATTCATTTTTTTAGGTTTTTAAATTAGAATACTATTCCCAGCACCTCATTTACCATAAATGAGGTATTTTATTGTGAGAAAGAAAAAGAGAACATGAGGGAGTTGTCCTTCTGTGAGGACAACATAGTTCTTCAAACCCAGAAACTGAAGCCCACCTAGGTCACGGGTCAGTAGCGACAAAACCCAGAGACAAAACCAGCTAATCAATCCTTTCATGTGGTAGGAGGGTTGTCTTAACTCACAGTACATGGTTTAAAGAAGCCAGGTGTTCTGGGAGGTTCTCTGCTGTTCTCAGAGGACCTAGGAGGACATTCCAGAGAGGAAGGTGGCTGGAAGCAGGGACTAGTCCTCCCAGTCGATGGTGATGGGGCCGCCAGTCAGTGTCTGGCTCTGCAGCCCAGCAGAGTCCTCGTCTTCCCCCACCTCACGACGCACTCGCCGGTGGCACCCCTGGGCACAGCGGGAGCGTTCATCCAGAACCCCACAAACAAGGACACGGCAGTGAAGAAATACCTCCTGGAAGGAAGGTAATGATGGAAAAGCTGGGGTGCCAACTGTCACGTAGGCGATGGCTGAGAGCCATACACAGTACCCCATGTTCCCCAAGTGCCATCTCGGCCACGGCAGCAACAACTCAAGATGGCAGTGACAGTCTTGTATTCATGGACAGAAAAGTGAGACTTAGGAAAAGGAAATTGCCCAATCTACAAGTTGAGAAATGTGGCCAAGTTGAGGGGGGGCAGTCACGTGGGTGACCTCAAAACCTAGGCCCACAACTTTGGCATGCTGAAGAGACCTTAGGGGAGCATGTCTCCTGTCAGTTCCTGGGCTGGAGTAACACTGGGGGCGAGGACTTCTCTTGTAAAGGAGGGAGTCCTTTCCAGAAGGATCTGCCTAGAGCAGGTTCAGCTACTGAGCTGGAGTTCTGGAACAACAACACAGCTTGAAAGGACACTTAGTGGCAACGTGGAAAAGAATACTGCTTTGTTGTGCTTCATTTGGGCTGTGTTTCCACATGGGTAACAGCAGCAAAAGCTCCATCTGGTCAATCCCAGCCTTTTGCCAGCTTGACCCATACATACACATGCTCTTATGACACTTTCTGCATGCCTGCTTTTCTCATGTTCCTAATTTAAAAACTCCTTAATGTTGTACTACATTGATACAGTTATGCTTCTTTGGGGGCCCCTTTCTCCCTCTTATGACCACGTTCTATAAACATATCCAGCAAACTGTTTTGTTTTTGTGACATTGCCAAAAATGTATTTAGACAAAGCCTTATGCTGAGTTAATGATTATGGCTTACTAGCAGGTAACTTACTTCCAAAAAATTCAATTTACACTGTTGCTGTTCACTTCCTATGGCTTGGTAATTGGTTGTTTCCCACACATTCCATGGGGAACATTCCATATTATTGTGTGCTATGCTTAGCATTGTGAGTTCTAGTCTCTTCCCAGTCCGTTGCTGCCATTCTAGGAGATTCCTGTCTAAATCTTTTGTTGAACTGACATTAACACTGGATTTCCCCCCTTACCTGCCCACAAAGATTTCAAACTATGGTCTTAAAATATTCTCTGTGCACAGTCCTTTTATGCAGGAGTTGGGTGGGGCAGGCAACTGTAACATGTATGAACACCGAGTTTCTTGGTAGCCAGTTTAACTATATTCCCCCAGAGAATAGCAGAAGCTAACCACAGGCTCTTAGAATGTCAACACATCAAGTCAATGAGAAGGAAGGCTCAGGCATGAGGCTGTGAGACAAAGGTGTTCAGCTTACCTTGTGATCTTTGCCCACAAACTTGAAGACAGGGACCTGGAAGTGCTTTGCTAGGTGATCCCGGGATGAGTACTGCTTCACTGAGTCATCGGAGACGCAGCTGAAAGTGGGACAGATAGTGTGTCAGACTTGCCTGCCTCCACAGAGTAGGAAACAATCCCGGCTAAGGCATTTGGTGCAGGGAGAGGTAAAGTGGGTGGAGCGTGCTGGGCTGCACACCAGCCTCAGGAGAACAAAGGGTGAACAGCAGCCCTTCCTGGCAAAGGCATCTTCGGACCTCATTAATTAGGGCTAAGTATGTCTTCCTATCCTTTATTCATGGAGCCTCAGAGAGTACAGCCCTTCTTGCTTGATTAAAGGCTTTATGTGTTAGAAGCACCAAAGTGTCTTTCAGAGAGACCCTTGGCGACTCAGGTTGTCTTTCCATTGGTGATACATTGTTGGAATCTGGTTAATATAGTTCCCAGTGTGAGAAGGCTCTTCTTTAACTTAACACCCATATCCTATAAGGGACACAGGCCCCAGGAGGGGGTACAGAGGACAATGAGCCATCTGTGCACCCACATTTAAGCTTCTCAGGTGACAACTGGCCTCAAATGGTTTCTTTTCTTTTCCCAAATGTAACAGCAAGCTGCCCTTCACAGTCTGTGGTCTTTGTCTTCAGTCAGGTTGACACATTGCTATGAGGTTCCTGTCATGGTCAACTGGAGAAGGGACACATTAACTGACAGGCTAAGGCTGTGATTTTAGGTATTAATGCACATTTTCTCCTGAGAAGCCAAGACTACCTTTGTGTGATTTGTCCCATTTTGTGTCTTTGTGCATGTGTGCATGTACATGAATGTTCACACACACACACACACACACACACACACACACACACACAGATTTTTCTCTTTTGTATGTACTAAGGATCAAGGGAGAAACAGCACAGCTTCTTTGAATTATCTAACAGAAGGTGACAGTCCTTCACCTGGAGTCCAAATAACATCTAGATAAGCAGATTTCCCCAGCATTGAGACAGCAGGTGACTCATCCCCAGCGAGCGTAACAGCATCGGCTTCTCAGCTGATCTCAATGCTCCAAGGACTCTGAACCCACTGTTCAAGGCAGCATGGAAGTAGCTGTGGTGAAAGGAAAACTAGAAGCTGAAGCAGACGAGAAACTTCCAGGGGAACTGGGCCAACAAGGGAAGGGAAGATCCGGAGAAATGTTGTGTGGCATACACTCGACCCTTCTCCCATTCAGGAGGCTGCAGTTCCTGACCACAGGAGATGTGTCCCAGCTGCCATTTAGGCCAAGAAAGAACAGAACCTTGATATTAATTTGAGGAGCAGTTAGATTTTTGTTGATGCCACCACATACCTACAAACCCCAACCTTTCAGTGAGGCCACCAAAATCTCGATATTTATTCCCCAGAATCAACCAAGAATTTCTTCTCTTTGCAACACTACTCACTTCATTTCTTATTTTTATTTTGGTGTGTATGTATGTTTGATGTATGTTCATGTTCATATGGGTGTATGCATGTGTCCATGTGGGTACACACGTGTGCATGTGTGGAGGCAAGAGGTCAATGTCAGGTGTTTTTCTCAGTCTCTCTCCACATTAATTATTGAGGCAAGGTCTCTCACCCTGGAGCTCATAGATTAGGTAGACAGGGTCTGTCACTGAGCCTGGAGCTCATAGATTAGGTAGACAGGGTCTGTCACTGAGCCTGGAACTCATAGATTAGGGAGAGAGGGTCTGTCACTGAGCCTGGAGCTCATAGATTAGGTAGACTGTTTAACCCAGGTGCAGTGGGCTTCTGGGTTCTGGGGATCTGAACTCATGTCCTCATCCTTGTGATAGGCACTTCAGGCACTGAGCCATTTTCCCAGTCCCCACTATCAAACTTCCTGAAAGTGGAGTCTAGATGAGCTGTTTCAGTGTCTCCCACAGCCCTCCCCCTCCCTGACTTCTGGCCCCTCTGAGCAAGTTAGCTCATCCTAGTCATATGTCCTTTGCCTGTAGTTCTGACTTTGTTCGTGAGACTACCACACATTTCTAGTGGCCCCACTGAACTTCTCCCTAGGCATTCTGTAGGCATTTCAAGTATAAAATTATTCGCTATGTTTTATGATCAAATTCAATTGTACTTCAAATCTGCTTTTTAAAAATTACATAATAATTTAAAAAATATAATAATTGCAATTAAATTATTTTATCATTTATTATTAGTAAATATAGTTATTTATTATGAAAATATAATATACCATATATTATACACACACACCACACACACACACACACACACACACACACACACACACACACACACACACACACAGAGTGAGGCAGTGCTCACCCGTCCTGGATCAGGTAGTACTTGAGTATCTCATCCATCTTGGCAGTGGGCGTGGCGAAGCAGCTCTCCACCAGGCTCTCCAGGCCGCTCACGTGCACCAGGGGCTCAATGCCGAAGTAGAGTGAGTCGCGAAGCTTGAGTGTGGGCAGAGTCTCCCTGTACGGCTCCTCGAACTCGTGGTCCTTGAATATCTCCAGCGTGAAGGGGAAGATGCCGTGGTTTCGGCTCCTGATTTCCAGAGGCGCATTGCGCAGGTTGGGCACGTATCCTTCAGAGATCGTGTACAGTCTTGGGAATTCACAGGTCACTGGGATCAGCAGTTCGCTGGTCCGAATGATGATGTCCCCGCTGCTGCCAGGGGTCTGCTTGGGCAGCCCTGTCACGAGGTTGCTGGCCACGATTTTGTCATTCACCACCTGTGCCAGTCCGAGGTGAATGGAGATTGTGAGATTTATTTCTAGTTACCTTTCTTCTTACCTTAACATCCTCCAAACACCTGATATGTCAAATATCACAGATTTTGTTCCTTATGCCAGAGGGGCTTTGGGTTTGAGTGAATGCGTTTTGAGATGGGGGCTGTTTATGTCGCCCAGGCCCTTTCTCTCTTTGTTGGTTAGTAAGACAGTCGGACTAAGCCAGCATGCTGGCTACTTCTTGGTTGGCCCAGGCATCCCTCTGGTGCATTAGGTATGAAACTGATCCAGGGAGATAACCAGCAAATCCCAAGCTCTGGCATCCAGAAGAGGACAGCACTACATGCTCTCTTGGCAGGAATTCCAGACTTAGGATTTCGCTGTTTCTAAGTATCCCTGGATTCATCCCGAATCTGCACCCGCCTTGGTGCTGAGGATTTTCAGTTGTTTACCCTGGCCTGTTTCTACTCTCCCAGCAGGGAGTGGTACCGGGGCTATTCTATCAGGTTATCCACAGAAACCATCCACACAGCTTGCCTCAGTGGGGAACCCATGTTCCTCCAGTAGCTACCTTGAATCTCACCCACAGCAATCTGCCCTCTGACTCACTTCTCAGAACTCATAAATGATCACTAAGGCCTCTGCACTGACCTGTAAGCAGACCTCTGTACATCATCCGTCTTGCACACTGCAGGATCACAGCCCCCAGCTGAATCCTATTTTTGTGGACTCAAACCTGCTATTTCTTCCTACCACACAAAGCAAGCCTTTGGAAGCAATCTCTACCCCATGTCCTTTCCAATGTCATTTTCTGGTGAGGATTCCTTGTAGGGCAGGCTGCAAGGAATTTTCCCTAGCATGGACCTGGAGAATCCCTTAAGATTCTGCTCCTGTGTTCCCCATCAAAAGGTTCTTTGCCTCTTTGCTTGTGGGAGCTACACACACTTCTACCCACATCTAGGCCAGACGTCCTTTTCATGGACTCCTGGAGTCCCTGTCATGTGTCATACAGCCCAGCCCTTATTTACATTTTTTAATGATTTTTTAAAAAGATTTATTTACATATTATGTATACAGAAGAGGGTGCCAGATCTCATTATAGATGGTTGTGAGCCACCCTGTGATTGCTGGGAATTGAACTCAGGACCTCTGGAAGAGCAGTCAGTGCTCTTAACATCTGAGCCATCTCTCCAGCCCCTTATTTACATTTTATGTGTTGACTGACATCTCAGTACTGCTGTGAGCTTCCTCAGGTAGGTACCCTCTGAGTTTCCAGTATGAGGGTCTGAGCATGTTTGGAAAACAAACAAACAAACAAATCATAAACCTTTTAACCTCAGCCTATCACAAAAGAACCACCAGCCCTTTGGTCCCTATCATCCCTAGTCTCCAAATAATTGACTACAGAAGGTGGATCCTGCCTCTTGGTACCACTGGAGTTGATGTAGGAAAACACCTTGCATACAGGTTGCTCAGGGCTGTGTAAGAACAGGGATGGCTGAGTTGCTCATTCCATACCTCACAGTTCCAGGACCATGGTGCAGGGCATGTGTTTGGAGCTCAGTTCTTTTGTGGGAACCTGTCTCACTGACACAAGCCACACTTTATGCCCTCTGTCAACTGCCTTCCCAAGTAGGGAACTTGGGTCATTCCCTAAGTATCCACTGGGGCACCTACATCAACCACTGTGCCGCAGGTCTTGAGGGAGAAGACGATGTTGACGTGGGTGCCATTGGACACTCCTCGGCAGGAGTTGTTGGTCAGGAAGAGCTCCAGGCCACCAACCAGATCCCTGGGGACACTCACTTCGATGGCGTTGGACTTGCACAACACAGGGACTGTGGGAGAGGGGATTCTGTTAGAACATGAAACGTGGCTTGGGGGAAAAGGCTAAGGAAGACTTCTAGGGGAAAGCTTTCTCCTCCATGCAACCTGCACTTTCTGTTCCTTCCTCCAGGAAAGGGCTTGAAGCAAGTTGATGCACATAGTCGGGATCACTAACTCCCAAGATTATGGTCAATGATGTTCCTCAAATCACATATTCCTTTTAGCAGGAAATAGTGTGATTAAGCTTCAGCTCAACAAACTCCTGTCCAAAGTGTGGCTGGCATGATTCCATGGAGTGAGACACCCAAGGATAAACTTTAATGCCAACACAGTTTACTGGCAACCCAGGAAAGTCACTGCCAACATGGATTTAAAAGGCACAACAGACCTGCTGTGTTTTGACCATTAATTACCGCCCCATTAAACAGGTGATAAACAGTGTTCCTGCACTCTGGAAACCTTTCAAATTGTCCTTGAGCTACTCAATAAACTGTAAAGTCTGACTATAAATTCCACTTTAATTTAATAATAAAAAGAGTTTGCTTTTCTGTAGCATTCCTGCCCCGTGTCCTCTGACCCTGCAAACACCCTGAAGGAGACTCGGTCCCCCCTCGTTGCCCCCCCAACCTGTGAGCATACATCTCAGCAGTGAGATGCATGAAGAAATCAGAAACAGGAGGAGCTTGGTCAGTGTTTGCTGGCTGCTGGAATTATTATCCCAGACACCGAGAACTAGAAAACAATTTTCAGAACATATCAATGAGGGAAGAATCTATCATTTATCATCTTTCAATCTAGTTTGGACCCATGAAACTGTTGAATAAGGACTGGGTCAACACTTCCAAATTGAGCGGTAGTTGTACCGTGCTATAGAAATCAGAGGACTCAGAGGCCAACAGCAAAGGAAAGTTAGCTTTTTTTGACTTTTAAAAAAAGAGAGACCTCCTTTCACTCCTGTCTGTTTTTGAGACAAGTCTCACTGTGTAGCTCAGGTTGGCCTTGCCCTCAGGCAGGGCTCTGGTCTCCACCTCCCAAGTTCTGAGATTACAGATAGGAGCCGCCATCACACCCTGCAGGAGTGCTCTGAATGATTCCAGAATGGTGACTCAGGAACTCATGGCGCTCAGAGAGTCAGTGTTCTGAAAGATAAGAATCTGACCGTCTTGGAGGAGGGAGGGCAAAGGTCGAGTGGGGGAGGGTGTGTGGATCCACAGGGAGTGAAACCTTGCAGTCTATACTTTAACTTTGACACAGTCACCTAATGGATTTAGAAAGACATAGAGGTCATGTCTACCTTGGCAGGTGTGGTTATCTTCAGACAGCACCAAGCCCCTGGGACACTCACACTGATAACCCCTCTCAGACTCAACACAAGAATGGCTGCAGCCGCCATTGTTATTGTGGCATCCTTCAATGTCTGCAAAGGGAACCAACAACAAACACGTCACCATGCGACCCTCTGCTGCAGGAATCCTAGCGTATCACCAGAGCTGATCCTGGATTCATGGCAGAATCCCTGCGCTCTAATGTGGTAGGTGAAACACGAGGCAAACCCAGAAAACACCCGTTAAAGGCTGTGACCGCCAAGAGTGACCTGACCCTCCATCCACAGCAACACTCAGCGAGGCGCTCCAGGCATTTTGTAGAGTGTCTCTCAGTTTCTCCCATGTTTTTCTGTTGTTTTTCTCATGATTAGAGTGAGGTCATGGATATTTATGACTAAGACCCAAAAGCCATTTCTTAACTGTTGTACCATTTAATATATTCATATACGTTAAAATTCTATAGACATATTGATGAATAAGAAGTGACTGAGTAGGGCCGAGCAGTGGTGGCACAGGTCTTTAATCCCAGCACTTTGGAGGCGGAGGAGGGTTGGTCTATATATCAAGTTCCAGGCCAGCTGAGAGTACATAAAGAGAGCCTCTCTCTCTCTCAAAAAACAAAACAAAACAAAAACCAACAAAAAAAACCCCCAACATTAATATGTGTTTTCTTTCTAATAGAAGGCTTCTCTTCAGCGCTGGGGATCACCGGGGTGCTCACCACACTCACTCAGCACCCTGCTGCCTCCACCTGAAAAATGGCCCCTTCTGAAGTCATTTTATTTCTCTAAGTTGCAATTTCAATATTTGTAAGATGAAGGGGTAACGCTAACTGATCACACGGCGCATTTTCAGATGTAAAAATGCACAAGGAAAAATAGACCAAAAAATCCAAATTGCCTTAAAAGATTTCAGCCCCTCGGGTTGGTGGAGCGAAATGTTCAGAGTGGGAACACCTAGTGACAGAGATTGAGGATCATTTGTATTGCCCCCTTCACTTTTCTCTATTTTCCTATTTATATCATAAACTATTCAAATTTACTTGAAAATTTAAAAGTATAATTAATTTTTAAAAAAGCTATAACCATTTAATAACCACACCAAATAAACAGATACCTTTAGCTTTTCAATAAAAGTTAAATGTTATAAATAGAAACAGTATTCCTAAAGTATTGCTCATATGGACACATAAAATTTTTATCATTTGCTAAATATTTTTCAGTTATGGTTATTAGGTTTTAAGGTTATATGAGTACTAACCATAATAGTCTCAATAAAGTACTCATGAATAATTACAAATGTTCTTCAAGGAATATTTTATTACTATTCAAATATGCAAAAATTATTACACAAAATTATTAAGATTTAGGGAAGAATCCACACATTATCTTTATTCAATAAAATTTAAAATAATTTAGCCTTGTTATAAGGACAGCAATTTAGTGTTCCAGTTAATGTTTTCTGCATTAATAATGCAAACTTTGTTGGACATGACTCATAATTTTTCTCTTTGGGATGGTATTTTATTATCTTGTATGTGCTGAGAATACAACAAATTTTAATATAGAAATTAGAGCTCTATTAATACACAAGCTCAATTTGTCTCCTGAAGGACAAATCATGTGACCTCTGTAAATAATAACAACTATGCCATTTACCTCTCCATGGCACACTCTGCAGAGAACATTAGGGGAACTCAGATTTGTGAAAACAGATACGGCATCACTTTAGCTGTAACAAGCACACGACCTGAGTCCCACCAAACAGTGGCAGATTACTGAATCATACCTAGTATCCCATAACTATGTGAAATGCTATATCAATTAAGAAGTAAGAGGGTAATAATAGACAATTTCATTTCAATTCCTTGAAATACATCAATAAGTTTTTGGTTACTAAGCTGTGTACACACACACAGCATCTCTGTTATCAAAAGTAGACAATGGGGTTAGGGAGGTGGCTCAGTGGTTAAGAGCACTGGCCGCTCTTCCAGAAGACCTGGGTTGGATTCCCAGCACCCACATAGTGGCTCACAACTGTCTGTAACTCTAGTTACAGGTGATCTGACACACTTTTCTGGACTCTTTGAGCACCAGATATGCACATGGGGCACAGACCAGACGAAATACCCCCACACATAAAAAGAAATGAATCTTTTTTTGTTTTTTTTAAGTAGATTATTTGGGGACAGGAGCAATGGATCAGTGTTAAGAACATTTGTTTTTCTGTTCCCAGAAAACATGGTGGCTCACAACCGTCAGTAACTCCAGTTCTAGGAGATCCAACACCCTCTTCTGACCCCAGTGGACACCAGGCATGCATGTGTGTATGTATAAATACACGCATGCAGGCAAAATACTCATACACATAAAATAAAAAAGCCTAAAATTTTTAAGTAAATAATTTTATCTTTAAAAATATACAAATCTCCCCTAACAAGAAGAAAAACATGATTCAGTGTAAAAGCAGTTTCTCAAATTTTCTAAGACAATAAGAATCACCCATGGAAGTTGTTATAATTCTAAGATCTGAGGCCCCATCCCAGCCTGCTGAAGCAGACTTCCCCGCCCACCAGAGGTCCCGTGGGGGCTGGGTGGGAGGCCAGTCTCAGGCCCAGGAAGGTTGAGAGCCATAGAGCATGCTCTGCTCCCCGCCACTCTGAGCTTCTTGCCAGCAGCCTCAGGCACTTAGTCCTTATCTAGAAACTCAGTCACCTCAGCTGGACCCCACACCACAGAGTCCGAACCTGCACCTCCACAAGATCCTATGGGATTTGTGGGCACACTGAAGTTTGAGAAAAATGAGTATTAATTACCCCACGTTGGATTCCCCACAGCGTTCTACTTCAGGCAAAACCCACTCCTCTTCAGCCTTGAAGACAAAATCAGTACTGAATCCTGTCCACAGCTTAAGCACCCCTGTGCCCAGGAGCCCCTTGTCACTGCCTTATGCTGACAGACTGTTATTCGCCTCTACCGCCAGGGCAGCTTCCCAAGTGTTGCCCCCCTTCTTGCCCAGCTTACCTTCACAAGTTTTCCCATCGCTCCTCAGCACGCGGCCAACCCCACATGCACAGCGGTGTGAGTTTTTGAGGTTGACACAGATCTCACTACAGCCACCATTGTTCTGCTCACACTCATTTTCATCTGCAGAAGGGAAACCGAGTCACCGCCGCATCGCTGTCCCCAGCCCCTGAACCGAATCCCCCACCTCTTCTCAGAAGCTGTTGGATACCCCTGTCCCCTCCTACGAATCAGCATGGATGACACATGGATGGGCCTGGTCTCCCCAGGCAAGCTGTTTGTCCATCTGTCTTCTGTTCATTCAGTCTCAGCCGAGCAGAAAGTGCCTGAGTGCCTGTGAGTTCCTATCCTTCAGGGTTGAACTATGGGGCTGGCAAGATGGTTCAGCAGATACAGGCACTTTTTGCTACCCCTGAGCAGGACACACATGGTGGAAGCTGAGAGCTGACATCAGGAAGTTGTCCTGTGACCTTCACATGCACAGCATGGCACAGGGGCATGCATGCACAATACATACATAAATGTGATAAGGTGAGGCTATTGGGGGAATGAGGTTCCTTTTGTGTGCTGGGTGAACTTATTTGTTTTTATGAATTCCTCTTTCTCCAATGAGGTCATGAAAAAATGCTAAATGCAAGGTTATAAATTATATTTTGTTTTAAATATAAATACAGTGCAGATATATAAATATAAATATAGATACAGTGCAGAAGGAAATATCTAGTAAAATACTCAGAATGACAGTCTCTTCTGTTACTGTATGACAAATCACCCTCAAAAACCAACTTTAAAAACTGAAATCGTCTCAGCTGGGTGTGGTGGTGGCACATGCTGTTAATCCCAGCACTTGGGAGGCACAAACAGGTGGATCTCTGTGAGTTGGAGGCCAGACTTGTCTACATAATGAGTTCCAGGGCAGCCAGGGCTACATAGTGATACCCTGTCTCAAAAATTTTTCTTTTGAAATGTTTTCATATTATATTTAAGAAATGGTTTCAGTCTATAAAACATCTGATGAGCTATGTGTGGATTCTTGTTGTAAAAAATATAAAACGGACAATATATGTCATCTCTCTCCTACAGAGGAAAGGAAGCAGAGAGTAAAGTGTGTCTTATTTCCTCGGAAGGAACCTGGATTCAGCATGTGAGTCCAGGGCCGGAGCTAAAACGTTCACAGTGTACCAGAGCATGGTTTTGGACCCAGGAAGGAGATGAGCTGGGCGGAGCTCCACTTAACACTCAGAGCCCTGGAACAGGCGCCTCCCTCTTAGGCTTTGGGTATGGTTTAAGCAAGCCCTAAGGTTCACGTGTTGGAAGTTTGGCCCCCAGTGTGATGTGATGAAGTGGTGGGCCTTTGAGAGGCAAGGCCTAGTGGGGTAGCCGGGAACACTGCCATTGGAGGTGACCAATGTGGTTCTTGTGGGATCCCTTCCTGTCTTTGCTTGTGTTGCTGGTATACCATCTCCCACCAGGCCTTCCCTGGAGCTGAGCCAATGTTGACAGTGTACCATTGACCCTCCTTGAATTGTGAACTAAGCTTCTTTTTCTTTGTAACCTACCGAGTGTGTCGGCAGTTTCATTATCATAACAAGAAGGACTAATACACATTTCAGTATAATTGAGTGGGATTCTGCTGCAAGTGCCAATTGTCAGCATCTAGGCGTCTGCACTGGCCTGCCCTGGGGTCCCGACAGGGTATACCTCAGCTGCAGCCACCAAAAACACCTCCTGTGCGCATTCGCTAAGGTTCCTGTATGGGCCTTGCACACCTCCCGGCTCGCTCCCTCTCCCTCTCCCTCTCCCTCTTCCTTGTCCCCAGGGACCGGTCTCTGTCTCTGCCCCCTTCTCTGCCTTTTCTCTCCCCTCCTCTCAATAAACCTCCTACGTGGGCCCTGTTGTATGGTGTGACTCCTTCCTGCTGTTTTTAAAATACAACAGCAATTTAGGAGGCTCCCTGTCGGAGGCCCAAAGGGAGAGAGATCCACGTTCATACAATGGAACCAGTGGGCCTGTGGACTGCACAGTTGAAGCATGGATGGAGGCTTTGAACTGGTAAATAAAAGAACAATCCAGAAAACCATACACGAATTTTCTTAAACTAGAAAAAAAAAGTGAATGAAATAAAAGGAACCAAATAAATCACAACTGAAAAGAAGCCAGCATGTACAGCTGCAGAAGTAAAAACTACTTTAGTTTAGTAGATGAGAGGAGAACTGCATGTAGCCCAGGATGGCCCAGAATGCACTGTGCAGAAGAGGCTGGCCTTGAATTCCTGATCCTCCTTTTTCCACATTCCAAGGCTGGGAAACCAGCTGTGTGCCACCAGGCCTGCCTAGAGCTTGGTTGTAACTGGACCCTGACCTCCACTCCACTACCTGCACCAGGGAGGGCGGGAGGCCAGCTATGCTAAGGCTTCCTCCTGGCCTCCTTACTCTTGGGACTGCTTCTTCTTTTGATTTTTTTTTTTTTTTTATCTTTTAATGTGAGAAACAAATTAACTTCTACTTATTTAGGCTACTGTTACACAGGGCTGCTATTTTTAGCCAGTGTAGGAATCTTGACACTAGCAATTCCATCTGCACATTTACACCCTAGAGAAAATGTTGCACATGGAGTGAGGTGTTGTTTGTACATTAACTTTCAGTACAGATAGAATAATTCTGTATGGTACAGTGTGGTACATCCACACAGCAATAATAAAACATGGAGATGGGGTGGGAAGGAAACAGGCCGACATTCGAGCACGCAGCCAACCCCAGAGGATGGCAGAGGATGGTAGGGTCCAGCAAGATGGCTTGGTTTGAACATCAAAATTCTCTTTTCATTTTTAAAAAATGTAAACCAATTTTAACTATTGTTACATCTGGGTTCATGTGTATCTGTTTTGTTATTTTCTAACTCTCTCCCTTTCTGCCTGAAAAAAACTAATTAAAAAACTAATTAAAAAACTAATTAAATTTGTTGGGCAAGCTCAGTGGGTAAAAGCGCTTGCTGCCAACCCTGACCACCTAAGTTTGATCCTGGGACCAGCTTGATGGAAAGAGAGAACCATCTCTGGCAAGTTGTCCGTGACCTAGCACATATACACAGTAAATAAGTGGAACAAAGTTCTAAAATTGTTTCATTTACATGAAAACTAGCATATATACACAGTAAATAAGTGTAACAAAAATTTAAAACTGTTTCATTTACAAAGACAACTAAACATAAACTAAAACTGACCTGTGTACATAAACACAGAAGTCTGCCTACCATCATCGCGCTGAAGCCCATAGCACTTAGTAGGAACTTGGGGCTTTAATAGGCAAAGATGTGTAAGCAATAAACAGTGCCAGCAGAGATAGGTGTGATGGCATGCCACCTTTATTGCAAACGAAAAAGTCAATAAATAAAAATATATTTGCATTGCTGGGCGGTGGTGGCGCATACCTTTAATCCAAGCACTTGGGAGGCAGAGGCAGGTAGATCTCTGAGTTCAAGGCCAGCCTGAACTAAGCTAAGGCTACATGAAGAAAGTCTGTCTTGAAAAACCAATATATATATTTGCATTTTTATATTTACCTAAAGGAAATATGCATAAGAAAATAATACATGTTTTTAGAACCTACTTTGAAATGACATTATAACACATTTCAATTTGAATGTCAAATCTTCCTTTTTTTATTTTTTTGAGACAGTCTTGTCTATGTAGCTCAGGGTGGTCTTGAACTCACCATTTTCCTGTCTCAGCCTCCTCAGTGCTAGATTTACAGGAATGCACCACACCTTATTGGGTGCCAATTTTCAGAGGAAACATTTAATCTGTACTTACAGTTGATAAAAACAGACAAAATTTAATCATTCAAGTTATCCCAGGCATTTTTTGTTTGCCAATGGCTGAATCAAAAGTCAGTTTTTATAGTAAAATGTAGTAAAATTAAGATTCAGATCCTCAGGCATGCTGGCTGCTTTTCTTTTCTTTCTCTCTCTCTTTCTTTCTTTTATCTGTTCAGAGAGCCATGTTTTACTTAAGTTGTGTAAGTGAGATTCCTATTTATTTTCCCCTTCACTGTTTGATTTACGGCAGACATTTTTCTATAGGCTAATCCATAGTCTAAGAAGATTTTAGCCTCCCCTCCTGAAAGTATGGCCACACTGGCCACTTTTCAATGGCCCCATAACCATAAGGGACCAGCGGCCACAAGAGCCGACAGTCTAATTGCAGACTGCTCCTGATCATAGCATGAACTTGTAACTCACTTCAATTGTGACCGGTGATGACAAGCTCAATTGCAAATGCTCAGAGACTAACTGGGCTGGCAGCGGGGCCCTGAGAGGTCTCCTTCGTTCCTGAAGGCTCATTTCCACCCGGTGAGTAGTTCTTACCAAAGCACGTCTGTCCATCTGGGCCCAGCGAGGTTCCCGGAGCACATGCGCACTCGGTGGTGTCCAAGCAGCTGCCTTGGCAGTCCTCGTCACAGATGTCATAAAAATCTATGGAAGAACAACGATTTCCTCAGTGAGTGGGGAGACTCGGGGGGCCCTCTCTTTCGAGTAGTCTCCTGAAGTCTCCTCTTTAGCCACGGGCTCCAAATTCCCAGAACACTATCCTGACATTTCTCATGGTTCAGGGCTACATCACCCAGTGGAGAGAGATCAGCTGTTCAGGGGGCAGCTTTGGGCCTTTCAGATAACCGACTCCCAGCTACAGAGTGGGAGTGGCCCACTGGTGGCCCCAGGACGTCAGCAAATTAGAAACATCACGGCATATGAGCTAGGGACTACAGGGGAGGTCATGCTCCACTGTGGAATCTCCAAAGTGTACACAGGAGCTGCGGACACCAGCTTCTGTGAGGCCCTGGTTTGAGCTCTGCCATCAAGGATGTTGGCAAAGTTCCTGGATTTTAATGGTATTACTGATAGAGAAATAACTTAAAGGTATTATTGATGTCCCATTGCCTCTTCCCATTGTCTATCATTTCTGAAAAGCAATGACAGTGAGCTGTCTGGGCACCTGTCTGTCCACCTATTGATCACGGGTCAACAGGTAGGCAACAGAGGGCTCTTGGAAATGCATCACTTCTAATTCTATAATGTTTGAGTGAATGAACATAAAATAAAGCTGGGTCACAATAACTTGGATTCAAATGGTGCTTTTCTCCTTTCACTCCATCTGTGGCCTTACTGGGGAAGGAAGAGAGCACAGGAAGGAACTTACGGCCACAGTAGACGTGGAAGCAGACGCTGGGCTTCGCCAGCCGATACACGTAGTAGCCTCCAGGGCAGGCCTTGACCTCCACCGTGGTGTTCCACAGACAGCAGTTCCCTTTGAAGCTGGCACAGGCCTGGCGTTGCACAATGCCATCGCTTTCTAGCGGGTGGCTGCCATTGAGCCAGACGGGTGCGTGGGTCCCACAGTGATTTTCTGGTATGCAGAAGGTGGGCATGGCATCTCCTGCCATCCCTGTGAAGCGATACCATTCCCCGTCCATATGGTTGTCGCAAAGGGGTTGGCTTTGAGACTCATCGAACTGGTGGTCAGTGTTCCTCCAGGGCTCATTCAGGCTGACGTAAGCAGAACAAGGATCTAGGGCTGGGAGTGAGAGAGGTCTCAGAGACACCTGGTGGTGTTTCAGGTCACAAGGCCAACAGCTACATCCACCTCAGTCTTACATTTTGATTTTTCAAACAAAAAGTGTGTGTGTGTGTGTGTGTGTGTGTGGTGTGTGTGTGTGTGTGTGTGTGTGTGTGTGTGTGTGTATGTGTGTGTAGCTAGATGTCAATCTCAGGCACCCTTCCTTAGGAGCCATTCACTTTGTTTTCTTTAGACAGGGTCTCTCTCTGGCCTGGGGCCCATTGATTAGGCTAGGCTGTCTGGCTAGTGAGCCTCAGGAATCCCTGTCTCTGTCTCCTTAGTGCTGGGATTAAAAGCCTGTGCCATGCCTGGTAGTGCCCAGCCGGAGCTTGGTGTGCAAGAGGCCCTGCATTCCAACCAGCACCAGAATGAATGAACAAAAGAATGAGAAACTAAATCAATATACCAAGTGAATCAAGTGTAAGAGGAATCAGGTATTTTGTTATAAAGATAAGGACAGACGATTATGGAAAAGCATATTGCAGTTCAGCTATCCAGGCATGGGAGAGACTGTGTTACGTTTTTGGAAATTAAAAAAGAAAAGAAGGGAGGGAAGCCTTGAATTACTTTTGCAAAAATGACAGTCAGCATCTTGCATCAGTGTGCAGTTTGACCGAATAAAGAATGTGGAGAGCTCATTCCATGGAAAGGGAGCAGGTCCGAGGCACACAGCCGGCTGCTTTGAATACACAGCAGCCTGGCAAGTGGGTGTGGGGAATAACTGGACATTCTGGAGAAAGAAATGATTAGGATATTGAACTTTCTGGAAACGACATTTGCAGAGTTGTAGGTGGTACAAGCAACCTTCTCTTCAAGTTCTGTGGTTCCTCCCAAAGTCTTTAAAACATCCTTAAGCTGTCCTGGCTGAGTGCTAGCTGGCAATTCAGTGTCCTCCAAAGAGGAGGAAATGTCCCCAAATTCCCTCACCTCTCCAAGGGAAAAATCTCCTCCTCTGCCCCGCTGGCTGTGCCTCTCTGGCCAAGCAAGGCTTCCAGAGACATTCCACAGGTGACTGTAAATCCATAGAGACATCCCACTCATCTGCCTGGCTCTAATTTTACAACAAATGGTTAGTCGCTCAACCTTTAATGGCATCCACAGCAGCTCCTGTGATGACTATTCCATGATTTCTAAAGTTTTCCTTAAAGTTAAATGTCATTTCTTACACTGCTGAAAAGTTCAGTTGCCTCCCCGTGGTAGAGGAACGGCAGAGGCATGAAGAAGAGAAACCGACCCACCGTCTGCTGTGCAACCCCACATAGGATGTCCCGCGAACACAGTCACTGGATATTTTCTAACATTAAATGCTTCCACGCTTTTTTCAAATGTTCATTCGGTGCCAAATCCCGTTTTGAGTCTCAGTGTGGAGCCAAGAATGTGGTGTTCTCCAAATGGATCCTAATTAGCTCATACAATCCTTAACCTCAGGGCTTGAAAGAGAACAGCCCCGTGTGTTCCCCTCAAAGTCCCCCTACCTGGTAGAAGAAGGTTCAGGGGCTCACCAGGACACTCGGGGGCATCTTGGCTCCTGTACAAGGTCCAACCACAGGACGTGAGCAGACATATCTGAGTCCCCATATTATCATCATCCTGGAGGCTGGTATACCAGTGAGCCCTACACAGTCCAGATTGTACTCTCTGCAGCCCGTACCTCTGCTGTGTCTGGAAGCTCCCCAACCCTTGCTTCTTACATCCTACCTCCCCTCCTTTCTTCCTTCCTTCCTTTCTCTCTTCCTCTCCTCTTTTTCTTTTCTTTTGGTTTTTCGAGACAGGGTTTCTCTGTACAGTTTTAGAGCCTGTCCTGGATCTTGCTCTGTAGCCCAGGCAGGCCTCGAACTCACAGAGATCCACCTGGCTCTGCCTCCCGAGTGTTGGCATTAAAGGCGTGCGCCGCCACCGCCCAGCTCTCCTCTCCTTTCTTGCGTCCCAGTCAGTGAGGCACGGTTGGTATAGTATTAACTCAAGCCTAGAGTCATTCACCTTGTCTTGGTTTTTATCTACATCATTGCCTGTCCCAGGATCCCATCCAGAACATTGCCTTACATGTAGCTTTCACATCTCCTCAGGCTTCAAATTTGTTTTTAATGTATATACTTAAAGGTGCCAGGGCATGGCCCAAGTTACCTCAGAGAGACAAATCTAGGCCAGTCACATACTGAGCTACTCAGACGTGCCCAGAAGGATCCTCGTTGGCCAGTTTTCTGCCAAGCCTGAGAGAAACAGCTTAAGAATTGCTTGCTCTGTGCAAAGAGTCACTCTTATTTTTAAAGGTCAAACTTAAAAAACAGTTAATCCAGATCTTTACCCTTTCCAGGGACTGAACGTTTGGTCCCTTTTATTCATGAAGGAAAAGGCCCTACCCTCATCTCTAAAAGAAAAAAAAAATCCTTTCCATTCCTAAAGCTGAAACTCTAAAATGCTTACACTACAAAGAGATTAGAATTCCCTTTCACACGAACTCCAAGCACTATTTAACACGTAGGAAGGTTTAGAGACAAAGAGCCGTGGAATTTCTGGACCCTCAGGCAGGACAGTAAAGTAACATGCAACAAAAAGTCTCATGGCACATAGCCTTGTGGGTTGAGGACTTTTTTGACACAGCTGTAGGACCAGTATTTTAGGCCTGGTCATCTAGTTCCTACCATTCGGTATACAACAGCAAACAGCAACAAAAAAGGTACATTGTATCAAATTCTTGACACTCACCTATGGGCGACACTGGGGTGCTGGTGGTGAGGAGGCAGGTGAGCAACAGGAACAGGGGCATCTTTCTGATCCAGCTGCCAGGAACAGAATGGAAAACCCTCTTAATGCTACTTTTTCTTTGTTCTTTTTTTCAAGCACTTAGGGGAAAAAAATCCCTCTGGGCTCTTAGGAAGAAAATCTGCATCAGCGTTGGCTGGGACCTTATGGGGCAGCAGAAGCTGGTGAGCGGGACAAGGAGTCTGCTGCTCTGGCCTTGACTCCAGATAGAAGCCTGCTTTTCACTGTCAACAGAGCTATTGTACTGATAGATTTCTTTAGGGGTGGGGGGGGGACCCTCACCATTCCTCATCCTCCTATTGTTTTTGTTTTTCTTCCCCTGAAGAATTCCCTGTCACGGAGCCTTCGGTATCTTATCCAGAAGGGAACTCTTATGGAGGGACATCCCCTCATGTCAAAATCTTGTTTTGTGACTTCTAGGAACTCGGCTTCCTGAAGCCGCAGCCATGATGTTGTGCAATCTCCTTCAGTGGGGATGGGATAAGCCCCGTAGTCTGACTGGTTATTGGGGGACTGTCACCGCCGTCTGGTGGTCCAGGAGCCAATAAGATCACACATCAGGTCTCGACGGGCCTGAGAGGGGCTGGTGTTCTCTCCAAGAATTTCTGGTTTTGTCTTCTTCTGGTCTTTGGTCTCAAAGTTTTCTAAAGAGACAAACCTTCACTCAGGCATTACCAACCCCAGCAGTGGTACCATGATGCATTTCTTCCCCACATAGCAGAGCTGTTAGAGGTTACTGGTTTCACCAACTCTCGTACTAAAATTGGGGTAGGGACTGAAAATTAGGAACTACCATTAAATCAACAAAATCCTGGAACTGGAGAGATGGCTCAGGGGTTAAGATCTGCTTGCTCTTCCAGAGGTCCTGAGTTCAATTCCCAGCAACCACATGGTGGCTTACAACCATCTGTAATGAGATCTGGTGCCCTCTTCTGGTGTGCAGGGATATATGCAGACAGTACACTGTATACATAATAAATAAATAAATGTAAAAAAAAATTAACAAAATCCTGGAAAGTTCAAAATTTCCTAGAGTTTTACTTTTTCCCCACTCTGCCTCCCGACTGCTGGGATTAAAGGCATGTGCTGCTACCACCCAGCTAGAGTTTTGCTTTTAACCAAAGAGGGAAACTATGAGGACACACACACACACACACACACACACACACACACACATACATACTACACATCACCAGGCCTGATTGCAGTAATTGTAGATGTGGGGGCTTGAAGGTCCCTGCTATTCTAGGCTGTGGGCACCAAGAGCAGCAAGTCCAATAAAAGGCAGTCCAAAGGAGAGCATCAGAGGGGGTGGGCCAGATGTTGTCCAAAAGAGAGCCTTCTAGTGACTGATAGAGGCAGATTCAGAGACCCATGGTCAAACATTGGGCTGATCTTGGGGACTCCTGCTAAGGAGAGGGAGGGGGGAGCCAGGGGTTCAGGGACATCATGAAATGGAAACTCACAGAGTCTGAACCAACAACCAGGGAGCCTTCATGGGGCTGACCTAGGCCCTCTACATACATGTGACAGGTGTGTAGC
Organism: Onychomys torridus; assembly: GCF_903995425.1. NCBI lineage: Eukaryota > Metazoa > Chordata > Mammalia > Rodentia > Cricetidae > Onychomys > Onychomys torridus. The sequence continues at coordinate 41,696,453 of NC_050460.1, forward strand.
TTGGTCTATTTGTGGGACTCCTGGCAATGGCAGCAGGGGCTGTCTCTGGTGCTTTGGCTGGCTCTTGGGAACCTATTCCTCATGCTGGATTGCCTTGCCCAGCCTGAATACAGGGGGAGGCGCTCGGTCTAATGGCAGATTGATATGCCATGCTTTGCTGATGCCCAGGAGAGGTCTGCCCCTTTCTAAGCAGATAGAGGATTGGGGAAGGGACAGAGGAAAGGAGGGGCGAGGAGCGGGAGTGAGGAGGGGGGTGTGCTGCAGTCTGGATGTAAAATAAATAAATTTTTAAAAAGAATGATTTTGAACAGATCTGAAGGAAATCAATTTTCTTTCCCAATCCAACTTCTAAAGCCCCAAAGCCAGAAGCTTTGGGTTAATCTTACTTTTTCCAAATTATTGTGGCTCCTTTCTTCTAAGGGTATCATTTCAAGAAACCATTAGTGCTTACTAAGGGCTGGGGGTGCTAAGTACTAGATTGTGATAGTAAATAAAAGTGGACCCTGCAGGAGTTACAGGTAAACAAGGAGTTTGTGGATCTCAACACGCAGTTGGTTACTTTCTCACCATCAGGACTCAGGCAATTTGACCGTTGGCTTCTTAAGCGGTGGCAGTGATGGATGGCCGTGGGACTCTCATGGCAGGGCAATGCTTTCAACAGAAAAAAAACAAGTCTCACTGTTTCCTGTCCCTGAGAAGCCATTTGAGTGCTTCATGTGTGTTTCAAAAAACAAAACAAAACAACCCCCCCCCCAAAAAAAAAAAAAAAAAACAAAGGATGTGCACATGAGATAAAGCCAGGTTTGTTGCCAAGACTGAGTGCTGGAGTCAAGGACTTTCACCGGATAGCCCTTTGGTTCTACAAACAAGAATTCCTGGGGCAGCAGGATTCCCTCTCTCTCTCTCTCTCACCCTTATGTTTCTCTCTTTTTATTCCCTTTTAGTTAGCCTGCCTTAAAAAATGATTAAAAAAATTTAAATATATACAAAAGTCAGAACAATGCTGAACACTCAGCTGCAAAACTCACTAATGTTTTATTAATTTTATTTTGTTCATATCCTTCTATGCATTCCTAAGATGTGGTCTTCCTTATTTATATAACAATGAGGTTGTGATTATAGCTATGAAAAGTAGTAATAGTTCTTCTGTATCTGATGCCCTGTCTATGTTTAACTTTCCTAATGTTTCAAATGTTCACTTTTATAGCTACTTTGAATCAGGATTCAACAAAGAGTTTTACTATTGATTGCATTTTGCTGTGTCACTTAAATTTTCTTACATTGTCCTTCCTTCCTTTGCTATTTGCTGAAAATGCCCAGTCACCTAGCCATCAGATTATAGAATATCCCATATTTCAGATTTGATTGCTTCTTTATTGTACCTTTTAGCTCCCTCCCCCACTCCCATAGCTAATGTTATTAAGATTTAAATCCCCAAATTCCCTATTGGCATGGAATTACCACACCTCAGCCAAGAGGAAGTAAACCAGTTTGCTGTTCTGAGACACAGAGCATGGGGACAGCTTTCACCATATAACGGTACCTGAGCTGGGGTAATGGGTGAGATTGCCCAAGGGAAGAATACCCCAGGATGGAGCGTGACTTAACATGAAATATGTTAAGTCTCCACAGGAAGGAGACTCTGCAAAGGCCAAGAAACTGAGGACTTGAGGAGGGAAATCCAAGAGCTGAGTCCCAGGAGCTGAGAAGGTTGAAGGAGATAGTCCTGTTATCATGTGCCAATGATATGCAAATGTGAATTTATAAAGCAGGCAACTTTACACTCAGTATGCTCTCAAGGAAATAACCCGAAGGTGCTTTATGGAAGACCCTATACATGACTCATTTGGGAGAAGAAAGAAGTAAAGATTGGTGATACTGAAAAAAAATCAATGGCATTTATATCATTCCCCTGTAAAGGTCAGGGAACACTGAAGAAGAGGGGCAGGAGGTGTATAAGAGCCAGAAGATGGGTTTAGAGGCTTCGAAATGCCATCTAGATTTGACACAACAATTCCAATCGTGAACTAACCATCGTGGTTACCCGTGTTGACCTGCACAAGACTGGCCCCGCCAACAACGTCACAGGTGGGGGAGGGGCTCATGAGATGCTACTACTTGCTGCTCAACTATAGGCTATTGATGGATTCTGGGAAAGGGGCAGTCACTGTCTTCAATAGTATACATACAGACTGCGGAGTCCACCAAGCTCTGGTGGGTGGCTCCATGGTCACACAGATGGCCCCTGGTTAAACTATTCAGTGGGTTACAAAATAAATGTATAGACAGGAGTTAAGAGAAACAGTTGCAGCAGGAAGATGGGAGAGGGTTGGGGGTGAGCCGTCAGGAGACATTGTGCGCATGTGTGAACGTGTCCGTCAACACATTTAACTAATAAAAAAATGGGTGGAGTCGGAGTGAAAGTGAGTCCCCAAACCTAAACAGTTTCCCTTTTCTGTGAAATCCTAGGGAGACTTGAAATCTAGCATCTTTACACCTGTATTTGAAAGCACCCCTCTGCATGCTGAGCACCACATCCTGGCCACAGGATTTTTCACTGGCCCCAGGATTTCACACTGGCCCCAGGATTTCACACTGGCCCCAGGATTTCACACTGGCCCCAGGATTTCACACTGGCCCCAGGATTTCACACTGGCCCCAGGATTTCACACTGGCCACAGGATTTTTCACTGGCCCCAGGCTGCTCACCAGTTGCATACTCACCCGCCCTTCAGCTGTTTCACTGTTGGACTTTGGGCCTCACTGGAGTCACAGCACACGTCTGACTGACTGAGCCACCGTCTCTTCATGTCCTTTCTCCAGAACTATGGTCATCTGGTCGACAGTCTCACCAGAATCGTCAGCCGTGCTTCTTGGCCACTGACTGCCAGCTGCACAGAGACGTCTTGCACTTCTAGCCGTTTCCGTGAGGTGAAGATCATCTCTGAGGACCCTCTGTTAGTCTCAGCTCCAACAGCTCAAGTTCCCTCAGCCGACTGCATTGCCCCACTCCATGACAGATCAATGCCAGCCACACTCTGGCTCTACTGGGAATTCACAACTTTATAACATAGCTAACAATTCCTAGCATAAAGCGGAACAGTTATTAAGTACAGAACGGTTCTTAAGTGTTGAGTTTGGTGGCCCTAAGTTTATTCTTTTGTGCAGCCATCACTGTCGCCTATCTCCAGAACTTCATCTTCCCAGATGAAAATGCTTTAATGCCTCTTAAACAATAACTCCTCATCCTCCGATCTCCCCGAAAAGTATTGCTTCTATTTCTGTGAATTTGACTAGATGGTTCACACAAGTAGAATCACAAAGTGTTTTTTCCTTAATGATTTTTTTATTTATCATATTACCATCAAAGTTTATCCATGTTATAGCATGTCAGAATTCCCATCTTTTGTGGCTGAGTAGCATCCCATATCCATTGTATTTACAGGCCACACCCATCCTTCTGTTTCTGGAACCTTGGCTGCCCCGCTGAATGAACAGTAGTGTGCTGATGTGCACTTGCATTTTGGCCAAGCTGAACAACCCTGTCACTATTTGAAGCCTCAAATTCTTTCTGACACATACCTAGAAGTGGGATTGCTGATTCACACAGTTATTCTGTTTGTTGCTGTCAACTAATATCTACCTCTTACTGGATAATTAAAGAAGTTCCATATAGTAGAGCTCATACATTATCTCATTCATTTCCCACGCAAACCCCACGAGGTAGAAATTACACCCACACCTTACAGATACTACAGGCATTTCAGAAAGAATGACTACTTGCCTACTTCCCAAGGAGAAGCCCAACCATAATTTGCTCTTCATCTGTCTCAAATCCCCCCAGGCAAAGTGGAACAGAATGTTGCACACAGTGGCCACACATTTTCACCCTTCCTTTACACTTCACTTACCTCAGCTGTGTCTAGTAAGGCTCTGTAAGCTGCAGGGAGATGGACCATCACTCTGCAGGCTCTCTGAGCTCAGTCTTCACAGAGCAACCAGATACCATGGTTTTTTTTTTTTTTTTTTTTTTTTTTTTGATGCATCTTTGCATCAAAATTATCCCCCATGATAATTTCCTATTTAGTTAGCGATCATAAATTTTGATTCAATTTCTGAAAATAATGGCTATTTAATTTGATTTATTTTTGAACAGCTTTCTATGTAATCAAGGTAGAATGATATAGAAGTGATTTTCCCCTCCCTGTTATCAAAAGGTGAGGATATCAGTTTCAATGATGCTTTATAGTGACTACAGAAATGACTTGACATCTTGGTGGCTATGGAAAATTAGGAATACAATGTCCACTACGTTAGGGAAGAATTAGTGACATACAGGTTTAGGAAGAAAGCTTAATTTGATACTGCTACTTTTTATAAAATCTACTTTTTAAAATTTATTTTATTTTTTGAGACAGAGTTTTATTCTGTAGTTTTGGCTGGTCTAGAACTCATAGAGATCCACCTGCCTCTGCCTCTGCCCCCTGAGTGAATGCTGGGATTAAATGTGTGTGCTACCACACCCAGTCTATATATAATATAACTTTAGACAGAAAAATCTTCCCAGCTGCAATCACAGGAAAGTCAGCTTCTTTCTGATTTTGTTTTAAAGAACGAGATACTAGGATTCAAAAATTGAATAAGTATTTATTGTTCCAGAAGGTACATTGCTTTTTATACATATTTCATAAATGATACAGGATTGTACACATGTTCAACATTTTGTTTGCCCCCCCCCCTTGCCTCCCACACCACCCAGAGGATTCACTCATTGCACTGTGCCTTTCCTTCGTAAGAGCCCTGCACACCAACAGGATGGATGGTTTAAAAATACTCCACACAACAGAAAGAAACGGGGGAGAGGTTGGACAACAGGAAGGAAGTAGGAGGCTGGGGCTGAGACATGCATCCTTTCACTCTGTCATGCCAGTGAAGGGTGGTGGCGGAAGCGGCAGTCCCGGCTGACCTTCGACCTCTGCAAGGCACCTGGAGTCTGGGTTTGTCATTTGGAGGTTGTTTCCATACACAATGACCCCAAAAGGAGGAGGAAAAGGAAACCCCTTGCCCCATGAGGAGGGATGAATCACGTGAAGGGATAAAAAAAGCCAAAAGCCCATCAGCTGTGCAGCAAGCCCCGCTTCGTTCTTGCCATCCTGCCCCCGGGACAGTTAAAAACAAGACAGCAGACAGAGATTTCTTGGACTTTTCGAGTGCAGGTGCCATCTGGGAATATAGTAGAAAACATTCTGATAGAGTATAAGATTAACTCTTCTGTCTCTCAGTGGAAGATGAAAAGAAGGAGGGTGGAGAAGGTGAGCTGAAGGAAGCCATAGAAAGGTATTCTGTATAAAGAGAATCGCACCCTTTGAGATCTGCCCTTGATCTACAGCAACGGGAGAGGGAGGGTTGGGAAGGGCTCACAACGGTGAGGAAGTGTGCGTCTTAGATTAACCAAGGGCACTGCAGGTCTGAATCAGCCACACAGCCATGATTTTTAGCCGATCTGCAGACCTTCCATCCTCCTTTGTTTGGTAACACAGATCAACACTGGCCCTCTGACCTGTGATGTGGAGGAGGGGGCGTCATCAATGGGACTGGCGTATAAAGGAGGGGATCTTTTCCTCCTCTGAAGACTAATTAGGAACCAAACAAACAAAACAAAATACAACTAAAACCTCATGCGGTATTGCCAGTGATTTCTAGACACCGATCCGGAGTCCTGGGAGATCAACACGAGAACCATGAAGAGATAATTCAATTGTCAATCATCAAACAGTCATACGTTGACTCCAGTGGTTATTGATTAAAAGTAGTGTAACCAGCGGGTGTACATAAGTAGGTAGCTGGTCAGAAAAGGGATCCAGGATGGAGAGATTCCTGGTAATTTTGCAGAGACTGGGTCTAGCTTAAGATGAAGGCTGATCTCACCGGCTCAGACTCTGCCAACCACGATTCATAAGGATTTGCTTTCTTATATAGTTATTTATTCCTATGTCAAAAATAGAAAAAAAAACCTTTAAATTAAAAAAAAATAAAAAAAACAAAACTAGAGCTGAGTGGGGTGCTGGTGTGTTAGTGTTTTGCAGACCTTGCAAAGATGTAAGAAACGAACACCCCAACCTCCCCCTTGCTGCGTCCTCTCAGCTGTAACTGTGTTCTGCTCGTTTGGAAATGGAGACGTTTAAGACAAGATTCACTAAGCACTTGTACTCCATGATGCCTGATCCTCAGAACTGAGCATCCCTTTCTTCCCTAAGATCCCTTTTGTGTTCTGTTTTAGAATTAAAGGTAAAAACCCTCTCCCCCACGAGCCCCCCCTTCCACCTGCAATGCTTTGATTAAAAAGGCATGAGTTATAAACAGGCGCGCTCTCTGCCGGGATTCACGCTCTGCGCAGGTCAATCCTTTTCTCCGATCTGTCGGAGGGGCAGATGTACTTGCAACGGGTCTCTCAGTCTCTTAAGGTCCATTTCTGCCTAAAATAGAGACAACAGGTGAGGAAGGGTGGCCGGTGAAGCTGTCAGCAACATGGCTGCCTACTGAGAGAGGGGACAGCCCTGCCTGCCTTCATTTCTGTAGTCAGAAGACATCCTCCCAGGGACTCTGAAAGTCAGAAGACCCCAGCCTAAGAATGCAGGGACCATGTCAGACATCCGTGACAGCATTCCTGCATAAATCTTTAAGAGGAACCAAAGTCTTAAGACTTTGTTCATTCAATATCTATTTAAGTATTTACTCAGTCAATTAATTTTCTTTTCTTTCTTTCTTTCTTTCTTTCTTTCTTTCTTTCTTTCTTTCTTCCTTTCTTCCTTCCTTCCTTCCTTCCTTCCTTCCTTCCTTCCTTCCTTCCTTCCTTCCTTCCTTCCTTCCTTCCTTCCTTTAACTCTGGCTGTCCCGGAACTCACTGTATAGACCAGGCCGTCCTTGAACTCAAGAGCTCAGCCTGCCTCTACCTCTGGAGTGCTAGGATTAAAAGCGTGTGCCACCATGCTTTGCTCAACTTCATTGATTTTTGAGATCATCTCACTCTGTAGCCTAGGTTAGCTTCAAACTCAGCAGCCTTCCTACCTCTGCCTTTCAGTGCTAGGATGATAGACACGAAGAGTCTTCACACCACCTAGAACAGTGTTAAAAGGATGTGCAGTCAACTGAAGCCTCTTCGAAGTGTCTCATGCTTGGGTCTCATCTTAAGGATTGTATTAATTAGCTGTGGGCGGGGCTGATGCACCTGTATTTATACTGGCTCCAGAGATGACCGACCAGTACCACCCTTGGCTTAGAATGACTACATACAGCACCAGAAGGCAATGTGTGCTTAGGCCAAGGTGGGAAGGTGGATTATGCCTATTAACAGTACAACCTTATCAACACACACACACACACACACACACACACACACACACACACACACACACGCCAGGTAGCTAAATACTACAGAGGAAGGAAGACCTTCTGGGGACTGTTGAAAACCTCTGAAATCACTAGACTATGGAGAAAACAAACAGGGATTCATTCGCCAAAATCGAAGGAAGTGCAGGAATTTGAAAGAGGTGCAGCTTCTTGGAAAATACGCTCGTCTTCTAGAATGACCTCCAGGGTACACCTGGCACAGACCTTTCGGTCTCTCCTCCTTGTTCCCTTTGGTGCTGTTGCTGCCGTCCAATTTAGTTGGGAAGTCTTTGGATCAATTATTGTAGAGCGATTAAGAGAAAACAAAACTCACCAAACAAACAAATAAAAAACACCCAGATGACTCTAACTGGAAAGCAGGCAATTCTGAAGAATTGAAAATGAAAAAAAAAAAAAAGAAAAAAATAGCTCTAAAAATTTCAGTGTTTGTGTCAACAGGATAGCTGGGACGTGTCATCTTTTCATCCACTCAAGTATGAAAACTAGAGGTGGTGTGGTGGTGTCACACTGGTGTCAACCCAGTACCAGTACCCAAGAGACTGAGCTAGAGGATCACTGGAGCTGGAGGCCAGCCTAGGGCACATACTCAGGCATGACTCGTAAACAACAACAACAACCACAAAAACAACAGCTGGAGATGTAGCTAAGCTGGCCGAGCACTCGCCTAGCATGCTCGAGGCCCTGATCTCAATTCCAGGCATCTCATAAACCAGATGTAAAACCAACCCCAGCACTTGGAAGGTGGAGGCAGGAGGACCAGAAGTTCAAGTCCTCCTAACCACTATATATTGAGTTCAAGGACAGCCTAGGTTACAGAAGACACTGCCTTAAAACAAACAAACAGAAAAATGTCATAATGAGAAACCAATCTCCTTAAAAAACTTTCTAGCTAAGTGTCCACTGCTAACAGTTTGATTAACCACCTTTACCCAGGATACAGTGGCTGAATCCCTCCTTGGGGTCCAGTGGAGGCAGAGGCAGGCTGCCCATTTGAAGGCCCATGATTATGGATAATAATGATACTATTTAAGATGGGAATGCACTCATTTAATTCTTCTAGAATTTACCTGAGCAATTGCATCCTTGAGTTGATTGTATTTTTCTAGGTCGAAACGTGACTTTTTGGCTCCTTTATGGAAAAATAATAAGTATTGTCTGTCTCTGGCTTCTGGATAAACATATTCCTACAAAACAAAGGAGAAATTAGTCCATTGGTCCTCACTAGTAGTTGTCTAAAGACATTGATTAACTGTTGGCTAATTATTAACATTAATTAGACTCAACACAACATGTATACATAAGGACAGACCAACATGCCGTGGTACATATTTAGTTATTTCTTAAACATTTGTTTGTCTTTTGTGTTTTGAGATCAAGTTCTGGACTTGTTCTCATACGACTCTGGAATATGTTTCTGGGCAGGCACAGATCCTGGGCTCAAACTATCCCCCTGCCTCATCCTCCCCGGCAGCGGGGACTGCAGACCCTTGCCACTGTGCTGGGATTTGATTGTTCTCGGGTAACCAGAGTCTCTTCATTTCTTAGTGCTATTATACTGTAGAGCACAGTCTGGTGTCCAGCGTCTGTTCTACCACTGCTGAGCTGAGATGGGCCAGCAGGCCTGGATTCACTGAATTTTATTATTTCAAGGACTTTGCCCGTCGTACAGATTCTTTGGATTGAGAATAAATGTAGCATATCATTGTAACAATTTAGAAGAATTTAGATGTCGCTCGTGGTGTTCATTAGAGATGGTAGTTAGGCACAGCAATATTTAGCATAAGAAATTCTGTGCATTTAATTTAGCTGATGCTTCTGGTCAGTGGCGTGACTAAATTGTTTACTACTGCTATATCACAACTTGTCACTTGGGGGCAGTAACAACATTCGACAAGTTCAAGTTCAGTGGCTCACCTAACACACAGGAAGAACACAATTCTAAAGATACAACTACATGGTAATGTAGAAAGTGCTGCCACTGTGTTCCAGACTAGCACTGCATTAATGTGGAGCCCCCCACCACCACCCATGAATCTGTACAGAGAGGAGCATTCTGTGACAGTAATCACTCCCCTCCCCCAGCCCAGCCCTCCCAGCTCAAGCTGGCCTAGAGTTTTCTATGTAGACCAGATGCCTCTGTTACCCAAGTGCTAGAATGAAGGCATGTGACACATTCCTAGCCTCTTCAATACCTCTAGTATTATTCTAGATCCAGATTATTTAGTTTTCGGAAATACCTATGCATAAACTTATAGAATTGAGACTAAATACATGAGGGGATGTATATTTATGCTATTAGATGTAAAATGTATGACACGCGATACACCTCGGGGAAAGGTGTATGGATGTTTTCACAGATGTGAGAAGGGGAGCTTAATCTTTTCATAATTTAAGAGATGCAAAATCCATAGGAAAATGTCTTTTTAAAAAAAATTTGACTGACTGGCAAGAATATATCACAGTTTCTGAATTCAAGGTATAACTGGAGAGATTTTTGTACTCTTGAAGGCATGACTCATTGATTTCATTTGTTCCTTTTATTCAGTCCTTGAGACATAAGGTACCATGTCACAGGGTCAGGGAGTAAAATGTGAACGGTGTCCTGCCTGAGCAGGTGTGCTGGAGCACACCTGTAACCTCAGCACTAAGGCCTAGACAGGAAGATCCCAAACTTCAGACCACACTGAATTACAAAGTGAGAGCCTGTCCCCAGAGCAAACAATCCACACCCTTCCAATAATAATAATAATAGTAATAATAATAATCTACATAAAGATATTATAGTCTCCCTTGAAGGAAAAGACATTGGATAAATAATTATGAGACAGCACAGGACAAGACAATGAGAGACTAATACACTGCAGTGATTCAAGAGGAAAGGGAGACACTGAGCTGTAGGAAAATGATCAAAAGCTCATGAAAGGTGGGGATTTAAGTAAACCTTGAAATAGGACAGACAGACAGACAGAAAGGAGTAGGGAGAACTTTCCAGACTGAAGAACTCTGTAAGGAGAGGAATGGGCTAAGGGGCAATGGAGGGCATCTTGGGGGACTAGAACACAGGGCAAACACTGAGCTGAGAGACTGAGCTGGACAGCCATCAGTTACCAAAGCCCAGGCTGGGGAGGAGGAAGAGGGAAACTGAGGCAGGCTGCACCCAGAGAGGCAGCTGGGTAGGATGACATGGTTGCTCGTTCCGTTCACTCAGGACTGCTGAGTCACAGGCTCATGCAGACCCTGCGTGAGCATTCAGAGAACATGGACACGTCACTTTCGCTCTTCTCTACCAGGCATGTTTGGGAGGCCAAGAAAGGTTACATAAAATCCCATGCTTTTGTTCCCCCACACATGCCTAGGTCCATGATCACAGACCTAACAACAGGAGGAAAATGCCTAGTTCAAAAGCAGCCATGTAAAACTTCCTGAAGCAACCTTTAGCCTGCTTTAGACACAAAGAGACTGTGGGGAGACTTGTGTGTCTCCACTGCTCTGAATGCTGCTTATTCAAGGTTAGATCCAGAATGACAGACATGGTGACAGGTGCCGACAGGGCTAGCATAGGAGAGGCCCTGGGTTCGATCCCTGGCACCACACTTAAAAAAAAAAGCCATAATCCATCTTCTCAAAATGTCACCATGGATTTCCATGACACTTGATCCAACATCGTCAACAAAAGCTGGTTCAGATACTAGTATTCACTAAGGTGGCCTTGGTTGATAGATAGACTGAGGATAAAGTGACTGAGTTCTTACTGTTCACCTTTCTTTTATGGATCAAAACATCCTTGAACATACACAGAAGTAGCTTAGAGTCTAGCTTATGCATTCAGTTAATTATAAGGAATTTCCGTTCTAAAAGTTCAATGAAAAGTTGGGTGGCATATATTTATACATAAAAATATTTACATAAATATATAGAAAGTCAAGCCATTATGGCTGGAGATGTAGGTCAGTGTGAGAGCTAGTGTGTATGAGGCCCTGGGTTTAAGCTTTAGCATTGTAAAAACAGTATCACAAATAAATAAATAAATAAATATCAAACAAAAAGGTGAACACATCCCTTATGGTGGCACACTCTTCTGTTCCCATTCATCTTACTACAATGTTAATTCTAGAAGCATCTATACGTGGGATTCATAGTGGCCAAGGCCGTGTCATCCATATCCCCCTCCATCTTTAGCACCTACAACAGTGCTGGCAGGTAACTGAGGACCCGCCTTGAAAACTCCATTCCTGGTTTGTAAAAAGAGACCTGGAAAGGAATCCTTACCTGGCGCGTCATCACAAAGTATGCGTACATGGCCATGGCACTTCCATAGGTGATGAAATAGGTGACCGGCTCCATGATGTCCCAGGAATATTCCCACCAGGTAAGCCGGGCCAAAATGCCAAACTGTGTGGCCATGTAGGCCAGGCCACCCCATAGCACCAGAGTTGTCCTCTTCTCTGCTTTCCTGCTGATTTCAATTCGTACCTAGTGGGCACACATGGACAACCTTCAGTCACTTGCTTTGGAAACAGCACACAACTCTTTTAAACTGCTCTATGTCCACAAATGGAGCAGGGCTTATCAACAAGCTGGAGTCAATTCCAGCAATCATAACCTGCCTCCTAAATAACAGTGGTAGCGTTTACCAAACACAACGTCTACGGGGCCAACTAAGAATTCTGTGTGCTTCCTTGAAGTTTTACCCTAGAGGTTTGAGGCAGTAAGAGTGTGAGTTTCAACAGCTCTTCATCCGATGGCAAGGCTAACTTTTGAAAGAGGTGAATAAAAGCTGCCATGTCCTCTTACTAATGTGTCAGACTCTATCTGTTATCAGTTTTAGTTCAGATTTATCCCAGAGCAGAACAAGAGAATGAGTCAGCACAGACTGCGGATTCTGAGCAAACGTGTGCAGAATGAGATCTGCAGGGTCCCATTAGCTTTCTTATTGAGTAGTTCTAGAGGCTGAACATGCCACATGGTAGATAACACATGTTAACAACTGTCCTTAGGACAGCAAAGGCCCACTATTGAAAGGACTTCTTCCTTTCTCAATCCCAATTATCCAGCCTCTTAAAATGAAAATATAGTCACATGTTACACATCATGATTTGGTCAGTGAGGGACTGCATATATGATGTGCTCCCACAAGAGCAGTGTATGATTCACGTGTTTGTGGTGATGCTGGCGTATGGAAGCCCACTGTACTGTTAGTGTAGGAGAGAGTGGTATGATTCTTGACGGCAATGAACAGCAACACTATTGGGGAAAGTATTGTCTAAACTGTACTTTCTATTGTTATTCTAGAGGTGGTTATACAAGCCTCATATATGTAGGGTCACCATGTCTCTGACTATATCAAGAGGTCATGCTGAGCAAAGACCTAGAGCACCTAGGTCTACACAAACACACTCTGTGAGGTTCTCACGATGGAGTCTCTTAGAGACATTTCTCAGGATGTTTCCCCATCATTAAGTGAGCAATGGCTGCACCTGCAATATCATAAAGATTTAGGGTAACATGTTCACGATACAATATTCTAAAAAGCATAAAGGAGAAAAGTCAATCATGGGCCTACATGAGGTTATTATATTCCTTCTGATTGTCCTTGTGTATAAGCATGGACATGAATACGAATAATGGTATATGAATAATACATCATATGAATAATATATATGAATAATACATTAAAACTTGGGTTGTAATGGTCAGTGAGATGGCTCAGTGGGTAAGGGTGCTTGCCAGCATGGTGGATGACCTGAGTTCAATCCCGAGGACCCACACTGTAGAAGGAGAAAAACCAACTCCTGTACATCGTCCTCTGCTCTGCACATGTGCTCGCTGTGGCATGTGCATGCCCACACAGTCACACATAAATAAACAAATAGAATAAAACCCTGGATCATATTGACACTCCTTTGACTTTCTGTAGCACGGATATTTTTACAGTGAATTAGGTTTACACAATCGTGTTCCGTACACTCTTCATTCGTGACCTGGTATGCACTACATTCAGCAGCTCTCCTGGTCAGCCGTCCTCTAGTCTTTTAGTAGCGGGGTAGGTACAAATGGATCTCTGGCATCTTGGTCTAGTGCCAAGGCTCCAGACAACTCCCTTTTAAGTCCTCGTTTGGCAATGACTGGAATTTTTTGAATGGTTCAGAACAATAAGCTAATGGACCAACTTGAATAAGTGGACTCAAGTCTATCAAAGTGAGACACGGAAGCCCATGTGTTGGGGGTTAGGGGGCTGACACACAGGGGATCGAGGGAGCAGCCTGAGGGGGTCTGCACCTTCTCCAGGGGGGCCAGCTGCTGCTTGAGGTTCTCCAACCTCTCTACCAGCTCCCGCTCCTTGTTGAGCTGATGCTGCTCGATGCACAGCGTGGTGTAGAGCTGCTGGACCAGCGTCTTCACATCGTTCAGGGTTTCCGCGTTTTCATGGCTTAGGAGGTCTGAAAGAAAGAGGTTCAGAACTGTGGTGGGGAATATACTGTATGAGAGAAGAATAAAAACAGATACCTTAAAATAAATACATCTTAGCCAGGAGATGGCTCAGTGGGTGACGGTGCCTGCCGCCAAGCCCAATGACCTGAGTTCAATCCCAGGGAACAACATGGTGGAAGGAAAGAACCAACTCCCACAAGTTGTCCTCTGACCTCCACATGTGCACAAGTGTGCACACATGCACAAACTCGAAGTACATGCACGTGCACACCTACATAACTAAAAAGGTAATAAAAACTGAACACCTTAAATGAAGAATTGTTATTCCTAGATCTATGAGACAATGGCAAGGCCATGAGGCAGGTCCATCCGTTATGGGAGTCCTTCATCATTAAACTGAATAACAGTTTTTAAAATATCAGTCTATAAATGAAGGAAGTAAAAATCACAGGAGGGTGACTCAAAAACTTTGAAATCAATACCTATTATTTTATTCTTGGAAGTCCAAGTAGTATGAATACAGCCAGGACCAAGGGAAATGGGAAGGGTTACCCCAGTGCTGGGTGTGGCTGGGGGACTTGTCTAGCATACCAGGGCCTGGGCCTGATTCCCTAGACCTAAAAAACAGTAATACCAACAGACAGACACAAAAAACTTAGGACACAAGTTCAAAGCAAGTTGGGGGGGGGGGTCAGGATCAGCTTCGTTATGATTCTTTATTAAACGGTTGGTCTGTAATTTACCTGTGGCCTTGACATTTTTTGCTGATGTTTTCCCCCACTTAGACACTTCTGAGAAAAACATATACAGCATTTCAAATTTGCAAACGTAAAGGCAAAAAATAAAATAAAATAAAAACCCACCAACACTGTAGTAATCTTAACACTACACACCTCCCCCAGCATACCAGCCAACTGCTATTCTATCTTGTTTAGCAAAGGCCCAGAATAGCTGTCTGGGCCTCAGTATCATGCTGTAAAGGGTTATGAAAACGATCGAAAAGGTGAAAGATATAATTCTTTGATTCACTATCTTCTATACGGGCAGCAGGTGTCTCCAAAACTCTAAACTGTGCTTTGAGGCTCTAAAGAAAACTCATCTACATTCCAAACCCTGATCAGTCCTTTCCCAAATTAAAATTTGGCTCCGGGAAACATGGACAATCTATTTCCAATAGCCTTCAGTATGGTTATCACAAAAAGCTAATCAATGAAGAAATCCATGGAAGGCAGGGGAGTGGATTGGAGAAGGGCTGGTGTGGTGAAACGTCCAACATGGAATCTTCTAGAGCTTCAGTAAATGTGTCTGGGATCAATGGCAACAAAAACCAGAGCACTGTGGGTTCTAGAAGTCATCCATGAGAAGAGGATCCTACCGCAGCAAGGCTGCAAGCTCACACTGGAATGTAGCTTTACCACACAAATGCATCTAGAGGGCATTTCTTCCACCTAGAACATTGGTGGACCCCACAGCTCCCGACTCTGAGGTCAGGAGCTGAGGTAAAATGAAACCTCCTAACACTCCCCCTGCAACTCAGTTCTCTTTCGAAAAGGTAAATCCTGAAGTTGATGTTTCCCATGGTTACTGAAGTTCTCTCCCAAATAGTATCCTATGCTGTGGTGGTTTGGATGAGAATGGTGCCCACAGGCCATGTTTGAGTGCTTGGTCCGCAGCTGGTGGAACTGTTTGGGAAGGATTAGGTGTGGCCTTGTTGGAGGAGGTGTGTCATGAGGGGGAGGCTTTGGGGCTTCAAAAGCCTCCAGCATTCCCCAGTGCGCCCTCTGCCTCCTGCTTTTGGATCAAGATGTGAGCTCTCAGCTGCTGCTCCAGTGCCATGCTGGCCTGTCTGCTGCCATGCTCCCTGCCAAGATGGTCATGGACTCTTATTCCTCTGGAACCATAAGCCCAAACAAACCCTTCTCTAAGTTGCCTTGGTCATGGTGTTTTACCACAGCATTTGGAAATAAGGTTGACATTTGTTTTACAATAAAGGAAATTTCTATTAGAAAATCATTTAAAATGTGTTAGTTTAGAAAAATAACCTTCAGGCCATGGGTTCCACTGTGTAGATTTAATTAATTTAGTTAACTGATTAAGAGACAGTGTCTCATTATGAAGCTCAGGCTGGCCGTGTATTCATCTCACAATCCTCCTGCCTCTGTCTCCTGAGCTGGAAGCTCAGGCAAGCACCTCTATGCCTACGAAACTTATTTTTTGTATCAGTCTTCCTGTGTTCACTGAGGCAGTACATAATTGTTTTTTCTCTTCTAGGTTGATGCTGCAGCTAGAAGGTTCTGTGTCTCATTTCACAGGCATAGGTACACTTATAAGCTTTTTTTTTTTAAAAAAATGTTTCTTCTTTAAAATTTAACTTCAGATCCACACTTCCTCTATCACAACAGTTCTACATATTTTCCTGACATACGCACATCTCCATCTTTCGTGATATGCGTTTAATGCTTCACGTAAACTGTGGCAAAAGATGGAGACATTGTCACGCTCTGCCAGTAAGTCATAAAACAAGCTGTGAGGTGGCGGGAGGAATCATCCAAACAAACACAGCCCAAAACTGTGGAAGAGGAGGAGGAGGCATTCCTTACAAACTGGCATGGTAAGGTCGTCAAAGCCTCCCACAAGGTAAGAAAAGCGGTTTAGTCAGTTTTTATACCCAGTTAATGTGTGAGACCATAGTATGCTTCCAAGAATACCTTCCTCTGAGTGGCTCTGAGTCAGGGCTAAGCAAAAGAGAAATCAAGGTGAGATCTTGGAAGGAGGAAGATGGCATCATGTCTTGAAGGGTGCTGAGGTTGGGAGCTGGGCAGATGCAGAGATGCCTGCTGATAGACCAACTGCATCTGCTCCCTCCCACTGTGTCAGGCGACCTCTCCTCTGTAGCATTTGTTGATTAATGGCAAATCTAGACCTAGAACCAGATGCAGACTTCTAAAAATGGCCTGTTCAATATGGGAACCACTAGCCACATGCTTCTGTTTATTTTTAACTATCTTAAACTGACAAGTAAAAAGTATATACATTTATCATCATATGTTATTTTGAAATATGTATTCATTCACTGTGAAATGGCCAAATACATATATTTATTATGTCACACACTTTTTTTTTTAATAAAGAGAATACAAAATCTACTCAGTGGTATTCAACAATACAATACATTGTTATTAGTGATGGTCACCCCACTTGAACTTATTCAACTCCTGTTGTTGTTGTTTTTAATCTTCTGACTGACAGTTCTGTAACTTTCCATTGGCTAAATTTAAATTACTTGAAAAATTCAGTTCTCCAGTTAGGGTCGATTTACTTATAGGCTACTACATTCGAAAGGACAAAAATGTAACATTTTAACATTGCACAAGGTTTTTCTTCTTTAGTCCTGGGGACTGAACTCAAACCCAGAAAGTTCCATTTAACAACACAGAAGAATCTCTCCACCTACAATAAAGCACTTCTTTGCAGGCCTCCACTAAAATCTGAATGTGCATGGATTTCCAGGTTCCCTAACAAGCTACCCCATGGTACCACAGCTTCAAAATTTCTGACTTTTCTCTGGTCCCCCAAGCTCCCCTTTCAGACCCCTCTTCTCTAGCTTAGCTATAATTTGTAAAAGGTCTTTCTCCTCCCATGACTATTTCCATGCCTGTCTATGGGTATATTTGTGTACTCATGCATGTGCATGTGCTGGGGAGGCAGAGACAGGCAAAGACATACATGTGTGTGCATGTGTGTGTGGATGAGACAAGGTCTTTCACTGGCCTGTCTCTGCTTCCCCAGCACTGGGCAGATATGTGCCAACATGCTAGACTCTTTTTACATGTGTTCAGAGAACTGTGAGGCAAGGACATCACTGATTAACTATCTCCCAGGCCCCTACTATAAATCTTTTTTTTTTTTTTTTTATAATATTCATGTGGCTCTGCTTCACTGAGACATGATACAAATTATACAAATAGTATGTATGATACTATGTCACCGTTTGCCTAAAATGTGTATACATATTTGCTTATGTACCAATAAAGGCTATTTGGGGGGCTGGTGATAGGTGATTTTTATGTAAGATTATTTTAGACTTTGGGAACTGAACCTTATAAATGCATTATCTATTCTAAACAATAATAACAACAAACTAACAAGCTACCACAATGCCTTCTAACAGCAATTAAAAAAAAAAAACCCAGATAATGATAAGTTATAGGTCTCAGAGATGTGCCATTCTAGACCTGGCTGAAAGTAATCTTTTGGCTTATGTACAGGTAAAGCTTTGGTGGACTCGGAGTTTACAATTTATTTTTCAGGTTGCTTTAACAAGAATGATATGGCTCTAAGGTATTGTCAAGGCACAGGTGACAATAATAACCCCAACCCTTGATCCTGAGAAGCCACTGAAGATGAAAATTTTGCTAATGGCTTAGCAATAGTTCTTTGGGTTAAATCATGCATGGTTTACACACACACACACACACACACACACACACACACACACACACACACACAAAAAAAATAATGGCAATGTTTACCAACATCTCTGAATACACCATCAGTCCCATAATAATAATGTCAGAGAGATATGCTAATATAATGAGCCATGGGAAGTCTTGTCATCCACAAACATAATTGGAGAAGGTCTTGGTATCTGGGTCTCTAATGAGGCAGTTTAGTTTGCCTTTCGACCTCATTCCTCAAATCACATCACTAAGAAGAAGCAAGGTCTCTCACTTCCCGTAGATGGCTAGATGGGAGCTGGCTATAGTAGTGCCAATCAAAATGATATCCTCTAGTGACACAGCGTACATTTTCTTCCTTTCCAAGAACAAGAGAAACGTAACTAGTTACTTTCCAGGCTTTTGTGCTCCTTTCTATATTCTTGTTTCTGTTTGAGACTTCAATGACAAACAGCCATAGCCACTAAAAAGATGAGCTAGAATTGTTCCAACCTGGGATACAGGTCCTCTTGTTCCCCTGGCTTAGGCACAAGGCTGTGGACACCTACAGCCTGCTGTCCCATGTACACATGGCATGTGGCCATCCTGGACTTGGTATGAATGAATCCTCTGTCCTTGGAGCCTGCTACGTGTGAACTCAGAGTTTACACAACATTTTGAGTATTTTTAGTTCGTACAAGCCACAATACACCACAACACACACAGTTCTTTAAACTACATAGGAAGCCAGACATGGTGGTGCACACGTACACTCCACACAGTAGGGGGGTAGGGAGGGGCGGTAGGATTAATAATTTGAGGCCAGTTGGGGCTCTATAGTGAAACTGACTCAAATGACCAAAACCAACACACAAAATTCTTTAAGAATACTGCCAAACTCCACCATTTGGGTTATAGTTATCTCCATAAATTTTAGACACTTAACCCCTGAAAATTTCATATCCCAATCTACTTCTAGGGAAGTTGGGCAGGTATCTCACAGTTTTGAGACACAGAAAAAGAAAAAAAAATCATCTGTGACTCAAATATAATCCCTCATATGATCAGTTTCTATTTTAATTTTCCCAACTCAGTCTGAGAGCAGCCTTATTTAAGAAACAAAAGCATTTCTTTCTGTTTGAAAAAACACTGAGGAGTCATTGGATTAGTCATAATTTCAAATGAAAGCTCTTAGCTTGTACACTTGTATACGGAAACTCTCATCTCCTTTCCTAAGTGTTACCATTCATTCATGCATGCATGCATGCATTCATTCATTTTTCTGTTGTTCGACAAGAGAATCTGGCCTCCAAACAATCAAAATGTTCCTTGTTTGAGCTATTTAATTCCTTCAACATGGAATACTCCTGAGTCACAGTGCCTGCTCTCTTAGAGAGCATTTACAGAGAAAAAGAGTAAGCAAGAGTCCAGAGGTTAATCACTTCTGGGTTGTTTGGAACCAGAGAAAGAATAAATAGGATGCTTTAGGGTGCCATGGATGAGCGGACATGATGGTTTTAACATGAGAAGATGGAGGAGAGGAAGGAGCAGGGAGACAGGCATTGTGTGTGTGTGTGTGTGTGTGTGTGTGTGTGTGTGTGTGTGTGTGTGTGTGTAGGGCAGGTGTGTGGTGGGAAGGCCGACGTGGGCTAATGGGTGGGTCTATGAGGGTGGTTACTCAGGCTTTCACTCTGAACTGTTTCTATGATACAGCCAATTCTTTTTCAAGTGTACTTATTTATTTAAATTTGTATGCATGTGTGTATTATGTTGTGGAGGCCACAGGTGCTGGATTCCCTGGAACTGGAGTCACATACAACTGTGAGCCCCCTGGTGTGGGGACAGGGAACTGAACCTGGGTCTTCAAAAAGAGCAGCAAGTGCTCTTAATGGATCCATCTCGCCAGCCCATTGAATCCATTTATCTATCTATCTATCTATCTATCTATCTATCTATCTATCTATCTATCTATCTATCTTGAGACAGGACCTCTCTGTGTTGCCCTGGCTGTCCTGGAACTCAGAGTCCTGTCTGGCTCTGCCTCCCAAGGGCTGGGATTAAAGGCGTGCATCACTGTATTTGGCTTAGATCCAATTCTTAAGAGCTGGACTAAGAGAAGATGTCCTAGGAGGTTAGTGGAGGGAGTCCTGACTGTAGAAGGAGCATTAGTGGCAAATGACAATGAATCAGGGCAGAGGAAAAACGGTCCAAAAATGGCTGCCCTGGAGCCTGGGATGAAAAGGAAGACCAGTAATACTGTGGCATGCATTTTATGTACGTGTGTGTATAACAGAGACCATTAAAATACTGCCTTGACTACCAAGTATTTGGATGCCCTCTTAAAATGTGCACCAAAGTTGGGCACTTCACTTTTTTCCCCACATAAAAGTATGCATATGTTGGAAATTCTAAGGACTACAGAAGGCCCCAGGACTCAG
This sequence comes from Onychomys torridus, assembly GCF_903995425.1. Taxonomy (NCBI): domain Eukaryota; kingdom Metazoa; phylum Chordata; class Mammalia; order Rodentia; family Cricetidae; genus Onychomys; species Onychomys torridus. The sequence goes on from NC_050460.1 coordinate 41,717,169, forward strand.
AACATTTTGATTTTTGTAGTGGCGAGAAGGCACTATGCACAGGAACCATGGTCCTCATTTTGAGATCTGATCTTTTTCCATGCTAGTGACGTCTGGCAGAGAGCGCCCACTGCTGCTTCCAGTCAGCCACGTGATCATGGAGATAACCAACCCCCTAACCTATCGTGAGCTTCGTGTGCTGCCAGTGTTTCTGTTTTTGGTGTTGTGTTTTACATGTGTGCATCCAAGTATGTCTAAAAAATATCCTGTCGTGTATTGTACATGAGATTATCAGAGTTTTATAACTAAGCAGGTTTTTTTGTGAGATGATTTTGTTCAGTCATATTTGACATGCTTAAGTTCTGGACACACTTAAGATAAACTAAACTAAGACATAATCTTTGCTGGGCAGTGGTGGCACACGCCTTTAATCCCAGCACTAGGGAGGCAGAAGCAGGCAGATCTCTGAGTTAGAGGCCAGCCTGGTCTACAGAGTGAGTTTTAGGATAGCCAGGACTACTGCACATAGAAACCCTGTTTGGAAAAACCAAAAAAAAGAAGCAAGCAAGCAAGAAAGAAAATGACATAATCTTTGGTAAGTTGGATGTATCAAATACAGTTTATATTTACAACTCCATTGGATTTACTAACTGCACTGGAAGCCAAGTCTCATCCACACAAGTGACTTCAGACAGCTGAACTTAAACCACTGAAGAAACAGAATGACTGATCCCTAGTACAGTGTGTAACAGATCAGAGAAAACCTTGATTTAAACATAAAAGTTTCCTTCCTCTTAGTTTAACATATAAGAATGTGGCCCTGCCATGATGGATGCATTCTTTTGGAACTGTAAGCCAAAAGAAATCATCTGCATGGAAAATCAAAGGCTGCTGAGTTGATTCAGTGGATAAAGGTGCCTGCTGCCAAGACTGAGACCTGAGTTCAAGTTGAGGGGCTTCATGATGGAGGGAAAGAAAGTTGTTCTCTGACCTCCACAAGTATGCTATGGCACACACGCCCACACACGCCCACACACACGAACATATAATAATAATAAATTTTTAAAGAGAGAAAAAACTGTGTCAGGAAGGAGCTTATGGTAAGGATATTCAGGTACGTGAGATGGAGTGATAATGCATTCAGTATCGAGGCGGAAGCCTGGCTTAGTGCATAGCCAGGCTTGCTGTACAAAACGTGTGAAGACCACATGTTCTCAGGGTTACTCATGGAAAACTTAGGTCTTTCCAAAGACCTTCCCACATTCACAAAATTTTACTAAGGTTGTTGTTGTTGTTGTTTTTACCTCTCTTTGGTGGCCGTACGTGGTATGTTAAGTCGTTAATGACAAGCTTAAAGTCATCGAGGAGGAGGAGGTCTATTCCCGTGGAGGCGGCAACTCGAACGCCATCTGTGAAGATTTTAAATGAAACTAGTCACCAACCCATAATTATTTAAGAATGGTCAGAAAAAAAAAAAAAAAACAGCAACAACCTAACCCCCCAAATCTCAAATAGCTTTTTTAGTGCTCTCCCCCATTTCTCTGCTAACCTTTGCTCATGCCCCCCAGGCCTATGCTAAACATAGATGGGCTTGTATAATGCTCTTTGTGATGATTTAATAATTGCTTTTCCTGCAGTTGTGGGAACAAGTGAGCTAACTGCTGGAATCTGGAGTCCACAGGGCTCCACTGGAATCTGGAGTCACCGTGGGGAGGTGAAGACCTTTACACTGGAAGCCGGGTGAGGAACCGACTCAGAGCTGTTCATCACACGGTACTTGGCCACCCAGCCACCGATAAGTTGCTAATTAACTCAATAGGGAAGGATGTGATGGGGAGCAAATGTACCAGATGGGTCTACCAAGTACATTACTAGATGAGTCTGGAGTGTTTGAAGCACAGAGGTCAAAACCCAAAGGACAGAAGTTGGTGGCTGTCTTAGCTGGTGACTCCAAGCCAAGGGTAAATGGTCTCTCAATCTTTCTGTAGGTTTGAGACATTTTCTAAGTCACAGTGAGAACATTTTGTGTGTGTGTGTGTGTGTGTGTGTGTGTGTGTGTGTGGCACTTAAATAAACAGATGTTACCTCAAATGAGTTTTTAGTGTCTGATTGTATAGTCTCTATTTTGGTAAACATTTGAGGGCTCAGCTACCCGAAAAACATATTCTGCACCTACGGTAATGACAAGAGGCCGCAATAACATGAAATGTGATTGCCTGCTTGTCCTTGTGGCAGCATTTGATGTGAGCTGCTTTTGAATGAGACTCCCTGTGGGCACACATCTGCTGACACCCAACAGTTATGTCCTGAGGACCACTGGGACAGAAAGGGCTCTGTCTCCCACACTTGTGAAGCAAAACCTCACATGTTTTCTAACGATAACAGCGCTATGTTCTCCTGGACTGGGCTGTTTGGGGTGGGGCGTGCAGAGGTGGCGAGAATTAAAAACGGAGGCGATTATACCTGGTGAATAGATGGCAACCCTGTCGATTCCCCGATCCTCCTCTTGCAATTGCCGTAAGAACACACCGACAGAGTCAGAGATAGGCTTGAGTGTGAATTGGCAGCGTTCACGCCGAGACGGTAGCCTCACAGATATCACGGGTAACCCATTTTGATAAACCACTGTCACATCTGAGCAAAAGGACCCACAAACAAACACATGGCAGTTAGGCTTTACTGTAAGTCAGAAATCTCATCCCCATTATTCTCACCTGTGGTGGGACCCCCCTCAGCGTGACTTAAAATGTTTTTAAAGAAAGTGTAAGAATAAGAATTTCTTGGGTTAAACTAGGAACAGATTCATCAAACAGACCAAGGGACTTATTTTTTTCTGAGATGGAAAAATGCACAAGGAGCTGTCTTCCGAGTGGGCCAAGGAGAGGCTTTGGTGGAATGCAACACTGGGAGCTCTGGTGTGGGCGAGTCAAGTCCTGGTCCTGTCGGGCAAGGTTGTACTCAGGAACCACAGTCTGTAGGGGTGTGTCAGTCTTGGGAGCCAGACTTTTCAGAAATTCTTCCCAAAGTCTACCAACAATAACTGAGGTTCTTCCTCAGAATGATACACTGACTCTTAAGGCTTACTATATCTAAGCATTCACTTACACAACACGATGTGCCGTGTGTTAAAACAGAAACCAGCCCCATTCGGGTGTGTGTGCACATCCTCCTGAGTTCAGTCAGAAGTGAAAGCTCACGAGGATTTCACAAGAGAAATGTATGAAGTGGAGCATTGTTAGCCATCCACGGAGGGACTTGCTACACAGCATGGATGGCATTCCTTCTTTTCTTTTTTTTGGCAATTTCAATGCACAGAGCCTTAGTAAAATGAATCCCAGAAAACCTTTTCTAAGAATAACTTTCCAGATATATATTTAAAGCAAAGTTTTCAGCTCAAACCCTTACAATAGCAGCTAAACATTGAAAGATGGTGCCAGCATGAGGGGAGAATATAGGCTTTGGAGTAAAATTTGGGATTGGATCCTGGCTCAGCATCTTTGGGAATTGCATAACGTCTATGGGATCCCCCCACCCCACATGGAGAGTGGGTTCCTAACTCTCAGAGATGTTGTAGGGAAGGAATAAAACAAACCACTCAGAACACCCAACATACTGATCACTAGGTGATAATGAGCTCCCTTTGTAACTCAAAAGGCACCTTCTGTTATTCTCATAAACATCACACCCCTCCAAATTAGATTAGGAGGAACTGTTCTAGAGATTTGGAAAGAATCGAACTTTCCATAGTTGTCACTGACAGCCAAGTTCCTTGTCTGTCTTAACAGCAAAATCCCAACAATTCTTATTTTCAATGGACATGTGATGAGTTCTGACATGTCTCAAGGTCGGGAATGTCACTGCTATTCCTTTAGACTCCCTCCCTGGACCCCTGAGAATCCCTTTGTGCCTGCTTTTAGAGCCTACTGTGTTTGATTCTGTAGTAAATTACCGGAGCTGAATGACTCATAATTCTTCGTATGTGGCATCCTTCCCTGGGCATGGTTATGAGATGCATGCATGCTGTATGCAATTGTAGTTCATTCATTTGTATGACTGAGCGGTACTTTTTAAATTACATCTTTAGGTTAACATGGGTTCACCCTAATACCTTCATCCTGCCCAGCACTGTTTGGATGCACAGACCAACTGCAATTTATCTTCACGCATGCAAATAGAAAAGCTATTTCTAGTCTCTCAATAAAGCATCTAGGATTACTTGTTTAAAAGCCTCTGTGTGGAATGTTTCTGGGGGACAGCCAGTGTCTATCTGTGGCAGATCCAGTCACCTACAAATCGGTATTTGGGAAACCTTTGTGCCTATACTGAGCAAAATGTACATTCTTCTCTAAATAATATACTGACCATTTACAGAGCCTTCATGTTACATTCAGTCCTCTAGGCCACCCTTTCCTTCCTGTCCGAAGAACCCCCTTAAATATCACTGTTGCACAAATGCCCTGGCAAGGAGTTCTTTCTGTTTTTGTATGTCTAAAAAAGTCACTGCACCTTGACTTTGGAGAGAGATATTTTTAGTATGTAAAAGAAAATCTAGTTGACAGATTTTCCCCCACTTTTGGCACTTTTTGAAGAATTAACTGAATTGCCTTGTCTTCCACAAAATAAGAATTTTGGGCATGGTGTATCTTTCTTTATTCCTCTATGTGCTTTTTGTACTTCTGGTCTAGCATGGGTTTCAATGGTTGGATTATGACACGCCTTGATTTCCAATCTGATTAGTCTACTTGGAAATGGCTGAATCTCTTAGATTTGTGCATTCAGAGTATCCACCAAATTTGGCAAACATCTGATCTTCTTTCTGTCTTCCACCCCTCTTCCTGAAAGTCCTAACTCTGCTGTGTTCAATCACATGATAGTGTCCCAAAGCTTCTGAACCCGTCTTCATATACTTTAGGTTCCTATCCCCTCCCCTCTCAGTTTAAATGCCAGGTATTTCAGGGTCAGAGATCTTTTCTTCCACAGGTCTATCTTCTTGTTCTTTCCTTCTGTGTCCTTTTATTTTATTCTATATTTTTATTTTTAATTTATATTTATATCTTTATTTTCCTATATCTTGTTTTTTTCCTTCTGTATTCTGTTTTTAAACTTCAGATATAAAAAAATAATCTCTGGCTGAGCGGTGGTGGCGCGCGCCTGTAATCCCAGCACTCGGGAGGCAGAGGCAGGTGGATCTCTGTGAGTTCGAGGCCAGCCTGGACAGGCTCCAAAGCTACAGAGAGTCTCAAAAAACCAAAAACAACAACAACAACAAAACCCTCCAGAAATTTATCTGCATATTCTTACAGCTTCCTCTTCCTGTCACACATTTTTCCTGTCCCCTGAATGAAAGGGTTATAGCTACTACAGCCATTTGAATATTCTTGGCTACTGACTTCTGCTCTGTCATTTCTAGGTCTCTGTAGGCCGAGTTAGGGATGGTTTCCTGCTGCTCCATGACTAGTTAATCTTGGTCACTGGTTATATAGTCTCAATTTTGTATTGATGAGCACTGTGTTTTTGAGTAGAGTAAAATTTCTTATGTAATAATTTTATCTTTTCAACAATAACTCTTTCCAAACAGAGGTGATCTTTCCGGAAATTTCTGTTGAGTGTTTACGGGTGCAGGTGACATCCTTTATTCTGGCTGGAAGAAGAGAAAATGACATTTGGCCTTATGTGGACACCGAGATCCATTCATTTCCTATTTCCTGGTAAAAATAATTTCCGAGGGAGTTGTTCTAGTCACTCTTGAGCACTAGACTTTGGCCAGACTCATGGGAACCTGTGCAGATTTCAGGAACACTTTCTTTGTAGCCCCTTCTTCAGGACCGTTGTCCCACAATGCCTTGGTCTGTCCTTCATTTCAGCTGGAGGACGGGGCTCTTCCCAGCTCGGCCCACACGATCACTGTCACCCGATTGTAGGTAGAATTTTCCTGCCTGGCCCACAGTCAGGACAAATCTCTCTCACCTGCAGCTGCTCAGACCCAACCAAGTAAACACACAGAGATTTATATTACTTATAAACTGTATGGCCGCAGCAGGCTTCTTGTTATCTAGTTCTTATGTCTTAAATTAACCCATTTCTATTAGTCTATACCTTGCCACGTGGCTTACCGGTACCTTACATCTTGCTTGTCATGGCAGCAGCTGGCAGTGTCTCTCTGACTCAGCCTTCCTGTTCCCAGAATTCTCTTCTCTGTTTGTCCTGCCTATACTTCCTGCCTGGCTACTGGCCAATCAGCATTTTATTTATACAGAGCAATATCTAAATAAATAGAAAGGGGTAACAAAAACCCCCCAGAAATAGACTACATAATGCTCTATTAACTTTGCATTTTCTCAATGCTAATGAGAAAGGAACAACAGCTGCAGAGAGACACTGCCAGCCATCGTGATGAGAAGCAACATGTTAAGATACCGTGAGCCACGAGCTACTTGGCAACTTATAGACTAACAGAAATGGCTTAATTTATGATATAAGAACAGAGAGCAAGAAGCCTGCCATGGCCATACAGTTTATAAGTAATATGAGTCTCTGTGTGTTTACTTGGTTGGGTCTGAGCGGCTGTGGGACTGGCGGGTGAGAGAGACTTGTCCTGACCGTGGGCCAGGCAGGACTGGAAAACTCCAGCTACACACAATCCCAGACACCTAGCAAGGCTTGTTCAGCCTGGCCGGTGTGCTCCTTCATTTCAGCTAGCAGACCTGAGCCTGGCTGTCTCTTCTACTCCACGTGCTACAGTCTAGAAGCTACCTACTGCTGAGAAACTGAGAAAATGGTTGTAGCCATTGGTTTCCTTTAGCTGGGATCAAAGGATTATGCTGCTCGCTCTCCAGATATCTGAAAATTGTTGTCACAGAAAGGGTGTGTATGCTGCGGCTGTTTATAGTAGGGCAGACATTCCCATTCGAGTTTATGAACACAGACATTTCATTTGAAATTTGACATAGGAAGTAAAAGAAATTGAGGACACACTCCAAGGGAACGAACGGGTCAACAACTTAACACACAGCACGCATCTGCAGCATCTAAATGTACTTGAAAAGGTTATCATTTTCCTTCTCAAAAAGAATCCTTAACCCAGCGTTCAGAGCCTCTGATACATAAACAAGCCTGTCTCTGCTATAGATAGCAATGATGTATCATAGTAAATTAAGTGATTAACTTATTCATTTGGCATCCTTACTGCAATTATCTTCTTTCTGTTATGCAAAACACCAGCTAATCTAACACCACAGATCTCTAGAAGGTAGAGGGGAATTTAAATAAAAGACAGGATTCTCTCAGCATTATCCAGCTAACGCTTGGAGCAGTTCATTAAAACATTAAATGCCTAGAGGTTACTGTCTTTACAACAACTAAGTCAGAGTCAACGGGGAGAATGAAGATCCTCTTCATCTAGCTTACCAGCTTCCTTTAGAGAATAGGAATACACACAGAATACACAAACCTTCATTATAATACTGCTTTCCAAAGAATTCCCGGGTCTCCCTTTCCCACACACTGGATTGCAATGTAAATGGTAGACTTCTCAGTTAGCACCCTAGAAGGACTAGAAATTACCAAAGTTTGTCAAGTTTAACAACGTCAACAAAAAGGCTGGTGGAAGACAACCATGGCAACAGGCCTTTACAAGGAGGGCCGCAGCACCTGCTGATCTCCAGAAACGCGTGTTTGAAGTGGTCTTTGCTTGGACTTCCATATTAGTAAAACAAGCATGAATAAGCATGTTTACCAAGAGTGTCGCTTCAAAGAGACTTGGGAGTCACAGGGCTGCCACCATAAACACTTAGCGCCAGTCAGACTGTGACAAGAGCTTGAAGCATAAAATAGAACATATGGAATTCTGTAGGCTAAGAGGAGCAGCAGCACAGGAGTTTTGAACAGCCGGACTGTGTAGATTGGGAGCAAAGCAACACCTGTGCGTTGGGCTGGGAGGAGTGGGGTGGAGGAAGAAGATGGGAGAAGGAAGGTCTGTGGTAAAACACACATGCTTATTATTTGGTCAAATGTTTAAAACCCAAATGCTTATAAAACACCCTCCCCTCCTCTCCCTTACACCCTCTCTAGCTGGGGTGGTGGTACAGAATCCCTGAACTTCCAAGGTGGAGGAGGGAGGATCAGTTCACAGACAGCAAGTTCCAGGTCAGGATGGTTTATTGGAGATCTTAGTTATTGTTCAAAAGGGCGGGTAAAATCTTCTCTATAGATCAAATGCCACTTCGCAATCAAGACTGTGTGTCTCCAGGGCTCCTGGTGGAAGGGAGCAGTGGGCAAGGCAGTGCCTGTAGGGTGTGATCTGCAAAGCTCCCTGACACTGAACTTCATGGGACAGATGATTTCTGTGGCTTATGAGCTCTTCACACCTTGTCCACTTTTGTTAACACTCTGCACCACCAAAGTGAGACACAATTATATGGTTTTGATATCAGGAAGCCAGAGAGTCATGCATTCTTCTTCAACAACCTTTTTCTTCTCCAGCTAAGAGAGTTAAATTCTAACAAGATCAGATAATACTCCTGAAGTGTCACAGTTGGATCAAACACAACCTGGTTCTCATTGTTTGACTAATTCATGTCTTTCCTTTTCTTTTCTCTTCTCTTCTCTTCTCTTTTCTTTTCTAGACAGGATTTCTCTGTGTAGCTTTTGCACCTTTCCTGGAACTCACTTGGTAGCCCAGGCTGGCCTCGAACTCACGGAGATCCGCCTGCCTCAGCCTCCAGAGTGCTGGGATTAAAGGCGTGCGCCGCCACCACCGCCGCCGCCGCCGCCGCCGCCGCCGCCGCCGCCGCCACCACCACCCAGCTGACTAATTAATTTCTTTACCTTCTGTCTTCAGCCTTCTGAGTGCTGGGATTACAGACATGTACTATAATGTCTGACTTAACAATCATTTCTCTTAGATCACACACAGTGTTGGGCTGCTAAAACTCGTGGAGATTTCAGCTCACAACTTGCTCATTTTAGCAACGTTCAATGATGTAACTATGTCATTTGGTAAAAACATTTTTTTCTTTAGCTTTGATGGCACTGCATTTCCCTGTTGTTGTTGTTTTTAAATATTTTTATATTTTTTGTTTGTTTGTTTCATTTTTGTTTTTTGAGAGAAGGTCTTGCTACATGTCCCTGTCTGGCCTGAAACTCACTCTAGACCAGAGTGGCCTTGAACGTTGAGATCTGCCTGCCTCTGCAGGTCTAGACCTTACTTTTAGTCATTCTCTCTTCATTCCTCAAAAGTTTCTAAGTGCTTTGCCTCAGAATCCAGGCCTCTCGAACCACATACTCTCCAGGCATCTGTCCAAATACGAGCGTTATGCAAATGCTGGTGCTGTCCTCTGTCAGTTGTGTGGGATACATGAGCCTTCTACAGGCACACTGCAAACTCATAGCCCAGACAGAATTCAGTTCCCTCTGACCATTCACTATCTCAGTTAAGACCATTGTTTAGCTTCTGTCCAAGCAAGTCAACTGCCTAGTATCTGACTGTCCCTCATGCTGGAACCTGCCACTCCCCTACTAACGAGCAACCATGGTTTTTCATTCTTTGTTAGGCTAGAGAGATGGGTTAGTGCTTACGAGCATTGACTGCTCTTCCAGAGGACTCAGGTTCGACTCAGTACCCACATGGTAGTTCCCAACTGTCTGTAACTCCAGTTCCCAGGAATCTGACCCCCCCCCCCCAGACAGACATGCAAGCAAAACAATAATTTACAGAAAAAAAAAATAGAATAAGTAAACTATGGCTTTTCGTTTTTTTTTTCTCTTTTTTGGGGGGGAGGGGGTTCGAGACAGGGTTTCTCTGTGTAGCTTTGTGCCTTTCCTGGATCTCGCTCTGTAGACCAGGCTGGCCTCGAACTCACAGAGATCTGCCTGGCTCTGCCTCCCGAGTGCTGGGATTAAAGGTGTGCGCCACCACCGCCCAGCAAACTATGGCTTTTCATTTTGTTTTAAAAACATCTCTAATCCATTCAGTTTTCTCTGCCACCACCATCCTAGGCTAGGTTACTACCATCTCTTTTTTCTATGAATGACATAGTACTTCATTCTAGTCTTGCTCGGGTTCAATCATCCACAATGAACCAGGGTGGTTTTTCTTTCTCCAAAGGAAATCACAACTCTGAGGTTGGAAGTTGGTGTTTATTATTCTCACCTGTAACACACATGTATATACCTGCATGAATACAGGCAGGTCCAAATGCACACACACACACGTCCATGTATAACATGCAGTAGTCTCTATAATATGCATTATATATTATTATAGCCAGCCTCCAAGAAGTCTCATTATGACAGTTCTCTTGGCTGTCGGTAGTCACACAATTGTGTACTTCTGTCATTACCAAGACAGGACTAACAATGTATGAGCAATGGTGTGCGACTTCTGAGGCTACGTCATAGGTGACTTGCATCTGCTTGTTCTTGGATACCCAGCTCCGGGGAAGCTGGTTCCCACGAGGGCAAGCCTGGAGCCCTATGGAGAAGCCTACATGAAGAAGTGGCGCCTCCCACCACCAACTTCTTCTCCCTCACTAGCGAGCAGCCTGAGAATTGGATTCGCAGCCCAGATGAGTCCAAATGACTGTAGCCTTAGATGACAGGGGCTTGCAGCCTCACGGGTCTCCATCCTACTCAACTAAACTGAATCTGCAACTGACAGAAATACAAGAATAAAGGGTCCTTGATTTAAGCTCCACTGCAGTAATTCGTCAGAGTTAAATGCAGGTCTTGTGTGTATTTAGACTTTAAATAAATAAACGGTCCTGTTGTGTCCAACCTTTCATAACTTGCCTTATGCTCATCTCTGTTTTCAGATGTATTAGGGTTGAATTCTATTTCTTGTATTACTTACACCTATAACAGAATTTCATTGTATGAATACGGCACTATTATCCACTAAAAACGCATTTTTCTCATTATAAATATAAAATGCTGAGGGGGGGGGAGAGCAGCACAATCCAATGCTTCTAACTTCTGGTACCTTTTTCCTTTTGGAGTTATGTGTTTTGCATCTTACTCCTTAAGCACCTGGAACTTGCTTCTCTGATAGAGAAAGCAAATTGTCACAGCACCATTTGCTGAACAGTCTGCTCTCCTGCCTTTCATTCATAAAAGCAATTCTATCACATACCAAATTTCCGTCGGCACAAGGTGTCTCTAACCCGATGCAATAATCTTTCCCATGCCAACATGTCAACTGTTTGGATGATATCAATTGACATGTGCTCTAGGTAAGCTGTGCCCCCTTGCTCTCCCACCCCACATCTGCCTGGTAAGCTACACCCCCTTGTTTGCGTCCCCACATCTGTCTGAGCTGTCTGTACAGCTTTACTTACTCAGGAATTCTGAGCAAGTTCATCAGTCTCTGCTGGGTCTTGCCTAGTATTAAACCCGGTTTATAGATTCCCTGGGGAGATGAACAATTTGAGCACCACAGTCTTCACAAGCACTAATGTGAACAATTTTGCATTCTGTTTCCTATGTCCTGCAGGATAGTTTACTCCTCAGTAGTGTCTCAGATATTTTTATTAGTTTTATACTAAAGAAAAGATGTTTTAATAGTACTACACCCATGGGCATGGTTTTTGGTCAAACTATATGCTAGGCTAAGCACAAAATGATCACTTTAGTAGAATGAACTAACTTATTTTGGCAATGACAGAAAGCCTCTTTATATGCTGTACAGAAACATTCTTGGAGTGTCTACAGTTAACACAGGTAAATAAAATGTGCTTGCTTCCAAATAACCTCAGAAGAGTCACTTATGTAAAATATTTCTTTAGTCATAATATATTGATGTTTAAAATACGAAATCTGTCTCATTCTCATTCAAATATAACCATGTCTTAAATTGTTTTGTGTCGCCGTGACAAAGTACTTGAGATTACATTGTAAGGAAAGAGATTTGTTGAGCTCACAGCCTGTAAGCATCTGCTGAGGACATTGTGTGGCTTCATTACATGGTGGATAGCGGGACACAGCAAGAACGGGTGTGAACCAGCAAGGGGATGACACGACAAGAACAGGTGTGAACCAGCAAGCGGGTGACATGGCAAGAACAGGTGTGAACCAGCAAGTGGATGACATGGCAAGAACAGGTGTGAACCAGCAAGCGGATGACACAGCAAGAATGGGTGTGAACCAGCAAGCAGATGACACGGCAAGAATGGGTGTGAGCTAGCAAGCAGATGACATGGCAAGAACAGGTGTGAACCAGCAAGTGGACGACATGGCAAGAACAGGTGTGAACCAGCAAGCGGATGACACAGCAAGAACAGGTGTGAACCAGCAAGCAGATGACACAGCAAGTACAGGTGTGAACCAGCAAGTGGATGACATGGCAAGAATGGGTGTGAACCAGCAAGCAGATGACACAGCAAGAACAGGTGTGAACCAGCAAGCGGATGACAGCAAGAACAGGTGTGAACCAGCAAGCGGATGACACAGCAAGAACAGGTGTGAACCAGCAAGCGGATGACACAGCAAGAACGGGTGTGAACCAGCAAGTGGATGACATGGCAAGAATGGGTGTGAGCTAGCAAGCAGATGACATGGCAAGAATGGGTGTGAACCAGCAAGCAGATGACACAGCAAGAACAGGTGTGAACCAGCAAGCGGATGACACAGCAAGAACAGGTGTGAACCAGCAAGCGGATGACACGGCAAGAATGGGTGTGAACCAGCAAGCAGATGACACAGCAAGAACGGGTGTGAACCAGCAAGTGGATGACATGGCAAGAATGGGTGTGAACCAGCAAGGGGATGACATGGCAAGAACGGGTGTGAACCAGCAAGCAGATGACATGGCAATAAAGGGTGTGACCCAGCAAGCAGATGACACAGCAAAAACGGGTGTGAACCAGCAAGCAGATGGCACGGCAAGAATGGGTGTGAACCAGTAAATGGATTCATACAGAAGGGGTGAAGGGATAAATAAGGGGTAAAGGGGTAACTCCGCTTTGTAACAGTCTGCTCTGGGGGATTCTACAGGTAAAGTCCAACTACTATAAAGCCCCACCCAATCTCGAGACATGTAGCTTGGTTTCTTGACATGTAATCCAGTCTTCTGAGAAAAGTGTTAATGAGGATGGTGATCCCGAGACCTACCCACCTCCTGAAGGCCTCACCACTGACAGTGCTGCATCAAGGAAATGAGCCTCAACAAGAGTTCTAGTCAGGGCAAGTCACACTGGACCATGCCAACATACAGAAATAATTACACAGAAAATATCCTCTAGGCTACCCATAGTGGTGCATACGTGTACTTGGGAGGTAGGTGCAGGAAGATTGCTAATTCAAGGTCAGCCTAGGCTACCTGGCAAGTTGAAGGTCAGCCCAAGCTAAGAAGAACATCCTGTTTCAAAACACCTAGTGTTGAGTTGACAAGATGGCCTATGGGATAAAGGCATCTGCTGACAACCTGATGACCTGGATTGGATCCCCAGGACCCACATGACAGAAGAGAAGAATTAATTCCTGTTGACTGTCCTCTGGTCTCTACATGTGTGTCATGGCCCCTCAAATGAATACATGTAATCCCCACCAAAAAACCCACTAGGTTTGGGGGGCAGTGCAGTGGTGGAATTCTTGGCTGGCACATATAAGCTTTGGATTTATCTCTAACATATACACAAAGAAGAAAAGAAGTATCATTCCACATTAATATTTGATTATGTTTATTTGTTTATGTGTACATACCATAAGGTGTGTGTATAGGTTGAGAGGTCAACTTTCGGAAGTCAGTTCTCTCCTTCCACCATGGGGGTCTTGGGGATCAAACTCAGGTCATCAGGTTTGGTAACAAGTGCCTTTACCTGCTGAGGCATCTTGCCAGCCTTCCAGATTAAGATGTGAAAATCCACATTTTACTCATATCAATAATTTGATAAACACAGTTATTTGAGTCTTTCTTACCAGCAATATAAGTTGATTTTAATTACATCAACTAAGTATTTTATTGTGTACCTGATGTGAATTATTAGACAATTGACTCTGGAATTTTACAAAATATTGTCATTAAGACATTGTGAGGTTTAAGTTATGAAAGTGAAAAGGCATCCTTCAATGTATGATGAGACGGAGGCATGGCCTCCCCTCTTCTAATCATAGTTCTCCTAAAATCAGTTTATGAAAATAATTAGCTCATGATAAGTGTCAGAACACCTTTGTGTTAAGTAAAGGCCATTGTCTTAGTCACTGTTCTACTGCGGTGCAGACACCATGACCAAAGCAACTCTTATAAAGACAGCATTTAACTGGGGGCTAGCTTGCAGTTTCAGAGACCTGGTCCATTATCATCACGGCTGGGAGCATGGAGGCATGGGGACAGGCACTGGAGCAGTAGCTGAGACCTTAACATCCTGATTCACAGGCAGAGAGACAGAGAGAAACCCAGTCTGGCCTGGGCTTTTGAAACCTCAAAGTCCACCCTGAGTAACACACTTCCTCCATCAAGGCCACGCCTCCTCCAACAAGGCCACGGCCCCTAACCCTTCTAATCCTCTCAAACAGTTCTAGTTCCTGGTGACTAAGCATTAGATATACACAAGCCTCTGGGGGCCATTCTTATTCCACCACCACAGCCACCCTCTCTCCTACTCCACTAAAGATTAAACAGGGGATTCAGTTTTTTATTTTGGCTTTGTAAAAATGAAATCCTGCCAGGTGTGGTGACGAATTCCTTTTAATCCTAGCACTCAGGAGGCAGAGGCAGGTGGATCTCTGTGAGTTCCAGGCTAGCCTGGTCTACCTAGTGACCTAGCTACACACACACACACACACACACACACACACACACACACATACACAGTGAGACAGTGACAAAAAAACAAATACCTGAGAAGAAAAGGAAAGCTCATCTTAACTTTTCTCTGTTTCTTATTTTAAAATAATGTTTTTTGATGGTGCTGTCATGAAGGCAACCTTAAGTATACTTTGATTCTCAGCCCATTTTAATTTCTGAGGGGTAGAAAGCTAAACACACACTCAAGCACAGATGACGGAACAGCGGCACAATTACGGGTACCAGAGTCTCAGTTTTGGTAGTATCCAGCTCTACCAGAAGGGAACGCCACGGCTCTATGGTCAGGTTCACTGAACACAACGACCCTGCATTTCCTTACCTATCATTCAACTCCGCTCATGTCTTTCAAGGCTGCTGAGAAGATTCAGTGAAAATATACGGATGGCATTTCTGGTTTAGAAGTTTCTTTTGCTTTTTCCTAAAACCAGGGGTTTTAAATTATATCACATACACCTAAGCAGATTCCCAATCATCCCTTTGAGTGTCACGGGAACCAAAGTGACTTGTTCCACTGAAGATAATGAGGAGGCAGAGTCTGGACTCAGCACTGATGCTGGCTGCAGTGTGGAGTTGCTATCAGGATGGGAAATGGTAGGTCAAAGTTCCGTGGTCTGTTACAAAAACAACGCTCTCTTTCTTGCTGACCAAGCTTCCTGGTATTTGCCCCAAATGGGTGAAGATTTATGTTTGCCCAGAAACCTGCACACGGTGTTTATAGTAACTGTCACAGTTAGGTCTGATGGCCAACTTGACAGAGCCTAGATTCACCTGGGAAACAAGTCTCAAAGAGGACATGTCTAGATCAGGTTGGCCTGTGTGCCTATCTGCCATGGAGTTTCTTAGTTGGATTGGCTAAAGTGGGAAGACCTGATGTGAACATGATGGCACCCTCCCCAAGCTTTGGGCCTTGGAGTGTGAACAGTAAGGTCGGTCGGTACTCAAAACATACATGCATTCTCTTCTCTCTGCTCTGGGCTGTGGATGGGATGTGACAGGATGCTTCTTCATGATGACTATAACTGGAATTGTGAGTCAAGATTAACCCTTTCTTCCCTAAGCTGCTGTTTGTCAGGGTATTCCATCACAGCCAGAGAAACGGAAGAGAGATAGTAGCTTTGCTCATGATTCCAAAAACCCTGGAAACAATTAAGATGTCTTTCAGTAGGTGGGTGGACAGATAAAATTGTGCCACATCCAAGCAGTAGACTACTTACTCTTTGGTCCTGAGAGAAAAAACAAAAACAACCCTATGGCCCGGTGTAGTGACGCACACTTCAGTCCAGGTGCCCAGGAGGCAGAGGCAGAAGGATCTTGAATTCAAAAACATATACAGCAAGTCCAAGGCCAACCTAGGCAAGGAAGAGAGACCAGTCTCGGAAATCTACCCTTGAAGGAGCTAGAGAGATGCATCAGAGGTGAAAAGCACTGGCTGCTTTTCCAGAGAACACAGGTTCAAATTCCCAGCGCCCACATGGTGGCTCACAACAGTCTGTAATTCCAGTTCCAGAGGATCCATTCCTCTCTTCTGGCTTCTGTGGGAAATAAATGCACAGACATATATGTGCAGGAAGAACACCCATTCACATAAAACAAAAATATGTAAATCTTAAGAAAAAACCTACTCCTTCAAAGTCTTCTTTTTAAAAAGACCTGAGCTAGGAAGCCCTGAAAAGACATGGAAGAAAATTCTTTGCTAGAGGTGAGGTCTTGCTATGATGCTCAGGATTCTCCTCAGAATCAAAGGATTCTCCTACCTTAGCCTCTGGGGTCACTAGGAGCTCAGGGATGTGCTACTCTTCCTGGTAAAAGGATGGCATCCCGATGTATGTTACTAAGTGAAGGAAGTCAACTTGCAAAGGCTGCCTCTGTGGCCCCAACTGGGTGATAGGTTGAAAGGGCAAAACTATGGCAGAGCCCGTGAAAAGATCAGCAGAGCCCATGGGCGCTGTGGTTCTTGCCTACACTTCCAGCACCTAGGCGTCTAAGGTAGGGAGATTGCTCTCAACGCAAGGCCAGGCTGAACCACATAGAGAATTCCAGGGTATCATGGACGATAGAGTGGGGCTCTGTAGTCAGGAAAGAGAAGAAAGAGGGAGGGAGAGAGAGTGAAGGAGGGGAAAAGGGATAGGGAGGGAAAAGGAGAGGAGAGGAAACAGGAGGGGAGGGGAGGGGAGGGGAGGGGAGGGGAGGGGAGGAGAGGGGAGGGAGGGGAGGGAGAGGGGAGGGGAGAGGAGGGGAGGGGAGGGGAGAGGAGGACAGGGGAGGGGAGGGGAGGGGAGGGGAGGGAGAGGAGGAGAGGGGAGGGGAGGGGAGGGGAGGGGAGGGGAGAGGAGAGGGGAGGGGAGAGGGAGGGAGAGGGGAGAGGAGGGAGAGGGGAGAGGAGGGGAGGGAGGAAGGGGAGGGGAGGGGAGGGGAGGGGAGGGGAGAGGAGGAGAGGGGAGAGGAGGAGAGGGGAGGGGAGGGGAGAGGAGGGAGAGCAGGAGCAGAGAGCATTCTTATTGGCCACACTGCCATTTCAGCCCCGACTCTGTTTTAAGAGACATTATGTTATACGACTTCAGCTGGCATGTGAGCATCCAGGCTTCCCTAATCCTTCAAGAAAGGGGCTGTGTGACGGAACAAGTCCAGCTTTACGCATTGGTAAGGATTCTACAGCTGAAACCCCAGTTTACAAAAGAGGTCCAAATTGTCAGGCACATCTTTTAAATAGAAAATATAAAGCGCTTCCGTTTTCACATTTAGGGAGTTCCCGGTCGTGTTAAAAACAGGGGCGCTGCTGTCTGTCACCTCTGTGATTAAGCCGCTTCCTTATCATCACTTCTTTGTTGTCACATCTCTTTTTAAAGTTAAAATGAAAGATGTGTACTCGATATGTGATATGGGTCCTTGGTGTGATATGTGTACTTGATATGTGGTACGTATAGTTGATACATGACATACATACTCAACATGTGGTGTAGGTACTCGATATATGACACATGTACTCGATATGTGACATGTGTACTCTATATGTGATGTATGTACTCAGTATGTGACATATGTACTTGATATGATAATGACAATGGAGAACTCCAGCTGGCCATGAGTGGTTACTAACAACGTCGCTCAACTCAAGAAATCTCTCTCCCTTAAGCCATTTTCAGAAGTGACAGGAAGTGAGTGTGTTGGCCATAACCCTACAGTCCTAGTACTCAGGTGGCTGAGGGACAGGGGACTCACTGAGGCCTAGGCCAGCCTAAGCTATATAACAAGACTCTGTCTCAAAAACAAACAAACAAACAAAACAACAACAAAAAAACCCACAAGAAACAGATAAACAACTAATCTTGGTGGTTGACTTGACCACATCTGGAATCAACTGAAACCCAAGCATCTAGGCATGCCTACAAGAGATGTTCTGAAGATCCACCTGAAATCCGAACCACACCTTCAGCTGTCAGCCCACACAAAAGGACATGGAGGGAGGCGGCTTTGTGTTTTGTCTGCTTGCTCTCACTCTTGTTGGTAAGTTCATCCATCTTGCTGCTGAGGTGTTCCTCTGCTGGTGTTTGAACCTACTTCTTGAGGATTCCAACACAGACTGAAGACCAGCTGAGACCCCAGCCTCATGGACTGAACGACTATTGGATTCTTAGACCTTCCTTCAGGAGACAGCTATTGCTGGACTAGCTGGGCCACAGCCTGTATACCTCTCTAATAAACAACCCCTTCTAATATATATATATATATAAATTTATTCTATCCATTCTGTTCTTCTAGAGAACCCTGACTAATATGGAATTCTTATAACTCAATAGTAAGGACATAAATGCCACTTCCCCCTCTAGCTACTGCTGGATAGTGCTTTCTAGACACACCAGGGAAGCTGCAACCATGAAATCTTCACAATATGGCTGTTAATCAAGTCCTATGTAAGAGAACACCTGGTAACATGCCAGCGTGGACAGGAGAAATTTCACAGGCTCCAGGCCTAAGATGAAGAGCTACAGGCAATGAATGGTTGCTGAGAGAATCAGTTTCCTCCAGGGATGACCCCCCTGATGGGTTATCCAACCCAAGTGGTCATCCTCCAACACATGTGCATACATATAAGCCATACTAAATGGACTCAGTAGGGTGTGTGCATGTGTGTGTGTGTGCATGTGTGTATGTCATAATTAATCATAATTAATAGGAAGTTATGGGGGTGAGGGAGGAGCTGGAGAGGAGAGAGGGAGAGGTAGAAACGATATAAATACAGTACTCATGTATGTAAGTCTTACAAAAGATTAGGATTAAAAAAAATGATAGGATAGAAACCAAAGGGGGAAAACTGGTGTATACCTGGTTCTACCAACATTCACAGATCCTTGCCTAAGAACCTATACCATGCCTGGGCTGACCAAACAGATGACGTACACCACCGAACAAGATTTTCAGGGACAGTCACTCTGAAGATTATTTGTCCTCAAATGACTTTATAGGGCGATCAGACCTTTCGTTGAGTGCAAAGCAGATACACTTTCTATCACAATTCTTGGGCTGTGCAAAGTGAGCAGACTGTGACACAGGACAAAGGAGCCAACTATGGGCTGACATGGGCGATGTTTCTCCATTTTTCCTAGTTTACCTTTCACCCTCTGGACAGAGAGGAAGACATGCTTTTGGTGTATACATACACATCAGCTGACCTCAGTTTTTAATATCACCTTCTTTCACTCTCAAAAATATCCAGGATGTTGAGTGACAAATCTTGGCCAGCTATCCATGTTGCTTTCATCCTCAGCTTTTATTAACATGAAAGGGAGCCCTGAAGGCTTGAAGCAGGTCCGACTCAGATGCCATATGTTTCACTATTAGTCATTTGCAGCTGAGGGTCTGGGGCCAGGAAAATTGAAGTGAGAAGCTGGAGGGCAGTGTCTTAGATGTAGGGGCTTTGCTATCATTGCAAGCTCTGCTGACAGAACAAGTGCTGTTCCTGCAAGGCCAGGGCAGGTTTCTCCAGCTGTCTTCACTGTACAGGTGAGAAAGCACTCTCTGAAGAATTACGCACTGTGGCTATACAGCCACACAGCAGAACTGGACCATGTGTAGCTCGGACTTGTGACCTTAAGCAGAATATTGAGAGGAAAATGGGGTTATGGGGTGAGGTGTACATTGAGGACTGTTAGTTACTATGGAGCTGGTCGAGGGCTTTCACTTGGTCCTCAAAAGTGTTTACAACATGGGACACAAGAAAAGTGAAGAATGTGTTAGATTGCTTTTGCTGGAGAAGTTAAATGTTTGAGATAATCTATGTTTTATATGGGGTATTATATAATCATAATTAGAAGACCTTTCAAAAGATATAATTAATAAAATCACTGAAAGGCAGTATGTTTAAATTTATAATTATATAATGCATCATTTTAGGCCATACATTTTAAAACTGAGGGCCACTTCACCATGAGATTCTGAATATGACTTAGGAGCAATGAACAGGACAGTGGATGACGGTAAGAATGTTTGTTAATGGTGACTAAACCTTATTTACTCGAGTGTTTATATATCAGGCAGAGAAACTCTAATATACTAACATAGTGACCTGAGGCAAAATTAATTGTGCAGTGCAAACTAAGAGCCTGAGGGTATAGTTTAGTGGTCGTGTGTTTGCCTAGCACTTGTAAGGCTCTGGGTTCAGTCTCTAGCATCACACACAAACATGCACACACACACACACACACGGGTGGAGGCATGATAGAAAAAAGTGTCTGATTGGAAGGTAGCAAGAACACTGAGCTACATTAAATCAAATGATATTGTGTGTCTATTTCTTAATAACCAATGTAAGTTGTGTTTTTTATTTTTTTTTTATTTAATTTAATTTCTTTTTTTTTAGCTGAGGATGGAACCCAGGGCCTTGCGCTTGCTAGGCAAGCACTCTACCACTGAGCTAAACTCCCCAACCCATAAGTTATGTTTTTTAAAAACATTGATTGTGTGTGTAAGTGTCTGTGGATATGTACACACCATGGCTTATGTGTGGAGGTCAGAGAGCATATTGTGGGGTTGGTCCTCTCCGTCTACCATGTGTGTTCCAGGAATCCCACTCAAAGTCATCGGACTTGCTGGCAGGAGCTTTGACCTGCTGAGTCCTCTCGACAGCTCCAGGAACGGTTTCTTAAGGGCAAAATATCAGTAGAAATTTGGGGGGGGGCACTTTTCGAAAAGTTGGTATCCTGGGCTGGGGGTGTAAATCAGCAGCAGAGTACTTGTTTAACATGCCCAAATGCTGGGTTTAGTTCCAACAAAAACATATGCATACATAAAAATTTGTATGGTTTCATTTTTTAAAATTATTTTTAAAGTGTGTGTGTGTGTGTGTGTGTGTGTGTGTGTGTGTGTGTGTGAGAGAGAGAGAGAGAGAGAGAGAGAGAGAGAGAGAGAGAGAGAGCCCATACAAATATGAGACATGAATACCAGCTCCCCTGGGGCTGCAGTTACAGGCAATTGTGAGCCATTCAATGTGGGTGCTGGGAACTGAACTCAGGTCTGCAAGAGGAATACATGCCTTTTTTTGTTTTTGTTTTTGTTTTTAGACAGGGTTTCTCAGTGTAGTTTTGGTACCTGTCCTGGATCTCGCTCTGTAGACCAGGCTGGCATCGAACTCATAGAGATCTACCTGACTCTGCCTCCCAAGTGCTGGGATTAAAGGCATGCACCACGGCCACCCGGCTAAAAAATGGCTCAGCTGTTAATGGCTAGGCTCACAATCAAAAATATAAGAGTTCATGCTTTTAACTGCTGAGCCATCTCTCTACCCCTGGCTTTCATTTTTTTTATACAAATAGTTTTCAACCTCTTGTGGAGTATAGGGATAACTTATCAGCATTCATGGTTTCAGATAACATTCACTCACACCTTCATACAACTATAGCTCTTAAATAGTTAGAGTACTTCCATATGAACTGATACATAGTAAATTCAGTGAGTGGTAAAATTAGTACAAATTCCTATCCAGGCTTGTTAGCTTAAACCAATCACCACAAATGACTATCACGCCAACCAATAGCACCCAGGCTTCCTCTTTGAGCACAATTTGGTTGATATTAAATATGTATTTTCTAAATATATACTGAGTTATACTAATATTGAATATATAATAACTTCATGAATTATAAAGACTAGACATTTTTAATGAAATACTCTTAGTTGGCACAAGCTAAGAGACTCAGCACTGTGAATTATTTCTACATGAAGGGAGCATCTCTTAGTTGGAAAGGGCCAACAGTGTCTAGCAGAGGAATGGGACCCAGGAGCGGCACAGGTCCAGATGAGGTGAACCTGCATGTAGTTGTGCATGAGAACAAGATGGTGTCGGGGGGAATGAACTGCTCCTGGTTTAGAGAGGCTCTCGGAGAGAAGGGAGTAAGAGGTGTTCTGGACCTCTGGCTCTTGGCCATGTGACAAGCTCTGGGATCTGGTGCATGTTGATACTAAAGCCTTGATTGGGGACACAGGCTCGTCATCTGGCTGCAGCCCGGCTGAGTGCTGTTTGTTACTTTATTAGTACTTCTCCGGCCGCTGTTTGTCTTGGGGCACCCGAACAACAAGAATGCCAGCGAGCCTTTCTCTTGCTTACTAAATGAGTGACCACCAAAGGGTCTCCTCCAAAGGCTGAGGAATCACCAAACATGAGCACATGCTTACGCACTCGGATTACCGAATGGCACTCACTGGGGAAATATTCTGGTGACACTGTGACATTCATACCGACGACATACAGGGGTTCCAGGGATTACATGATTCATCTTGGGCTGCTTTGGTTTTGGTGTCCTTGTGAATTTGCAGGATGCTCTTTGAATGCATGCTGTCTATGAATCAATGCTTATAGAGCTGAATTTAGAACCAGATCAAACCAAGCCTTATCCAAAACCATTTACAAGTCCACCCCTAAGCCACACACTGTAAACTGAAATTTATGGTAGAAATGGTAGTAAAAGTAGCACGTGACCGTAAAACTAAACAGTTCAGTCCTGTTGCCCATCTGTAGCTTTGTGGACCTTTACAAAGGATCCTATGTGAGCCCCAAGCATCTGCTCACCCCTACCATGATAAACAAGGGTATGAGGGGCGGAAGGGGTGGCTTAGCGGTTAAGAGCATTTGTTTTCACAGAGGACCTGGGCTTGATTCCCAGCACCCACATGGAGGCTCACAACTGTTCACTCATAACTCCAGTTCCAGGGGATCCAGTACCCTCTTTATGATCCCATGGGCACCAGATACGCAAGCACTACACAGACTGTTTGTTCAGGTACACAAAACACGCATACACAGAAAACAAAATAAAATGACTCTTTAAGGGAGGGGGAGCATGAGGAAAGAGACAGGGCAGAGAACTGCCTGAGAGGCTGTGAAGAGGCTGCCACATTTGATCAGATTCCAGGATATGAAAACCTGAGAGTCAGGAAATACCAAAAGGCATTCCTGTGATGCTCGAGCAATCACGGTCCCTGTTCCCAAATGTGAATGAACATCAAGGACCTATGAAGACTTGATGGACAGGCTAGTTCTCTTGGTTAACCCTCTGAATTCACTAGTCCCTCCTGATGGACAGGCTAGTCCCCTTGGCTAAGCCTCTGAATTCACTAGTCCCTCCTGATGGACAGGTGGGGTGTTTTGGGTTAACTTTCTGAATCCACTAGCCCTCACTCCAGTTCCACGCTCCTTCTGTAATCCTCCCTTTCCTCTGATCTCCATGAGAACGGGGGTGGGGGAGTACGGTTTATAAACCAATGGGTTGGGCTAGAGAGAGGGTCCAGCAGGTAAAGGTACTTGCTGACAAAGCTAGACGATCTCAGTTCAATCCTTAGAACTCACACGATGGAAGAACAGAACTGACCCTCTCAAGTTGTCCTCTGACCCCAAACATGTTCCATGGTGTGCACGTGCCCTCCCCCCAAAACAAATAAGTGCAATAAAATTATTTAAAAATAAGTTTATGTGTTGACTAAGGGAGGAAAAAAAATCTGGAGACGCTAAGCTAAACAGGAAAAAAACAAAAACAAAAACAAAAAAACCCCATAAAAACGGATTTGCCAAAACTCACCATCAGAGGGCACACCCGTACTGCAATAAGCAGCCCCCATGCTCTGCCAGGAAGCCGGCCTCTGGTGTGCCTACAAGACAAAAGCCAGGTCAACTGTCAGGGCAGACCAATGCGAGACACGTGTGTCCCAAATAACACCAGCTTTCAAGCGTGTGAGTTTTATGGATTCTCCGCGTAAAAGTTGAAAATACAAACTCAAGGAGACAACAAAAGGGGTCCCTGGCGTCCTAAACCATGGGCAACAAGCACTCGGGTGTGTTTCAACATCACAAATGAACACATCTTCACACATGCAGGTGGGCACAGTCTCACACGCTGAACAACTGAGAATCATGCCCGACAAATCATTTCTCCTGACTTTCAAAAGCAATTCTGGTTAAGCAGTATCGTTGTAAATTCCCCCACCTCTTCCCCGTTAGACCTCAGGTCGGTACCTCTTTCTTTTATTTCATCAAGGAACAAGGTACACCGTGCATTTACTTGAGTATTTCAGTAAGTACTGCTCCTTGCTGTTTCCTTTCCTTATTAAAAACCTGGACAGGTCACTGCAGTGCTTGAGCCCAGAGCATTAGAAGGAATCCCAGCCACACACTTTGGTCGCCTCTTCAAAGGGCAGTGCCGTGGCTGTGAGTCCAGGACTAAAGTCCTCAGAATTAAATTAGGCTTCATGAAGAGTACTGGACACATTGCTAACTAAGTCCGTCCTTGGTGCCTTCCCCAGTCCCCAAAAGTATGACAGGAGGAAGACAGGAAGGCTCTAAATAACTAAACCCCATGCCGAGACAATGAAAACCATTTAGAATTCTGAAACAACGCACACCATCATTCAGTTGTAACATAGGACACATGAATCTCGTCAATTCCCACCTCCTTCCACCTAAAGACAGCAGGGAATGTAAGGCTAACTGTGGTGGTTCAGAATGAGAATGGCCCCCATAGGCTCTTCTGTTTGAATGTTTGTCCCTAGTTGGTGGAACTGTTTGTGAAGGATTAGGAGGCGTGCCCTTGTTGAAGAAGGTGTGTTATTGGAGGAGGGCTTTGAGGTTTCAAAAGTCTAAGCCAGACCCAGTCTCTCTATGTGTCTGCTGCTTGTAAGTAATCAAAGCTTCAGGTACTGCTTCAGCTCCATGCCTGCCTGCTTGCCTGCCGCCACGCTTCCTCAGAGTTCTGTAAGCAAGCCCCAATGAAATGCTTTCTTTCATAAGTTGTCTTGGTCACAGTGTCTCTTCAGAGCAATAGAAAAGTCACTAAGATGCTAATATTTAGAAAAAGGTAAACAAATCATTTAAAATTACTGGAGAGAAATTTGTAGATTGTTTTGCCTTTCGGGTTTGAAACTTTGACTCACAGGAGTTAATTTCAGTTGAATTTAAGAAAGAAACGTGGCTAATCTCTCTCCCATAGCAGCACAGCTGTCCAATGCAGTGAACAACCCATCTTCGCCTTACTTCAGATGGCATCCTCATCATTTTCCAAACACTTATGTGAAGCTGAAAGTATTTCCGAACTTCTACTCTGTCCAATGAGCTGTCTGCTCCTGCCCTGGTAACCATGTTGGTCCCACATTCTATTTTTATGGTAAATTTTAGTGTTTGGTGTGGCTGGTCATCATGAGAACCAAATGAGTAGTATACACAAAGCACTTACAACAGCACTTGGCATACAGTAAGGGCTCAGTAAACGTTAAGCATTTTGTTTTGAGACCATGTTAATTCCATGGCTTAGCATAGGGAGACTACCATCTCTATGATTTCCAGGAATCTTTGTGTTTTGAGACAGGGTCTCACTATATAGTCCTGGCTGGCCTGAAACTCACTATGTAGACCAGGCTAGCCTCAAACTCACAGAGATCCACCTGCCTCTGTCTCCTGAGTGCTGGGACTAAAGGCATGTGCTACTATACCTGATGCACCCAGGAATTCTGTAGATCTCTCCTTTTGAATCTTTTATCTGCATACTAGAGAAGCATTTTACAGACTTCTCCACATAGATCTTGCATCTGTCCTCATGTGGTGTAGTATCCAGTACTGAACTCATCACCCTGAGTATTTTTCAGTTTGTGTATGCTGGCTGCGTCTCTATTGGCCCTTCATTATAGTCTTTCCTGCAACTGTTTTCTTTGTGATCTAATCTGACAATTGTTCATTAGGACAGTCCAGTCTCCTTACATTTATTTATAGTTATATAAAACATATATTTACTCTTTTCCACTATGCAATTTTAGAGTTCTGTGTTTGTTTGTTTTTGATTGTTGTTTTTATTTTTTTTTCTTTGTGAATATGGAGGATTAAACCCAGGGCCTTGATCATGATAGGCAAGTACTCTATCACTGCTTTTTTGTTTTTCTTTCTTTTTTTTAAATGAAATTTTCTATTTCTTTTTCTTTCTTTCCTTGTGTGTGTGTGTGTGTGTGTGTGTGTGTGTGTGTGTGTGTAGCTGAGCATCGAACCCAGGGCCTTGTGCTTGCTAGGCAAGCGCTCTACCACTGAGCTAAATCCCCAACCCCCTTGTTTTGTTTTTCAAGACAGGGCCTTTTTGTATAGCCTTGGCTGTCCTGGAACTCACTCTGTAGACCAGGCTGACCTCGAACTCACAGAGATCCACCTGCCTCTGCCTCCTGAGTGCTGGGATTAAAGGCGTGCGTCATCACCACCGGGCTGCTTTCTTCTTTAAAAGAGTTTCCTCAGTAAGCTAAAGCATGGAGATGCATACAGCAGTCCCAGAACCTGGGAAACTGAGACAGGAAGATGGCAAACTCCAGCTTACGTTGGTTTTCATGACTAGCTGGCCCCTCTCTTCCCTTAGCTTTTGGATGTCATTGCTGGGTAAGGTCTACTCTGACACCTCATGCAAAATACTGATCCAGCATCTGCCTCTCCTGATTGCTTCCAGGTGTTTCCCTCATCCAACACACTTAACTTTCCCCCTGCTTTTGGAAGGTCCTATTATTATTATTATTATTATTATTATTATTAATTATTATTATTATTATTATTGGTTTTTCGACACAGAGTTTCTGTGTAACAGCCCTGGCTGTCCTGGAACTCACTCTGGAGACCAGGCTGGCCCCGAACTCACAGAGATCGCCTGCCTCTGCCTCCGGAGTGCTGGGATTAAAGGCGTGCACCACCACCACCCAGCTGGTCCAATTCTTTTTAATAAATTGTTTAGTTTGTCACTAGTAGCCTCTGACCCCTTTTGATTGGTTCAGGCACTGATAGTGCTTGTGAAATTACAAGTCCTCGTCAAATAAATGCTAAGTAAATCTTGATAATTATAGCTTGTGTAAAATACACGTTATGTTAAAACAAAAATTCTTCCTCTGTTATGAGCACTGAGGCTCTTTATGTCCTTTCCCCATTCAGTTTAGTTCAGGGGTCAATTACCTACCTGCCAACTGCCCATCTCAACCCTTATCATGTGACGCTTTTGCTGGTTTTTCTTAGATGGCCACCATTGGCGGCTGTATGGAAGGCATGTGTTGGTACAGTTTTGGTCCCTGGTTCTCCTCTCCACAGTGTGGAGGTTTTAAAGATGCAGATCCTCCTCTGTAAATATAAAGTCTGCATTTGTTTTCATCTCAGTTCTATGGATAATGGGCTCCATGCTCGCTGCCAATTCTGTAGCTGCAATTTCTGCTCTTACTGCTGAGATGACCAAACTTCTCCCTGGAGAGATGAAATTTCTGACATATTAATTCCTAAACTGATCTTTCCTGGAGGACTTGGTAAAGTACTGAATGTTGCTTCTGGGGAGTCGGAGGCCAGCCACCAACTCTGAAGAACGGTGCCTGCTTGGCTTTGCTGAGGCTCTGTAGCCACAGGCGTCACCTCCTGAGGTCTTCCCACACACCTACTGAATCTTGACCGGATCTGGGGGCCATCCTCTAGAGCGTGCTCTGAGACTGCTCCCTGGTTGTGTTGAAGATGGAACTTAGAACTTGCTTTTTTACTCCACCTCCTGTTCTGTGGCGTGAGAAGAGAGGGACGGTTGCATTTTAAGGGGCCATGACTGTTACATAGTGACTTTTGCCATAACCATCCAAAACATCCAGAAGTAGAGAGCAAAGAGGGAAGAAAATCCCATGTACCCATCACTCGCTTCAGTGGTTACCAACGTTGTGTCAACTCAGTTTACTAGACCCACCTAATCTGCCTTCTTCTAACCCCAGAGTCAGTCAGTCTCTCTCCTTTTCCCTCTCTTCTCCCCCCCCAGACCCCCTCCTCTGTCTCCGTCTCTCTTTTGATGTTTATGAAACACAGTCCCATGTAGCTAAAGCTGGCCTCAAACTTGCTGTGTAGTCAAGAATGAGGCTGAACCCCTGATCTTCTTGTCTTCCTCCCTACCTTCCAAGTGTTGGGATTACAGGCATGCACGATCATGCCTCACCCCACTCCCCTTCCCGAACATCTTAAGACATCCAAACTATCAAAACACTTCACCTGAAAATAGTTCAGATGACATTTGCTGGAACACTGTAAAAAACTAGAAGGCCTCTATGATTTTACAAATTATCCTTAGCAGTATTTTTTTGTAGGGCATCAATCAGCACACGATTGGATGATTTCTCTAGATGCTACAGAGCAGGGGTTGGCAGGGCAGCCACTTCTTTTTGTAGAGTTTTATCGAAACACAGTTGGGCTCACTCATACCCACGGCTTTAATCTACACTCTCTCTAAACAACAGAATTCAGCATCTGCTTAGGAGTAGTGAGACAGATGAGTAATTTGGACAGAAAACCACAGGCTCTACGAAATCTAAAATGTCTACAGTCCAGCCCTTTAAAAAGGATCTTAGCTGTCCCTTGAGATAAGCAAAGCTTATTTATGGTGTGGGGATAACTTTCCATACCACTTCTATAGAGACGTTGACAATCATACCTGAAAAAACATATTTAGGGGCAGAAGTTGCAATCTGTCCCAAAGGTTGGCCTCAAACTCCTGGACACAAGCCATCTTCTTCCTCATCCTCCCAAATAGCTGCAACTTGCAGCCACCATACTCATGTTCTTATTTATTAAACAGTCCCGACACACACACAGGTCCTTATTTTTCCTTAAGCTGTCTCATGGTTGACAGTCCAATGAGACTAACATAATAAAAATGGTTTTGTTCTAGCCAATTCTCCTTGAAATATGGTAACAACACAGAGCAAAACAAGCAAAGCAATAACAACCAGGAAATGGATGTTCAACACCACAGAAGAACTACTATTACCCCCACCCCCATCCTGTGGCCCCCAAATTAGAGATATCTGTGCTGTATCTTTTTATTCTTTTAAAGATTTATTTATTATGTATACAGTGTTCTGTCTGCATGTATGGGCACCAGATCTCGTTACAGATGATTGTGAGCCATAATGTGGTTGTTGGGAATTGAACTCAGGACCTTTGGAAGAGCAGTCAGTGCTCTTAACCTCTGAGCCCTCTTTTTATTCTTATATGCCACAAGAAAATGGTAAGCTTGTTAGTCTTTTTCTTTTCTTCTAAAGTAGCAAGGATACAATAAATGTTTGGCTGATGCTAACATTTAAAAAACTACATCAAGAAGTTTGCTGGGAGCAAGGTATGATGGTGTATAACTATAATACCAGCACCTGGGAGATTGAGGCACGAGTTCAGGACTAGCCTGGACTACCTGAGATTCTGCCTAAACAAAACAAAACAAAACAAACAACAACAACAACAACAACAAAAAAACAAAACAAAAGATTAGCTTGTTAGGGGTGTGAGAGAGTGCAATCTTGGCATGCGGAAGCCCTGGGTTCAAGTCTTAGTTCTGCAAACAAAACAAAGCCCCAGCAAACCAACCAACCAACCAACCAACCAACCAATCAACCAACCAACCAACCAACCAACCAACCAATCAACCAACCAACCAACCAGCCAGCCACCCAAACAAACAACAAAAAGATTTTTTTTAACTATAAAATATTCACATCTTTAAATTTCATAGGCAGAGACCCAAATCAAGGTGCAGGGAGTACTTAGAAGGTATAAAAATACCCAGAGTAGGGAGAACTCTCTAGGCAGCGCTAATGCTAAAAAAAAAGAGACACAGCCCCCTGAAAAGAAAATGTAGGCTTTTGTTTTTAGTAAAGGGCAGTCCACATTTTTTATGTTACCTGGGAGTGTCAAGGAAAAGTAGAGGTCTGTAATTAATGTAAGGAATGCATACGGCTCACCTGCCGCCTGTGCTGCGACAGGTTACCTTTAACCTTCACCCCAGAAGAAGAATGCCCAGCAGCATCACTCAGACAACAAAACGCAGTAACACTGTTTCCCCAACGTTACAGGGCTCAAGTCACAGGACTCAAGCTAATTAAAAACTTTCAGTAATAGACACTTAATAACCTCAGATCCAATTATTCAGTCCAACTTACTGCTTCCTTTTGGGTCCCTTATTGCTAACATAAATTAACTTCCCCTACATTTCCCTTTCACAAGTCAGAAAGCAGACCTGCCGGTCAAGAAGACGCTAGCATCTAAACAACCTGCCCACAGGCCCAAATAGTCACAGCCAATTAGACAGGAGAGAAAAGAGGGGAAGGAGGGAGGAGGGGAGAAGAGGCAGTAGAGTTCCATTGCCAGCACAGCTCCCTGTAAGGGAGGTCTGAGGCTTACTTCACTAGGAAACAGATGCCCGATGCCTACAGCAAAGCATTCTACATCAGTGATGATGCCAAAGAGCTTTTGTCCACAGCTGGAACTCCATCAGGAAAAGCTTCTGTGTCCCAAGTCTAGACCTGTCAAACTCTAGGACCGGAGTGTTCATCAGGCTGCTGGGAGGGAGCTCAGTGGACAAAACGCTTGGCTCCTAAGGACTTAACCTGAGATTGAGCTTCCGGACCAGAGTAAAAGCCTGAGAACCCATTCTGTGTTGTTGTTGTTTGTTTGTTTGTTTTTGTAAGTTACAGGGCTTGGCCGAAAACAGAATGTGACATTTGTCACTGATGCCCAAGCCTAGGGAAGGTGGATGAAGAAGGGCAGAGGTCTGTGGGGACTGAAAGAGGGCAAGCAGAGTGATGGGGTGCTGTCTAGCATTATGACCTGGAACCCTTGCTAGCTGTGACTGCCTGCATATCCTTCCCTTCACCAGAGGGAGGGAGGAAGGGAGGGAGGTGGGAGGAGAAAGGAAGGACACAGGGTGGGAGAGGGCCAGCTGGGAAGGGAGGCTGGTGGGACTACAAGAGGCAAGAGAAAGGGTAGGAGGTGAATGTCATCACAGTGCATTACATACCAGTATGGGATTGCATGTATATGAACACTTTTTAAGGCCGGGCATGATGAAATGTGCTTGTAATCCCAGGGCTGGGGGAGGCAGGTGCAGGAGGAACCTGGGGACTTGCTGACCAGCCTGTCCAAGTTGTTGAATTTCAGGCGGGGGAGTGAGCCTACCTCAAAAGAAAAGAAAAAAAAAAAAGGTAGGTGGTGCCTGAAGAATGATACCCAAGGTTGTCTTCACACACACACACACACACACACACACACACACACACACACACACACCCTCCAGAGTTTATGGGCATTCTGTAATTAACAGAGTAAAACCACTGCAGTTGACTTATAGCAAAACAACTATGTCCTCGATTTGGAGTTTGTCTTTTCTCTTTCTCTCCTGACATAATAAAACTACTGACGCATCACACCGGCAATAGACTTTTACTCCCTGCAGCCAATGTCCCGGCCCAAGCCGTCTGTTCTCAAGGCTTGAGGTAGGAGGGGAGACCCTGGAGTTGGCACACCAGGGCCCAGAGTTCCAATGCCCAGGGCCACCTCTGCTGATACTTCACTGGAGGGTGTGAGAGAACACTTGAGTGACAATTTGTATCTGCACTTTAACACTCTACAGAAACACAAACGCACAGCTCTCCACCTCCTTAAGGGATTGGCCTCTGACGGAAAGCAGTTGGGAAGTCGAGTGCAGTTTCAAAAGCACAGGAGTCTGCACCTCGAAATCTGTGTAAGGTAAACCCATACCACGGGAAAGGCAGACAGACAGTCCAGGTTCTGCAGAAGTACCTCTTCAGACAGCGACAAGGACAATTCATTACGCTGAACTGCACGGCATGGTTTGCTCTCCCGATAACAAGGAGACAAAGCGTCTGATACAGCTGAGTCAGGGCTATTAATATTTGTGACTTAAAGCATGCATCATGCTTTAATATCAGAAAACTACTCATCCTTTGGTTATTTAAAATGATTATTACACGTTATTATATACGGACTAATGTTTCTCCCACGAGATCATTGTAACCTCATGAAAGAAGTCATGATTCAATGTAGATATATATGCCTTTAATTCCCAAGGCAATTTCACACCTCTAAAACAGGACCACAGCAAGGCCTTCTGTGGACTCTTTCAACGTCAATTTTCTAAGTAAGACATTACATTTGTCAAGTGAAGTGACTTAAAAATATTTGTTCACGAGGGCTGGAGACCTGGGGCAGCAGCTAAGAGTGTGCACTGCTCTTTCAGAGGACCCAGGTTGGTGGCCCACAACCACTTGTAACTCCAGCTCCAGGGGATCCAGTGCCCCCTTCTGGAGTCCTCAGGCTCCTGCATGCAGGTGATATACATAGACTCACAAGGACCCACACATACACAGAAAAATAATAAATATTTAAAAAAAAAATCTTATCTGGAGCCAGAATGGTGATTCAAGACAATGTTTCCAGCACTTGAGAGGTAGAGGCTGGAGGATCTAGACTTCAAGTCTAGCTTTGACTATGTAGTGAGTTTGAGGGCAGTCAGAGCTGTTTTTGTTTTGAACAGCGCTTCTAGGTTCTCAGTAGCTAAGGATGGCCTTGAATTTCTTGCTCTGCCTTCATCTCCCAAGCAAGAGAGTATAAGGCATGCATTACCACAGCAGTCATTTCTGGTACTAGACATTGAAGCCATGGCTTTGTACACATTAGGCAACCACACTTACCAGCTAAGCCACATCCCTAATCCTTCTGTTATTATTTTTAAAGACACCGAATCTTGTAGGTTCTTTTTTTTTTTTTTTTACAATTTGTGCACACCGCTCCTCGATTCTGTCCACACCCCCTTTGTCTCATCATGCTGCATTCTAGTTATCTGTTCCAATGACTGACTCTCTCCTTCAGGGTTATTATGATCAGCCAGGAAGATTGCGTTAATCTCTTTATATACTGGTACCTCTCAGTCTGCCAGGAGAAAGTAGAAACTTCATAAATATTTATTTAACCGAGTTGTAGTGCCTTCTTTTTTTTTTTTTTTTTTTTTTAATATTTCAGCTTCTTTGACAAGCTTTATAACTTGGCTTCGTACTCTCTCCACTTTTCCATGGGGAATTATTACTGATTTTTTTTTTTTTTTCTGCTGAGGGACTCGGAGAAATGAGAAGAAATGATAGTGTCTACATGCACCTGGGGAGTATTTAGGGTACTTCTTCACCTATACATTAAAGGTCTGTTTTCATTTTGCCTGCTGCAGGTGCATTTCACATTGCATCGAGATGGTTAATAACTATACTGTTGATTATCTTTAGACGACAAAATACCCAACCACAAAATGCTTATGGAATTTATTGTCGCATAACAACTAGCATTTGTACTTGGTAACTGTATATACAATTCAAAAGTGAATCAAAGCAGAATGTGACTTGTTAGACTGAATAAACAGACCCCGTTTTAAAAAACGCTTGTATTGAGAATATAGAATGGAATGCAGTGGACTGCCCTTTTTGACCGTTCTGCTCGGCAAAGGAACTTGGATCCGCGGTCCCCTCTACATTACCACTTAAGTCTATGAAATCTCTAGTCACTGGTGCAATGATACTGAGAGGCGCTTGCATCCAAATTAGCATACTGAGATAAAACTCCTTTCTCTGAAGTGGCTTAAAGTTAGAAAACCAGGAAGAATGTTGGAAAGTACTTCATTTTGGACTGCCAGCAGCTGCACAGGTGTTAATTACATTAGTCTCTGTGTTTTAAAAGTGCAGTACCGGCTAATGTTTTGAAAGTACTCTTTCCTATTTTGGTGACACCTGGGGCTGTGAGAATCTGGGCTGGTTCCACCAGCAAGTCCCTGCACCTGCAGCATCAGCATCACCCGGGAGCTTGCCAGAGATGCAGGCTCCGGGTCCCACCTCAGCCCTCCTGCATTGTAATGAGGTTCCTAGGAAATTCTTATGCACATAAGGGCGGGGGCTCAAGGAGTCCTGGGTAGCTCACCCAAATGAGATTCAAGGGCATGCAGTTGCCATCTAGGTGCGCTATTCTCAGACCCAAACTTCTCTCACTTACCAAGACCCAGGCAGAAGCAACTGAGTTTCATAGAGGCCACGGGGTGTAATAGAAATAACGCTTCGGAGCAAGCTTGAAGACGGATTCTTGCTTCATGTCCAGCTCTATGACCTTGAACCAGACTTTTTGTCTGCAAAATGAATCGCTCTTACAGCAGACACAGGGAGATGTGGCAACTCTGAAAGCTATGAATTTGTGAAAACAAATAGCAGCGCGTTCTTTCCTGACACACGCCACCTACGATGAAGCTGTTGAGGGGAATGATTTAAGGATTTGTGTAGTTGGGAGAAGCAGTTCAAGAGACCGGGCCTGAGTAGCGTACTGGGGCCTGGCCTCTCCAGGCCTTCATATGTAGTCAGCATCGAGGCTCACCCTCTTTCGTTTTCATTGAATTCTGGAAGATGCACCGTGGTGAATGACTTGGGCAGTGGGCGGCTGCTATTAATAACCCCTCCCCGCTTCCTTTATTCTTGAATACAGATAAGAACACAGGTAACAAAAGAGTGCCAGAGATGAATGCAGCTTTTGCATCTTGCACAAGGGCAAGAGAATGTTAGTGTTCTTATGAAAAGCACGTTAAAATGTTTAGAGGTAAAGAATGTGGCGGGGGGGGGGGGGGGGGGGGGGGGGACCAATATACATATGTACATGTGCATGCACATATGTAGAGAAAATGAAACATGCCTGTGTGCATGTGCATGCACATATGTAGAGGAAATAAAACTAATGCGTGTGTGTACATGTGAATATACAGGGAAAATAATGCAAATGCAGCAACGTATTAATAACATAAATAGAGAGGTATAAGATTACATGAACATGGTACTCTTTAGATTTGAGAATATTCAAAATAAAAAAAAACTTAGGGGGAAAATTAACATAAATATCCACTGACTCCAATAAGTTGGGTTTTTTTGTTTGTTTGTTTTGTTTTTTGTTTTGTTTTGTTTTTCAAGACAGGGTTTCTCCGTGAAGCCCTGGCTGTCCTGGAACTCACTCTATAGACTAGGCTGTCCTTGAACTCAGAGATCTGCCTGCCTCTGCCTCCTGAGTGCTGAGATTAAAATCATGCATCATCACTGCCTAGCTTATTATTATTATTTTTTTTACAAGTAAAATGTATTAGATTCTTTTTTTGGGGGGAGGGGTAACTTTAAAAAGCATCAGAAAAGCTAGAACAGAATGGGAAAAAAAATCAGGAAGTAGGACTTTTTAATAACTCACATTCCTGCAACGCTTCTTTAATGAAGTGAACGATGTCCAACCATGGGGTGGGAGATGGTTTGGGGCAATGGTGCTTGCCACAGACGTGCAAATTCAGATCCCCAGGACCCACGCAAAAGCTCGGAGTGGCAGCTCCGGGCTAGTTGGAGGAGGTAGAGACAGCGTCCATGGGACTCACTGGCCAGCCAGTTTAGTCAAATAGGGAGAGCTAGGCTGTGTGAGAGACTGAGAAATAAGGTGATGGGGAACAAGGAAGACACCTGAAGTCAACCTCGGGCCTACACACACACACACACACACACACACACACACACACACACACACACACACACACACGAGTGTACCCGTGTGCGTACACACGGGGAAGGGGGGGCTACAAAATTAAAAAAATTAAAAATATTATTTCCAACAAATAGATGGGCCTTTCATTTTTGCTCTGGCTTCAGCTAATTTTGGAAAAGAATACAGCTACCACTCAGAAATAGAACAAACCACAGGCTTTTCTCATTTCCCCGCAAGAGAAGGACTCAGCAGCTGCTGTGAGAATGTCTGCCCTCTCCCACGGGCCGCGGAGAGGAAGAGATTTCTAGGGCCAGGAGATCAGGACGCCGGGAGAGAGTTCTGGCACAGTAGCAATTCTGCTTCAACACCCCCTTTCCATTTACTCTTTATTTTACCTCTTTAGAAACACAATCAACACGTTGCCAGCCTTCCCAGTGTAACTGCCCTACTGAGATGCCACCAGAACACACACACACACACACACACACACACACATACACACACACACACACACACGGTAATTAATGAGAGATGTTTGTTCTTAATACCCAGACCTCATAAAACACATCAAATTCGATGACTTTCCTCTAAGTGGATTTCTTTTATTTTGCTGAGTTAAGCTTCCTATAGTTTACTTAAAGTGATGGCCAAAAGGCAGTTATTATATTAAGTCTGACAAATCATCACAGCATACTGTAAAGGGGACAGGCAGACAGGGCATTTAGGATGGTTTTCATATATAATTGAAAGCCCAACTCACAACGGCCCTTCGCTCATTCTGCCTCAAGCCAGCTGCTCTCCACTGACTGGCTAGGCATCATGTGGGGACCAATCTCTCAGCAAACAACTCTAGTCACAGCTTCGCCATCTGAGACCAAGCGAGGCTCAGTTAAGAACGACTTTTGTTACAAATGTTACTATAGTCTTCATTTTGCGAGAATTCCAGTTAGGAATGCTATTTCATAATATTCACTTAGTACCAAAACTATCCGTTGATTTAAATATGAATAAATTGCAAAGGCAATGTATAGTAAAAATGTAAACTCATAGAGTATGTAAATTATAGTACTCTATGAATTAACATACGAATACATACATTATTATTTTATCTTTCATAGGCATATAAATATACACACATATACAATAACTTGTGAAAATGATGAATATTAAGACCTATGGAGATGGTACATCATTTTTACAGTAGGAGAGGAAGGTTTGGAGATTGGGGATGCGAGCACAGTCAGCTTTGACCATACTGTAATATTTATTTTCCGTGATGGTATTAAAGGTCAAGACTCTAAAGTCACCTAGGAGGTGACATCAGTAACCCATGGTGGGATAGTTACATTAAGGTTAGTCTCTGAGAATGTCTGTGAAGTATTATCTGGGGTATAATAATTAATGTGGGAAGACCCATCTTCACTGGGTAGGACCACTCCCCAGGCAGGGGTTTCAGGACTGGATAAATGAGCAAAAGCAAGCTGTGTTAGCATGCATGCGTTCACCGCTCTCTACTGCAGCTTTGTATTTAATTTTTTTTCATACAATATATTTTGATCATATTCTTTCCCCCTTTCCAACTCCTTCCAGATCCTTCCCACCTCCCTACCCACCCAGCTCATGTTCTCTCTCTTCCTGTTTCAAAAACAAACAGATAAAAACCAATAAGATAAAACCCAGACGGTGGATACAGCAGTGTGACTAGCCCCTCCCCCACCGTGATGGTCCCTAAGCAGTGAGCCCAGTAAACCTTCCTCCCTATGCTATTTTCTCAGTATTTTATCACAGCAACAGGAAAAGAAACCAAGACATTATCTTAGCTTAAAAAAAAAAAAGACTGGAAGCAAACTAGGCAAAATGTGAGTATTTGAGGGTGTTGAGAATTGAGGTGTTTATCATACAATCCTTTGTAAAAGTATTTCTAGTTGCTTTAAAAAAAAAAAAAAGATTTATTTATTATGTATACCATGTTCTGCCTGCAAGTATGCCTGTAGGCCAGAAGAGGGCACCAGTTCTCATTATTGATGGTTGTGAGCCACCATGTGGTTGCTGGGAATTGAACTCAGGACCTCTGGAAGAGCAGCCAGTGCTCTTAACCACTGAGCCACCTCTCCAGCCCTATTTCTAGGGTTTTTTTTTTTGTTTTTTTTTTTTTTTAAGCATTGCCTATCTCTCAGAGTCTTCCCTGATTCTCTCCGTGCACACTGAGGAAAGCTGGGGAGGCTCTCTCTGATGAGAGCCTAGATTGTATAGGAATAGAGTCAGACAGCATTTATTGATTTTTATCTGGGCGTTTGCTGCCCCACATGGGCTCCTCATACTCAGCATCCTGGCAAGCACAGCGGTAGCTCCTTCTCACTGCTGCAGACGTAGGCATCCGTTATACAGTCCACCAGATGAATATTTCACAATGGACAACTGGGCCAGTTCCAGGTTGGCCAATATGCAGTAGTGAACACTCACTTTCAGTCGGGATGTGTGCATACTCTTTGAGAAAAAATAGGAAATGAGCTTCGGGGCTACACGACATGACCACACGTTGAGTTCTAAGGCAGGCACAGATATCTTGAGACATCCCCCACACACCACCATCAACACACACACACACACACACACACACACACACACACACACACACAGAGTTCCAGACTCTTCACTTTTTAAAAAATTATTTTAAGTTCTGTGTGTGCATCTGTGTGTGGGTATGTGTACATGAGTGGAAGAACCCTTGGAGCTGGAATTACAGGACGTGTGAGCCTCCAGATGGGGTGCTGGGAATTTAACCTGGGTCTTCTGGCAGAATAGTAAGTGCTCTTAACTGCTTAGCCATCCCTCCAGTCCCATCACCTTTTTTTTTTTTACTGTTGATATTGTCAGCTTGGCTAGTTTGGCCCTTGGGGTAGCAATGTAGTTATTTTCTAGTGGCTCTTTTCCCAGTGACTGATGATGTTAAGATCCTTTTCATACATTTATAACTCATTTGGACACCCTCTCCTGTGGGTGTCCCTTCAAATTTCTTGCTCATTTTTTTTTTTTACTATGTTCCCTTTTTTGTTTTATATCAAGGTTACTAATATATGAGGATGTAAGTAAGCCCTTTGTCAGGGCCCCATATATATATATATATATATATATATATATATATGTGTGTGTGTGTGTGTGTGTATGTGTATGTATATGTGTATGTGTAATCTGTATATGTAATCTGTATATGTATGTGTAATGTGTATATGTGTGTATGTGTATGTGTAATGTGTATATGTATGTGTAATCTGTATGTGTAATGTGTGTGAGTAATGTGTGTGTGTAATGTGTATATGTGTGTATGTGTATGTGTAATGTGTATATGTATGTGTAATCTGTATGTGTAATGTATGTGTGTAATGTGTATATGTGTGTATATGTATGTGTATGTGTGTATATGTATGTGTATGTGTGTGTATATGTATATATGTATGTGTGTGTATATGTATGTGTATGTGTGTGTATATGTATGTGTAATGTATATATGTATGCATTTATATGTATGTGTATTTGTCCCAGCACTGTTTTTTCCTGGGGAGGGTTGTGCTTTCCCCCATACCAACAGCAGCATTATTTAGATATAATTACCATAGCATGTAATTTATCTACTTGGAGGCACACGCCTGAAGTCCCAGCACATGGCAGGCTAAGGCAAGAGAACAAGTTCGAGGCCATAAGCCTGGACTGTAGAATGAGTTGGAGGCCAGCCTGAACTAGAGTGAGAGTCTGTCAAAAAACTGTCTAATACAATGGCCTAAGCACATGCCTAGTGTTCCACAACCTGCCATCTGTTAGATGCCATCTCCTGCTTTTCTCTACTGCGAACCCTTACTAACCACTAACCTACTTCCTGTCTTTATGGATTCACCTGTTCCTGACATTTCATAGATGCAGGGTGACACAGGAGGTGGTCTTCTTCTGAGTGGCTTTTACTTACAGTGTGTACTGTCTTCAAGACAGAACTACATGGCATCATGCACCGGTACTTCATTTTTTTTCAACGTCAAATAATGCTCCACTGCATGGAGATACAGGATTCTTCTACCAGTGGATGGACAATGGGGTTGGTTTCACTTCCTGGCTATTAGGAATAATGCTTCCATGAATATTCACGTGCAAGTCTCTGGGCTGTGCCACTTTACATTCCCACATACTGTGTGGGTTCCAGTTTTCTAACATTCTCATCAATATTCTTCACGATTCGTCTTCCCTATGATGTCTTCCTTACTGCAAGAGCATCTCAGTGTGGATCTCATCCCCCTCTTCCAGGTGACCAATGATGCTCTGCATCACTTCAAGCACTGAGTAGCAATCTTTACAGGAGAAATGCCTATTCTGATCTTTTGATTGTTCTTACAATCAGGCTTTGCTTCTTAAAAGTCCAATGTTAGTTTTTAAGTCATATCACTCTAGGGACTTTTGAGTGAAACTTTGAGTTTATTGGCAACAAATTATTCTAACCAGTTGTGTTTTCCAGTGCTGGGTACCAAACCCAAGGCTCCATGCTCTCCTGCTCAGCAGCATCCTGAGCTACCTTCTTCGTGGCTGTGGCTGTAGGATCTGTAGTGATAACCCTCTTTTCTGTTTCGAATACTGGGAAACTATGTGTACTTTTAATTTCATAGTGTGGTTATTACTTCTCCTTTGATATACATTTCAAATATTGGAAGATTTCCTGGAGAAAATGATTCATTGCCCCAGCTAGTGATTTCCTCTGTGGTTACAGAAAATGCTATATGACTTTCAGTCCCTTGGAATTTATTAACATTTGCTTTCTGGCCCAACTTGAGGTCAACTTCAGAAAATATTCCATGTGTATTTGAAACAGGAAGAATTCTACGGAAGGTGGATGTGGTATTACCATGGGCATTTAATAGCAGATGAGTGAAAGTTGGCTGTGTGTGTGTGTGTGTGTGTGTGTGTGTGTGTGTGTGTGTGTGTAGCAGGAGGACACTGGGTACCACCCTCACCACCCTGCCTCATGCACTGGGTCATGCCTCACTGATCCTGGAGTTTGCTGTACTTTGGTAGGCTGGCAGCCAGCAAGCCCTGGTGTTCTTCCAGTCCCAGTACCCTTCTTTCCCATGTTAGAGTTACAGGGGTGATGGCTACTCACAGCTTTACAAATTATATGTGCATGAGCCTTGAGTATATATGTATGTGCACCAACTGTGGGCAGGTGTCCAGAGACCAGAAGAGGGCACTGGATCCCCAGGAACTAGAGTTATAAGTGGTTATGAGCTTTCTTATGTGAGTGCTGGGAATTAAACCCAGATCTTCTTCAAGAGCAGCAATTGTTCTTAACCATTTAGCCATCTTTCCAGCCACTAAGGTTTTTTATTACATAAATGCTAGAGATCTGAACCCAGATCCTTTATGTTTGTGCAGCGAATTCTCTTACCTACTAAGCCATCTCTCCAGCCCCTTGCTTGTTTCCTTTTATGACAAAGGTCTATTTCATGTTAAGAGTCCTGACAAGCATATTAATCTTATTAAGATTAATACAGGATGAAAAGATCGGACTGGTTTTTCCAATTTAATTGGAAAAGGATATCGCTGTGTAGCCCAGGCTGGCCTTGAACAACCAATCTCCCTCCTCAGCCCCTCTA
Source organism: Onychomys torridus (assembly GCF_903995425.1). Classification (NCBI taxonomy): domain Eukaryota; kingdom Metazoa; phylum Chordata; class Mammalia; order Rodentia; family Cricetidae; genus Onychomys; species Onychomys torridus. Next base: position 41,758,426 of record NC_050460.1, read on the forward strand.
GTGATGAATTACAACTATTCATTACCATGATTAGCTTAACCCAGTCTTTTAGAAGAAACACACATTATTCAAAACGTTTCTCACATACAATTCAAAATATTTAAACACTAGATGAAATTTAAAATTAGCCAACTACTTCACTACATTTTATATAAAGAGAACACTTCATTAGAAATGTGTCAATCTTTGTATCTCATGCAGATTTTGGGAACCAAATGTTTAGTGTCAAAAAACCCCTTAAACCCTATAAGGTTTATCACAGATCTTTGCTCCCTTTCTAGTCTGTTACCAACAGTACAGGGAGACAGCTCTTCTCATAGATGGCAATGATGATCTAACAGAATGGGGGGTGGGCAATGTTAGAGATAATGGAATCTAGAAATAGATTTGGATGTGGGGAGTCTGAGCTCAGGTGTCAATACTGAGTGACAGAGCTGACTGCTGTGTCAAGTCTAGTATCATGTCACCATTTGGGGAAGTAGCTACTGACCTAAAAAACACCGCTACCTCATGTTGTAGCCCACTAACAAATTCCACCCGGATGGACGAAGAGTCCAGAAGGCTGTCTACCGGATCATTTCCTGCAACATGGCCACTGCTGTCAAGCTTCTTCTCTAAAGGAAGGCTGGAGCAGGTGACAAATGTGAAAAGTCCCCCAAACAGCTGTCTGGTGGCTATAAGCACAAGGTCCAAAATAAGAGAGACAGCCAGAATTTATATTTCTGCCCACAAATTAAGTTAGGCACTCTGTGAGTGCAGTTTGTCTAAAAGGAGAATCTGAAAAATGAAGGATTAAAAATCAAACAGCTCCTGTGGCGTGTGGCACAGAATTCCTTACACTTTACAGACAAAATCCCCCGGAATGTTACAAAGTGATAGGAACAAAACCATACAGCACAGGGCCAGGGAGATGGCTCAGCAGGGAAAGACACTCGTCACACACACCTAAAGACTTGAGTTCAATACCCAGAACCCCATGATGGAGGGAGAGCCAACTGCTTACTGCTAGCCTCTGACCTACATATGTGCAATGTAGCATGCACAAACCACACACACACACACACACACACACACACACACACACACACACACACACACACACACACACACTGTAAGTATGCATTATACACCTGCACGGCACAGATGGGACCATGTTTTGAAACACAAGTGGAAAGTAAATGGACGTTTGTTGACACATTGCCACTGGTGAACACTGCCTACCTCAGGCACAGTGTTCATTTCCTATCCTGTCATAAATACAGACTACTCACTGTCAGAGTACAAGGCACACATTCCCCACTCAGTCTTGTCAGCAAGGAAGAAATGTGTTCCTCATTTAGGCAAGCCATAAAAAAAAAAAAAAAAACACTTTCTATAGGCCAACAGCTCTGTCTCACTTGCTTTTTCAGCAGCCTGTCTGGTTCTGTAGAGGAATGTCCTTCATAGGAGACTGAATGTCTTGTGGATGAGATGTCAATGATGTCTCTGGGAAAGCTCGGGGCTTGGGGGAGGGGACACAGACGGGCTAGATATGCTGACAAAACGTTAGTAAGTGCACGCAGGTGACAGGACCTTGGGTGTCTATTGGACTGTTTTGTCAATGTGAATTTTTTTTTTTTCAAAGTAAAAACTTAGGAAGGAAAGTTCCCATTAAAAATCCAGAAGCGCAAGGCAGACAAGTTGCTATAGTGAGGGAACTATGCACACTAACTTTACAGTATTGTAGCTTCTTGGTGGCACATCCTCTGACTCCCATTTCAAAGGCACACTGTGCTAGCATTTGACATTACTAGCTGTGAATATTTAGTATGTTGGTGTAAAAGAGAGCATAGAGCAACAATTAATTGAAAGACTAACAATTTGTCTTAACTGTGCGTGAGCCATGTGTGGGCAGAGGTCTTAATTCTTACTTAAACCCTGCACCTCAAAAACAGGTTCTTCAATTCGGGGACACACTAGGACCAGAAACACCCCACGAAAATACCCAACCAGAGGAGAGAAAGGCAACGCAGTCTTTCTTTATGTGAGTCTAGTAGAACTGTGAGAACCATGATGGGCTCCTTGCTGGTGGTATTGGTTCAGGGAGTTTAGTCAGTCCCATCACAGGGTGGCCTTGAATGTTTCTACATGAAAGCATTTATCCCCAATGCCTATGTGATGTTAATCAGAATGCAAACATACAACACGGCCTCAAATACGTGAAAGACACAAAGGCCTGTGTGGGCTGTTAATGACCTCTCCTTCCAGTCTCCATTACTACTTCCCTTCTCCTCAAAGTATACAACTTGCCACAAAGAGCTGTTCCCTCCATGTAGCTCTTCCAGCTGTTTGTAGTCAGGTGAAAGATGACCTAACTCCCTTTCTGCACTGATCTTGAGAGGTTAGCCACCCCAACTTCCTACTCCATGGACTGCTTCTCTGAAAATCTTCAATGACAGCCGATATCCAGCATTTTTAATATTTTCTGCTTGTCCAACAGAAGAGAACATTCTAGGAAGATAAGTAAGTTAAAATGGAGTCTGTTTACTTGGTGGATTAAGGTTTCTATAAAAGGAGGATTAAGACCATTAAGTGCTGGAAGTAACTTGGATGTCCAGTGCACATCGAGGGGCATTCTGTTTAGTGTCACATTGAGACAGTGGCCTGGAATCTCTGCTATCTTATGTTATGTCTTGACAACACAAGGTCTTTGGGGATGGTCAGAATATTATCTCCACTCTCCTTAGACTCAACACTACTAAATAATGCAATAATTGATTTTTTTCACTAACAATTGCAGTAAGTAAAAGCTGGCCACCTCCAATCAGGGTTTGTTAAGGGTGTTTAAATTTTTAAAAGGGAAATCATGGAAATCAAGAAGGACAAAGAATGTCAATGGCTTCTCAGAATAGTATTTGCTCCTTTATATTCATGGAGAAGTTAGCATTATATACATTATGAGTGCCACAGAGCCACGCACCACACACGTGGTCTATCTCCCCCCCCCCCCCCCCCCCACACACCAATTCACCTCGAAGCCCATAACAATCTGAAGACTCACAGAAACGAACAGTGGCCCAGAGGAACTTCTTGTTCTAAGTCACGTTCTGCACATCCATTATAGCCAGAGTGCTGGTTTAATTACAAGCAGCCGCTGCATTCCACGCTCCCTATTATTTTCCTATTGTCTAATTCCATTCCAAGAGGGAAACTGAACACGCGTTGACTTTGCATATTTTCAAACAGCTTCTCTCCATTTTAGGAATTCTAAAAGAACAATGCGAGTCCAAATATTCTCCACATCTGGAAGTGACAGCAGCACCGGATTTCATTTAGTTAAGGTGTTACAGCACATGCCAGGCTGCTCATTAAAAATTCATTTCCTAGGGAACGAAAATCTGAGCCCCCTGGGTCACTGACATTCATTATCATTATCACTTTAGCGATATGAAACATTTCCGGCTTTTACAGACACCTGTTGATCTTTTGCAAACACAAACAGCATAGTATTCTTCTAATAATCATTTACAGACACCATTTAATGACACTCGTATTCAAAACACTAATAATGCTATACTCAAAGTCTAAAGAGTGGATTCACACCCTTAGCTACAGCTCCTTGTACACCACAGCGAGCTGACGGAGTCCGGATTCTAAGAATGTGGTAAGGAGCTGGGCCTGGTGGTGCAGCCTGAGCCACAGTACTGCAAGCTCAAGGTCAGCCTGGGCAACTTCGTCACAAATAAAGCTTAAAAAGAGGGGAGGCGTTAGAATACAGCTCAGCAGTGCCTGACACGAACAAGGCCCTAGATCCCACCTCTAGAACTGGACAAAAGCAAGAAAAAAGGGGTGGGGGTTGGCGAGCTCAATCAAGTCAGACTGGTACTCTGCCAGGAAAGGATGCACAGGGTGGAACTGTGTAGTGCTGAGGTATCCTGTCAATAGTTCCAGAAGCAAAGGTAAGAAACAGGAGAGTCTGCCCCCCTCACCCCAGGGGAAGCTTAGCCAGAGTACTTAACTCTGCCTGGAATGGCTAGCTAGCAGGCTTTTGCTTGGACTAGAGAGGTGTGTGTTTGATGCAACAAGAATCATGGAATGAGCAGCAGCAGCAGCAGCAGGAACCAGAGTCTATCCTCCAGGACACTACAGTGTTTCTAGAATGTGCATCAGGGGAGGAATAAGAAGACATTGACCCTATTAAGTAACAATAAGTAATTATCAAGTCACCAGTAATGAAATAGAAAAAAATATATATCAGCAGTAAGTTGGCTGCACACCACTTTTTATTAGTAATTAGGTTGTGACTATTTAAGCAATGACATTGTTTCCATTCCTCCTCGCGTGTATATAAACATGCTGGTTTTCCTGGCTGCCCAAAGAGCTCTTGGGCCATTAAGTTCAGTAACCTCACTAAGTTACAGCTTTGCTCATTCTGTGTGAGCTGTTGAGAACACACCAGCAGGCTACAAAGGAAGAGACTTAAGCCTCGGACCCCAGGAAGCCAGAGGAAGTCGCCCTGTGCTGCAGTGACTGCTGTATAACTGACTAACACCACACCCCCATGCTATTTTTGAAGTTGTTGTTGTTGTTGTTTTTTAAATTGTTGTGGGACACTATCTTCTGTGCATGGCAACAGTTGTCTTGGAACCAGAGCAGCTATGATCACTAACATGAGACCCTTATAAGATTGAGCTCACTGACATTCCCAGACGGAGGGAGAAATGAGTCATGAGGGGCTCAGGAGGCAGCCAGAGGACCTGGGGATATACAACTGATGCTACAGGACAGGAGACGTCCCCTATGGGGGGTGGCAGTGAATGAGCTGCTCACACTCCTGTAAATAACCACAATTGAACTCACTGCTTTCCCAAGCTAGACTTAGGCTGATTTGACTCTCTGGTGTCCTATCTAGGGTAAGTGTTCCTTCATACCTACCCAGGGAGAGCTTGTACAATATTTATTTTAAATCTTTGTTTTTAGTTTTGAGACAGGGGCTTGTAGTTGAGGCTGGACTGAAATGTACTATGTAGCCAAGGTGAGCTTATTACAACGTCCCAAGTGCTGGGATTATGGGTGTGTATCACCATATCTGGCTATGTTTAAAGTATTTTAATGTCTTCACTGGATTATCTGAGAAATTATTTGCTGGAAAATGGAAGACTTGGTTATGAGTCTTGAATCATGGCATAACAGTTCCTAAAGACCCTTCTGGAGCTAAAGCAATAAAATGATCATAAAAACATTAAGATGCTGGCATGATTTTTAGCTCTGTTGGACAGTCAGGGTGTTTTTAGTCATTTATTATTAAAAATAAATTTCTTCCTGCTTTACATGGTCATCATTGTTTCCATAACAACAAAACTCCTAAGCTTATAATTTATTCTAGAGGCATAATTTCCACTAAATTGTATTAGCTCTCCAAAAGAAATAAATTTACTTATCTTATTACTTATTTATATATTTTTAATTTGTTGTTTTGTTTGGATTTTCAAGACAGGGTTTTTCTGTGTAGCTTTGGAACCTATCCTGGAACTCGCTCTGTAGACCAGGCTGGCTTCAAACTCCCAGAGATCCGTTTGCCTCTGCCTCCTGAGTGCTGAGATTAAAGAGGTGTGCCACCAGCGCCTGGCAATTTATCTTATTTTAAAATCACTTTAAACAGGGGGGTGGTGATAAAAAAAAAAAGAGGTCAGAAGAACAACAAAACAAATCTTGTTTGAAAAACCAGGATGAAACAAAATCATTCGTGAGTTAATAAATAAATAAGAAAAAACAAACAAACAAACAAACTTAAGACTCACTAGTGAGCCCTGGAATATAATACCTACTTTTAGGGAAAAGGGTACATTGCCTGAGATTCCCTGTAGGGGTCCAGCCTTCTCCAAAGCCTAGCTGTTGTCATATTCAGTCAGTCACATTTCAGAGCAGCTTATACTATCCCTAAGCCTTGAGCCTTGGTTCCCCCAGGATAGATATCTTCTCTACTTTCCTGTCTTCTTGTTTTTGTGAGTTCAAAAGGTGTAGGGAAGAGTAAGATAGCTGGTCTCTTTCTTATACAGATTTTAGGATGAGCTAATCTTTAAAGACAAAACATAAAAGCCAAGACCAGCAGTGGGAAGAACTTAGGGGAAGGCTGTTTGGGAGCACTTGTTCAGGGATCTGTCCAGTTGGCCATGCCAGCTCTCTTGGATCCTTTGGATTAGTTGTTCTGCAGAATGTTCTGTTATGAAAGACATCTGTGGCGTCTTGCAGTTTACCAGTGTACTAGGATTAAGATGACCAGTTCATGTGATCATCATTGACGTCCTGTGAGGCAGGCTGGAAACATGACTCAGTTGGTGAAATCCTTGTCAAAGCAAGCATGAGGACCTGACCTTGAACCCTACAGGCCATGTAAAACTTCTGAGTATGGTAGTGCACGTCTGTAATGCCAGGGCCGGGGAAGAGGATGCAGGTAGATCCTAAGGCATGCAGGGCAGCTAGCCTAGTATAAACGGTGAGCTCCAGGCCAGTGAGAGACCTGTCTCAAAATAGGGTGTTCATGAAAAACAATACTGGAAGTTGACCTCTGGCCTCTGCACATAATTGTGTATGCCAACATGTATGCACATGTGCATCTACCTACCCATGAGCATACATGCACCCACAGTCACGTGTTGCATTTCCTTTTGATCTGGTCCTAATTTTCTGACATATATGTGTGTAATTGCCTTTTTTCTTCCATCCTCTGTCATTCAGGTTCAACATCTCCCCCAATAATTTTAGGAGGTTAGAGTAGTTGATAGGTTTAAAATCTTTGAGTATAGGCATTAAGAGATCATGCTGTTGGTTATAATATATTTTGTGGGGTAAGAAGATGAATTAGATGTTTAAAATATCCCTGGAACATACTAGAAGAGCATGTAATAGCTCCACAAGGGATGATCATACAGTATACGATATATATTATTTCACAATCAGAAAGAGAATCATCACAGTATTGATCGTGTAGGAGGGATGGCATTAAAATTAATAGGTGCTTATACTTCTAGCCAACTCCTTATTGCTTTTTAGCCTTAAGGTTTTGGGATCTGCCGCCAGTGGAACTGTTCACAGCTCTGGACTTGACAGCATGTTGCAGGTGAAGCCATTGCTCATGAGAAGACATTGACTCTAATGTTCATTTCTAAATTGGCTGGTCAGCTGCAGCTCACTGGCCATCTGCAGCTGGCCATACTGTTGGAATTTGTGTTCTAACGGACTCTACCCCTCTTGCTCAAAGCTGTCACATTTCAGCTTCCTGTAGGGAATTCATTTGGATTCCCGCCACGAGTCAGCCTCAATATATGAAACATCCAGGATATTGGCTGGAGACACTGGGTCAGGAACCAGACTGCATTCCAAACGCTGGCAGCAGTGACCCCATTGTGCTATTTAATGTTTAGGACAGCTTGGAAATGACAGCGAAGAAAGTGATCCAGGCATCAGATGTGACAGAGCACACACAGCTTTACTCTCTAAGCCACAGATGACACACATGTCAAGCTGCACATCTGGGTTTACTCAGGAGCTGAATGTCCCTCTCCACGGAGCTTGGCTGGGACACTAACCGACAACCATGATCTGAGCATATGATAAGATATTAATTTGCTTCTTCCTATAGGCTTCTTCAACTAACTGATCCAAACTACAACAGAAAGAAAGTTGTCAGAGAAAAAGCCCCTCATTTCCTATTGCATTTATTTTTTATTTTTGTGGAGCTGAGGATCAAACCCCAGGCCGTGCGTTTGCTAGGCAAGTGCTCTACCACTGAGCTAAATCCCCAACCCCTCCTATTGCATTTTTAAGCTGAAAAGATTTCAAGTGCTGACTATTTCTCACCGAGGTCCACTGAAGATCCCTGTGCCCCTTGATTCACTTCAGATCCAACGCTCCAAACCTCATTCTAGAATTTCATTCTCTCTGGTCCTTGAGTCAGAGGCCTCCTCCTCCATCTCCTGCTCTGTCCACTGTTTGCACCTCACTGATAATAAAATGCAAAAGGCAGTGAAGGGCTGAGACATGGCTCACTGGGAGAGCAGCTGTTCAGAGTATGAGAGCCCTAGATTTGATCAGAAGCATGGGTGCAAGCAGGTACACATGTGTGCATGCACACGAGTACACGTGCACAGAAGTTTTTACACCCACATAAGCGTGCACACAGACACAGAAGTTTTTGTTTTAAGCACAATAACATCACAATATGAATAAGTAAGTCTTTGATGTGTTCTGTACAGGAAAATAATAGATTTATTTATTTATTTGTTTGTTTGTTTCATTCTCCCTACCCCCCAAAAAGCAGGGAAAACACATAGGAATGTTTTAGGTTGTATTTGCAATGAAGGAAAAGATGCAGTTCAGAATAGCACAATCACCCCTTCCGAAACAAAACCAAAAAATAGTATAATTGCCAAAACAAGACTGAAAAAGCCAGAAGGATTTTTGGCAAAATTCTTCTTTAAAAAAAGGTTTAATGCTATTGTAATCGACTACTATCTCTCTTCTAAGGCACGATGCTTAGTAAGAAATGTGTTTTTCAGTCATTTAAGCTATTACTACGTAGTCTCTGAATACAGAGACAGAAGGAAGTCATTAAGCAGTGGGTTCAGTGGCAGCTTTCAATTAACAGTGGGCCCCTCTACCAAATCACCCCGAGAGGAAGTTTCCTTTTGTTCTGGAATTCTAGTGTGTTGAGTGAAAGGGAAAGGCAAAGAAGAGGAACTTGGTGTCTGCCTAGTTAAGTTCCTATTGGAAGAATAACCCGGAAGGGACCCACTGATCTTACATTGCCATCCTGCTAATCAGGCTGCAGGACAACCAGTCTATGGTTACACTAGATCTCTTCAACAGCAGTCACACCAGAGGCACAAGGAAAATACTTATGAAAATGTCAGCTTACTTCATCCAACACACATATCAACGACATCTCAACCAATTTTGTTTTGGCTCACTGAATGCAGAATGTGAGTTCCCTTGAACCGCAGTAACTTTTTTCTCAAAAACAAAACCACACAACCAAACTGAAAAGGTGATCTGGACTTAAACCCAATCGACAATTTGATTGTTGATCTTTCCGACATTATCGATGCATCTTCACTTTAAGACCCAGCAGTAGGAGATCTGGGTTTAAACCATCTGGGCTCAAAATGTGAACCTGGTTGGGTCGGGGATGGCAAAGGGCACACTTCCTACACTAGGTAGCTGCTTCTGAATGCACATGCATCTCTCTACCCACCCTGTACATACAACACTGTCTGCTATCTTAGATTTAGGAAATCTTAATTTCCAAATTACCTACAAAATCCCATGAGGCTTATTCTTTGCCCGTGTCTTACCATACTTCATTCTGTTGGTGAGCGCAAGCTTTCTTAGAATTCCTAAGCTACCACCCTCAATGAGAACACTACAGCTAGTCTTTTCTGTATTGATTTTCAGATGCAAATTTCCAAGAGCCTATTAGTTGTCCCTTCAGGTCCTTGATTAAAACGTGTTTCAGAAACCTGCTCTGCTCCTGCAGTCCCTACTTTGATTAACTGTAACCACAACCTTTTGGTCAACCTCTCACGCTTCAGCTGCATGGCTGTCTTAGCGCCTTCCTTTCCTACTGGGCAATCAATCTCTCGCCACATCTCCCCTGTCAACACTGTTGTAACCCACTGGCTAAGAACACAGCGCTCTTTGCTTCCTGGCCTCCAAGAATCTCCCTTCAGCATGCAATCTCACCATGATGCTTGCCTTACCCAAGGCAATGATGGCAATCATCAATAGACAGAAATCCCCAGAGCTGTGAGCCAAAATAAAACTGCTCCCCTTTTAAAGTTGATTTTTCTCAGGTATTTTGTCACAGTAATGGGAAGTGAGCAATAAAATATCTAACTATTCACCAATGCTTGCACCTAGAACTTGCTTGGGCTCTCAGCCTGCAGAAATATTAGATAATAATTATCTATTGTTTAAGTATCCTTTCTTCCACCCGAGAACATATTAAATTTTAGTGTGATATCAGACAAGAATAGAAATAGCACAATCACTAGAAAGAATGATTAAAATACACTCCATATCCATCTGAAGGAAAACCAACAAGGCTCATGCCTTGAAGTCACAAACATATTTGAGTCCCAGTCCCTTAATTTTGATTTGTGACTTTGAGCTCTGTGGCTTTTAAGCAGGTCTCTAAGCTTCAGTTCTACATCTACAAATCCATATGTTGAAAGACGCCAAAGCAGCAATACACGAAGCCCTGAGGAGAGTACCTCACACTAAAAACCACTATTGTTACGGTCAGTGCAATAACCCTGGTCTTTCGTCCTTCTGATGCATGTCCAGAGTGCACCAGCCGCCTCCCATCAGACCAAGTGACAATACCCTGTCCTCAGACTTAGATCCTGGCCAATTTAAAGAACAAAAAAAAAAAAAAAAAAAATCACCAAAACTTGTGCTTTTTAAGAATTTCTAGAAACAAACTCCAGTCCAACTTCTTTGAGATACTTAAAGGATGTCTTCTAAAACTGACCTTCAACACGTGTTATCAGGGTCTTATTTTCCCATCTAACCATCATGTGCTGTGTGGATACAAAGAAAACACCTAAACTTTTAATAGTGTCACTTGGAAACTTCATTTTTGAGGTAAAACTGTGAACTATGGCTCAGGGTTCTGAAAGCCTTTGTCACGGTGAATGAGTCCATGGCTGTCCAACAAACAGCCCATGGGGGAATCATCTCATTTCAGGGTAAAGATCTATTTGAGGCTCTTCTCCTTTGGTCCATAATGAGCGCTGCACCAGAGGCCAGAGGCAGGAGGGTCTGGCTTCGTTTCAAAGAAGGCAGGTGGAAGAAAAGGCAAACCAGCTGCTAGCTATGGCAAAAGAAGCAGATTATGCACCATGACGACAGGACAGCCTTGTGAAATGTCATCATTCCTTAACTAATAGTTAGTCTTTTCCCAAGCATCTCTTAAAGAAATCAGCCGACCATTTAATAAGATAAGCTTATCAATAGACCGCTTAAACGTTTCCTGTTTCAAGTTGCTTATTGGCAGGACTGCATTTAAGTGCCTCCTTGATTCAGAAAAGTAATTAAATGTTCAAGCGTCATCTGGACAGAGATCAAGGAGTCTCCACATTTTTTTCTAGTTCCTTAGATTATCCTACTAATAACTTGCAAATACATGTGAATGGAATGCAATTTTATGAACAATACTCGCATGTGAGAAAAAGATTTTTAGTGCCCTATCTTTTCTTGGCTACCAATAGGTAAGGTAATCAAAATTGGGGAGGGGAGTGTCCATCAGGTGTTTTCATGTTTTGTTTTATGTTATTATTTTTCAGACAGGTCTCATGTAGGTCACGTTGACCTTGAAGTGACTATATATAGCCAAGAATGACCTTGTACTTCTGATCTTCCCGTCTCTGCTTCCAGAGGGCTGTGATAACAGGGTCTGTACCACCATACCTGAGTAGGCAGTACTGAGGACTGAACCCATGGCCTTGTTCATTCCAGGTACACACACAAACTGAGCTATTTCTCTGGCTGCCCCATTAAAGAAATCCACCATAACACTTATGGATGTGGAGGAAGGGAGAGAAAAAAGAGAAATTTGTGTGTCTGTGTGTCTGTCTGTCTGGAGTGGAAGGAGGTAGAACAAAGTCCTAGATTCTGTTCCAGTGAATGAATAAAAATCGATTTGCTTCAGAGCAAAAAAAGTAGGCTTTGATTATATCATTATGTATAACCTCTTTGTCTAATAAAAAAGAACTCTCTGAACTTGAGCAAATTTCATTAGTTTTCTCGGCATAAAACACATTCAGGTTACCAGCTCTGAGGGCAAGTGCGGCAGGTAATTTTTAAGAACGAGTTCAGAACAAGTACATTTGGCACAATGAAAGCTATTAAAACGTTATTAACCTTAGATAATTTAGTCTTCCAAACTCTGAAGTTTGACTTCAACCGAGAGTTCGGTCCTTATCTGAACTGCTTAGGACCAGAGACGTTTCGAATACCGAGGGTTTTGTCGCTTACTGTCTTACATTTAGCATATATATATAATGAGGTTCTTGGAAACAGGACCAGCTCCAAACATGAACTGAAACTGTGATTCACACACCCCTTACACAGGTGGCATCAAGACAGTTTTGCCCAGCATTTACATTGCTTCTGTCTTCTCATTGTGACCCATCATCACAAAGGATGAGGTACGGATTTCCACCTGGGATGTCATTTCAGCACCCAGACTGTTCTGGGTTTTGGACATTTAGGATTTTGGATTTTTCAGGGCAGGGCTACGCATACTGTGTTGTTATTGTACACTGCTATCCAGGTGTCTTTTCCCTGCACTGCACAGACTTTCCACTTATATATTTATGTTTTCTGAGGCAGGGTCTCCCTACAGTTTTGGCCGTCCTGGAGCTTGCTATATAGACCAGGCTGGCCTTGAACTCACAGAGCTCTGCTTACCTCTGCCTTCCTAGTGCTGGGATTAAAGGTGTGTGCCATCACTGCCCGGCTGGATATTCCACTTTATTCCAGAATTTGTTTATGGATCAAGTCAGACTTTTGGACTCACCTAGACCTCTGACAATTATTGCTTCTCAGTGGGGTAAGAAACCACACTGCTACTATTATGGTTTGAGACGTCTCCTAAAGGCTCACGGGCTTTCATAAGTGGTTAGATTCTGGGGGCTCTGACCTATGCAGTGGAGCAATCCTTTCATGGATTCACACTCTGATGGCTGCATTTGTGTAGGCAGTAGAGAGTGGCCCTGCCTGGAGGACGCAGTTCAGTGGGTACATACTCTACAAAGATACACCTTCTCCCTCTGTCCCTTTGTCATGAAGAAGTCAACAGCACTTCTTCCGAGCTTGTCTTCCCACAGCCTTACAAACAGGCCATGATCCGAAACCATGAATCAAAAGAAATCCTTTCTTTGAAAAATTGCTTCTGTCACATCCATGAACATCTGGCTAACACAACTACTAAAGCAAACATCATCCTTTCAAGCTGTGTTACCTCCACTATACGACACAAAAGCTCACCTCCATGTTTGCATCTTATAGCGTAGTCAAAGCAAGCAAGCTCAGGGGCTCCACGTGACATGGTAGAATGCACAGTTTGTGTATACTTTCAAAAGAGAAGAAAAGGGTAGAAGATGAGATCTTCACATCCCAGGGACGCAAGCAGGCTCACCTTGAGTCTAAACAGAGGCCTTCAGCTTCGCATTCTTACTTTAAACTAGCCATGGAATTTTCTCAAGATGGTATTAAGTAAAATTATAGTCATTTAGATTTCCCTGGCTTTGTTAAATGGTCGCAGCTACAGAAGAGCCATGAGTTTCTCCAGTCTCCTTATGGAACTCCTCTACCCCACTCTGTAGCTCCTGGCCCAATGCTTTCACGGAATGGTTTGACCTTGTTCTGGCCTTACGGCCTCACTTAGTTTCTTTTCTCTGTCTGAAATACTCATCTCGATTGTTTTCAGACGGCTATCTTCTTCACCATCCAGGTTTCGCTCAGCATCCTGACCTCCAAGGATGCTGTCTTTGCGTGCTGGGTGGAGCAGCGGAACTGAACACACAACTTCTCACTATGTGACACTTCCTTCTTGCTGATTTATTGCTCCCACTCTCTTCCCTCCAGCATACAACACCATGAGTGTGCAAGGTCTACAACTGCTTCCACTCTGCATTCCTGACACCAAGGTTTGTGTCTGGTGCATAAAAAATCATAACCATTCAAATAATCACTACGTATTTGAATGATTTAATGAAAAAAAGCCTCTCCATAACTGCCTAAAAAGCCCTTCCTGGTCCTTGGATGGATTCTGTTTCAAATGAACTAATTGAAAACACCAGCAGGATAATCAGGACAATTTCAATGATAGTTGGATATTTGATGCTATGAAAGTAAGCATTACTATTCTTAATTTGATGACGGCATTTTCGCATCTCTTAAATTTCAAAGAAATAGTGAAGCATTTATGGAAACATTTACAGGATAAGTAATTTGTGTAAAATAACACAATGTCTGTAGATGTGTAAAGTGGATGAGGGAGGGAGAAAATGAAGCTCAGACTGTCCATGTGAGCCCAGCCCTGGTGGCTCGCAAATGTAATTCAAGGAATTGGAAGGTGGAAGAGGAGTGAGCATCAAAAATTCAAGGTCATTCTCAACTATATAGCAAGTTCCAATCCAGTATGGGCTACAAGGGACCCTTCCCCCGGCCCACCCCAAAAGAACCTAAGAATGTCTGTGTTCATAACTGATGAAGTATGGGAAATATGAGATCCCTTAAAATAGTTCTTTTCAGAACGAAGCATTGAAAATATGGGATGGAGCCGGGCAGCAGTGGCACACACCTTTAGTCAATGCCAGCACTCGGGAGGCAGAGCCAGGCGGATCTCTGTGAGTCCACTACACAGAGAAACCTTGTCTCGAAAAACAAACAAACAAACAAACAAACAAACAAACAAACAAACAAAAATGGGATGGAGGTTTATTGTCATTACAAAACAACACCAGAATATAGGAATGGAGAAGCCTCTAGCCCCTTTCGGCTTGCACGGATTCACCAACAGAGGATGCAGCTGAGGAACAAAAAACACAGGTTAGGGTTCAAGATTCAGACCCCCCCTTGGGTGGGAGTTTTGCCCTTCTTTCCACTACTGCATTTTTAAATTCTGCAGCCTTCTGAGGCTCACTGAGTAGTTATCAGACAGATAGTTTAACAGCCAAGAAGGTGAGAGACAACGAGAGACAGCTAGATAAAGCAGTGTGGGAAATACCAGAGAAGTACAGGTTTTGTGGAGAAATGGGCTCTAAAACAAACAGAACACGCTGGGCGAACACTGCCAACAAACCACTCTATGAGCCAAATTGTCCCCACAATAATGTAAACCAAGATGGATAACCCAGACGGAAAAGCCCACTTCATTGTCATCCTGGAAATGATTAAGTCAATCTTGCTTTCAATCAAACTCAGAAGGGAGAAGAGGGGAGAGTTATTCTATTGTGTGAGGAAAACAGGAACAGGGAGTCATGAATAACAAATGAAATAAGATGCATTGTGCTCAGGCCGTGGTTTGAAGGTCGTACAGGGAATGAAACCCGGCTGGTGATCTATACAGAAGAGCGGCCTGGCAGTCACTCTAGACCCACAAACGTTTCCAGACTAAGGATGAGCTAGAGATGTTTACTTGGTAAATGAGTGAACAGACTGACTAGAACGCTTCCCATAGTCCTGTGCAGAGGAAGGGCATAAAACACAAGTCAGGAAGTGAAGGTTCCGGATTCGATGCTTTGTTTGCTGTTGAAACCGAAGAGTAAAGATTGTGAAGCCATGTAGACGCTGCGTTTGAAGAAAGCAGGCTTGGGGTGGGGGTGGGGGTGGATCCAAAGCGGAAGGCATTCAAGTACTTGCTTTTATCTGATTCTCCTTTAATCTGTTGCTCATTTTATTGTAAAGCTTACCAACCTTCACATTCTAGCCAGCTTCACTAATGACCTGGTTAAGAACTCTTGACCAAAAAAACTGTTATTTCTGGGTTGTTCATAAGTCTTTTCTTGTAAAAAACAAAAACAAAAATAAAACAAAACAAACAGGGTTTGATTTATATTTTGATTAAGTACAAAATTATTTTAGAGACTGAAAATATGGGACTAACAACCTGCCTAATTAGTCTAGTCTGTACATTGTGTTCATGCTGGAGTTAATGGACAATGGCAGATCAGTATTGCAAAGGGGCTAAGCAGGTGGGCAGGGATATATTGAGATGGTTCCATGCTCTCGATATGTGGGAGCTCCTAGGTTCAACCCCAGTACTTCACCCACCCCCCAAATAACACAATACACTAAGAGCCTGCTTCCAGAGCCCATCTGTCTCCCTAAGGTGTGCAGAAGAGACCCACAAGGCCACCAGGAAATGACTTAGCCTTCCAGAACAGAGGGGACCAGCCTCTTCCCTTTAAGAGTTTCATATCTGAGCTCAATACTTCAGTATCCGAATTCCTCAAAAGCCACACCAGTGTCCCAAAAGGAAACGGCACATGAATGCAGACGCTGTTCTGGGGAGTGATCAGAAGTAACTACCTAGAATCCTCATCTAAAAGAACACTTCCTATTCTCTGCCTCTAGAATAAAGCAGAAATTGTAAAGAAAACAAACTGGCCAATGGTTATCAAAGGTGAAAAGCATACAGGGTATAGCCAATCCGAGCCCCTCAAGAGGAAGGACTTATGGAAAGAAGACAGAATTAAGGCCAGAACACCAGCACCAGTTAGTGTTAGCTCCAGTACTGGCTAAGACTACGGCCTCCCTCAGAGCCCTCACTTCTCCAGACTCTGCTTTCTCCTTTTGTGATAGAACATGGGATCACATGACCTTCACGGGCGTGCTTAGAAAATTCCAACAAGCATTTTCCATCCCGAAGTTTCTATACTATGATTGTGCATGATTAAAAATGGATTTACATCATAACGCTGTCTCTGGAGTAACTGGCAATGGAATCATTTGAAGTTCATAGTTGAAGTTACCGACATCACTACATGCCATGACATCACAAGACTGAAAGAATTCCACAGTCTCCTCAGAAGCTGATCAACTACTATATTTACTTTATACTGTACTTTAGGCCTTTCCTCAAATTGTCCCTCAAATTGATGCTAATATGATAAACTTTTTAGTTTCTCTTTTCAATGAAACTACTCAAAATAATCTAATATACAAGACTCATGTACTTTGTGATATATAAATGCTATATTGATTTTTTTATTTTGTTCATTTTTGATTTTTGAAACAGGGTCTTACTACGTGGCCTTGGCTGACCTAGAACTCACTGTATAGACTAGGCTGGCCTTTGACTCAGAGAACTACCTGCCTTTGCTTCTGGAGTGCTGGGTATGTGCTACCATGGCCAACTCTATCTTGATTTTCATAAATCATATAAACACAATTCAGTTCAAGGATGTGTCTAGGAAAGTACAAGGGTCTCTCATTGAGTCTAGAGTATTCTTACCTTTTTTTTTTTTTGTCTCCAGCTGCCAGCCTTGCAAATAGGAACAGAATTCAGAGCCTGTGACTTAAAGAAAGGATTTCATAACGGCTCCAAGCTCATTAAAGTTATTTAGACATGGAAGACAGGCTTCTCCATCTTTTCTGCATTGTTTGGTTGATTATAATGGTTGTAAAAAAATTAATAATCACAGAAACAACTCAAGCAAATGTTGGATATTCAACAGGTCTCGAGAGAAACATACCACACTCTTATTTATTATTTGTGAACCTTAGGGTATGGGTAGATAACTCATAAAAGGAGAAATACAAATGGCAAGAAGCTTGGGGAATGTTTAATTGTAATAGGAATGACAATTTAAAATGAGACTACGCATGCTCGTGTATTTCTGTACTCAGAAGTCTGAATCAGGAAGGTGCTGAATCTGAGGCCAGTTTGAGCTACATAGTGAGACCCTGTCAAAAAAAAAAACCCAAAACAATACAAATAGACAACCACAAACAAAAATAAAAATTAAATATTTTAAAAGTAGAAGGAGGCCACAGAGATGGCTCAGTGTTTATTTTAGAGCACATACCCTTGCAGAGAACCTGAGTTTGGGTCCCAGCCCGCTCTTTGAATAGCTCATAAACATCTCTAACTACAGCTCCAGAGGACATGATACCCTCTTCTGGCACCTTTGGGCACTGCATGCTCATAACCAATGGTTCTCAACCTGTGAGTCCTGACCCCATTGCATGTGCTGAATGACCCTCTGGCGAGGATCTCAAATCAGATATCCTGCATATCAGATATTTACATTACAACTTATAACAGTAGCAAAATTACAGTTATTAAGTAGCAACAAAATAATCTTATGGTGGGGGTCAGCACATGAGGAACTATATACTAAAGCATCACAGGGTTAGGAAGGTTGACAACCACTGATATAGACATACAGAAAAAAATTTTAAATCTTAAAGAAAAACCAAACAAAACCCCACAAGCAAACAGTAATGAACTCAATCCAAACATATATCTATGGAAGCTTATCATTAAGATCTTGGTTGTTAAAAATAAAAGATAAAATAGCTATAATTTTGTTATAAAATATCATTTGACTTCATTTGTATTAAAATACAATATAATTCTCTTGTGTTTAAAATTTAAAAGACTCTAGATCAAACTGCTAATGGCATTACCCTAGAAGAGAGGCCTTTTCACTGTTTATTCTACAGCACTTCTGAGTGTTGAAAAGCTTGCTTATAAGTTTCATATACTACCCTAATAAGAAATCATTTGTAGAAATTTTAAAAAGTCCTGGGAGGGTACATACAGATGCAATGGTTGCCCTGGGTACACGAATTACGAGCACTTCCTGCTTGGTACATTAGTTGGTTCTTAAAAGATATCAGGCTGAGTACTTTTCCATTTACAGTCTGGGGATATTTCTCTTTTTTTTCCTTTTTATGCATGCAGGTTGTACCTCCCTTTATGCATTTATGGGCTGTATAAATTTTAGTCACTATTATTATCATTGTAATTAGTGCCAGAAAAAAAAAACAGAATAAAAAATTGAGAATCTCAATTTGCAGAAGGGCAGAGTACTGTTTTATCATCACACTGAAACTCTCAGAGGTCAGACCACATACAAGGTCACACAGCTATTAAGGTGAGCTCTAAGGGAGCACCCTCAGAGGTCCCAGATGCAAACAAGTCAAGGCAGTCATGAGTGCGATGCAGTAACAAAGCGTAACTGCTCGTCACCATAAGAGAAATAGCAGGAAATGTAAGGTGAAACATCAGAAAACAACAGCAGGCTTTTACTTCACAGCCTGAGCAGAGGAAAATAACAGGAATGGGCTGGCTAGCGCAACCAGTAGAGTGCTAACAAGTCTAACAAGTGCAAAGCCCCAGGTTCGTGGCCAGCACTGCATCAAAACCAGCTTGGTGACACATACAGAGGTGGAGGCGGGAGGATCGGTTCAAAGGCTTTGGAATAAGTCTTTCTGACCACCTTCCACCTCTTTCTGCAACACGGGATCAGAACGCCACAGAAAAGGCCTCATCCTTACAAAGAAGGTATCCTGTGAATCTGTGATATCACTCCCGGGTACTGGCCTACAGGGCTCCAGGTCAACACATCACAGAGCTACTGCACGGCAATGCTTGTCACAGCGTTATTCATCACAGCAGAGGGGAAGACGAAGAGCATGTGGTGTGTGCACGTGTTTAAGAGCTTCTTCTTCTTCAGCCGTAAAGAAGAATGAAGTTAAATCGTTGGCAGGAAAATGAATCCAGCTGGAAATTACCATATTAAGCATTTACACCTCTCTCAGAAAGACAACTCGTCCCTCATCTGTGGTTCCTTTATCATATATAAAGTCACAAAGTAGAGAAATGATCTAGTGGAACAAGGCCTAACAGGAGCAGGGAAGGGGGAGAAAAAACATGGGGTTGAAGGGTATGGGTACAATACACACTTGTGAAATAAATTTAGTAACAAAAAATACAATTTCATTAAAACAGCTAAGGAAGAAAACACACATAAAGTGATTTTCCTTTACCAATTTCTTTTTTTCTAATTGTTCTGAACACGGGGAACCTAAGGCAGCAGATGTATAGATCTAGGTGTCTAGTAACATCACTTTGGAGGTCACTGCCACACTTTGCTTCTACAGCAGATAATAAATCTTCCCCCATTCATCTAGGCTGTACCTGTTTTGGCTTTAGACCCATCAAGATAGGAACCCATCGTGTTTGGTTTCAGTATTTCCAAAAGATTTTTTAAAAGCAAAACCATATTATCAAACACGTATCTGCATTTTTGAGTTTCATGCAGTCTTAATGAAAGTATTTCTACCATTTAACTCATTTTCTATAAAGCATACTGAATATGCAACAGCCTCTACTTGCTAATCCAGAGTTGACATTCTCGGACATCAGGTGCTGCCTAATGAAAGCACGTGGTGGTCCTGATGCTGGGAAGAAGCAGCAGGTGGAAGCCGGCCTCAGGAAGTGCCAAGAAAGGCTTTGTGGGGAGGGAGAGAATTTTACAGGGAGCTAGACTGGAGGAAGAGATGCTGCTGCCCCCAGGGGGAGTTTGGGAAACAGGAGATGAACTCACTGTTTCAGGAGGAGACTCTGGGGCTGAGTTTCACCATTCTGCTTGTCTTCCGGCTGTTCACAGGAGGACCCAAGTCAAGAGATGAGCTGGAAGCAGCAGAAACAACAAAACCCAAACTTTTTGTTCTCAAAGAAACTGTGGATGTGATGGGTAGGAAAACAAATGTTTGTCTCCGTCTATCTCTTGTCCAACAGGTTCTAGGCAAATATCATACCAGAAGAGACTTTCCTGAGACCTTACTAGGACCTTCAAATCACAGTGGTACTTTATGAACCTCTTGAAACAGAAGGATTGTCTGAACAAGCTGAGGGTGTGTCTCAGACATTGACCGCTAACTAGCATTCCTAAAATATGTGAGGATGCCATCCCATACCATACCACAAGGCATTAGAAGTGAAGAGGGCTTACCCTCAGGTTCTGGAGTGTGTAAATTCTATCAGCTTGGAGTTGCAAAGCAGACAGAGGCAAAACAGAACTAAGGAAGGCCTTTAGAACTCTTTAAGCTCTACAGTAAGAACCAGGCCTATAACGACAGCACTGAGGAGGCTGAGGCAGGAGAATCATGAGTTTGAGAACAGCCTGGTCTTCACAGCAAGATTCTGTCCCAAAAATTCACAGCGGGGTGGACTCTGGGTGAGACTTGGCTGTGAAGTTCTTGCCCAGCATGTGAGAGGCTCCGGGCTTGACACTCACAGCTGCTGAAGTAACACAAGTCGACAATGAAAGCTGTGTAGGCGAAAGATGAAGAAAACCACTCAGATGTAAAATCATCTAAGAGTAAGGATCCCAGTGGAGCGAAGAGCCCAGTGTGTACAGCCAAGACCCTTAGACACCCCACAGTCGGAAAGATGGCCTCTAAAGAAGAACAGGCAAGGAACATGCTTGGCTGAATTCCAGAAATGGTTTGGATCCCTTCATTTCCCTCTTAAAAGTTAACATGATTTAAAGTGGTCAGTTCACCTTTATATGCTGTGTGTTTGTGGGGCCGGTGATGTAACCCTTTAGTAATAGGTCTTCCAATCAAGACATGGGCCTCAAAGAGTGGGTGCAAGGAATGAGCCTGAGGAGCCCCATCCACACATAGACTCGATTTAGGTAGTAAGATGATAGACTTGAAGTGGATATTGCAATGAAATGTGATTTGGGAGTCTGGGCAGAAGGGCTGAAAGTGTTTGATCTATGGAAGGGATGTGAATTCTTTTGAAAACAATTTCTGTGTGTGTGTGTGTGTGTGTGTGTGTGTGTGTGTGTGTGTGAGAGAGAGAGAGAGAGAGAGAGAGAGAGAGAGAGAGAGAGAGAGAATGGGCATACATGTGTCACAGGAGTCAAGAGGTCAGAGGACAACTCTGTGAAGTCGATTCTCTCCTTCCACTCCCACACAGGTTCCAGGAAAAGAACTCAGGTCGCTGGGCTTAAATGCTAAGTCCTTTACCCACAGAGGGCATAAGTAGGCAGAGGAATGTGAGTTCTGATGGGCAAAAGTCAGACTGGCAGGTTGGGGTCCACAGACTGTCTTGTCCTGTGTACTGTTCTCACAATATGATGAAGCACATATTCCTTTCAAGAGGTGATGGGTCAATGACTCTGAATCTGGATAGGCCTACCGAGACGGGAAAAGTAATGATGTATGATTTCTAAGACTAGGTCATAAGAGGTAATAGTTTCCACTTGGCGCTTTTGGGATGATCACTTGTGGAATCTAGCTATCATGTAGTTAAGAAATTAAGTCACACACAGTTAAGTCACACACAGAGACCAGATGTAGATACACCGTTGCCTATGCCACCAGCAGTGGTCTCAATTTGTCAGCTACCATGTAAGATAAACCATGCCAAAAGAACTGTGATTGATATATTATGCACCCCAATAAACTTATCTAGGGTCAGAGAACAGAACAGCCATAATATTAAACATAGAGGTTAGAGAGTGGTAGCACATGACTTTAATCCTAGCATTCCAGAGGCAGAGATCCATCCAGATCTCTGTGAGTTCAAAGCCACACTGGAAACAGCCAGGCATGGTGACTCATGCCTTTAATCCCAGGAAGTGATGGCAGAAAGGTATTTAAGGCATGAGGACCAGGAACTAGAGCTGGTTAAGCTTTTGCCTGGTTAGGCTTTTAGGCTTTCAGCAGCAGTTCAGCTGAGATCCATTCAGATGAGGATACAGAGAGGCTTACAGTCTGAGGGAACAGGATCAGCTGAGGAATTGGTGAGGTGAGGAGGCTGTGGCTTGTTCTGCTTCTCTGATCTTACAGCGTTCACCCCAATACCTGGCTTCAGGTTTGTTTTTATTAATAAGACCATTTAAGATTTGTGCTACAAAGAACCAAACACCAACCCACAAAAGAAGCTACCTTGTTGACTCTGCCATTGCAACACACTTAAGAGTTAAGGCAGGAGAATGCTAAGTTCAAGACTAGTCTGAACTAGCAAATAGGACACAGCAAGAACTGATCCTGGGTTTTTTTTGTTGTTGTTTTGTTTTTTTCTTCCAGTTTTGTTGTTTGTTTTAGTGTTTAGAAATAGGGCTTCATGTAGCCCAGGCTGGCCTAAAATGCACTATGTAGGTAAGGATGGCCTTAATTTAACTCCTGAACTTTCTGTTTCCACTTCACAAGTACTAGGATTTAGGTGGTGAGCAAGACCTTGTGTTAGAAAAGACCTCAGAATACTCTGCTTTCCTGGGCCCAATAAATGCAAAACACTATGCCTAACAATGACAGGATGACTGTTTTCAAGCTGGGCTTGTGGGAGGCAGAGGCAAGGAGATCTCTGTGGGTTCCAGGTTGACTTGGTCTACATATCGAGGTCAAGGACAACTAGGGTTACATAAAGAGATCCTGCCTCAAAAAAACAAACAAAAAGATCTGTCTAAGTCACTAATTTTGATTGGTCACACAGCAATGGACAGCCACATGCCAATGTGTCCATTCTGTTTTGGGCTTTGCTTTCAGTGCATCATGGTCTCATCCTGCAGCCCAGGATGCCCTGTGCCTCTACCTCTTGAGTCCTGAGATTGCAGTGTGCACCACACATGCCTTCTACCTTGGTTTCAACACAGGGTTTCCTCATGTCCACAGAGGTAGATAGCATAGTAAGTGGGTCACTGAGCTTCGAGAAAGCACTGTCATTGTTCCCCATCTTTTTTTTGGGTGCCAATCACTGTTTTTTTTTTTTTGCTTTTTTTTTTTTTTTTTTAAGTGATTGCAACATCTGGCTCACCGTCTGTTGCTTTGCTTTCCCTATGGGAAGGCCTGGGGCAAGCTCTGCCTCATCTCTGTGACAATCATTATTGCTAGGTACCCGGGTGTATTATTGCAGTAAGGACTTGAAAATCAACAGAATCACCCCAGCACCCATATCTACTGAAGACCAAGCTATGACATACCCTGTCCCTTAGTGTGCACTGCTGTCATTTAACCTACAAAAACAACTCTCCAGGGGGCATTGTAATCATTCTTATGCTCATGTAGAGATAACTGAGTGAGTTTCAAAGTCAAACTTCTGGAAATGTTTCAATCGGGTTCAAATTTGACTTCAAAAGCTTGACTCTATCACTACTGTATTTATGGCTTTTTGATGATGGGAACTGAGACAGCAATCTCTTCTAGAGAAATAGAAAACAACCATCAAGAAGGAGAAATTGAAAATAAGTTCCTGTCTTTCGTATTCAGTCTGTCCGTCTGTTTGTCTGTTTTCAAGGCAGGGTCTCACTATGTAGCTCTGGCTGTCCTGGAACTCCTCCTGT
This sequence comes from Onychomys torridus, assembly GCF_903995425.1. Classification (NCBI taxonomy): domain Eukaryota; kingdom Metazoa; phylum Chordata; class Mammalia; order Rodentia; family Cricetidae; genus Onychomys; species Onychomys torridus. The sequence goes on from NC_050460.1 coordinate 41,782,281, forward strand.
AGTCTAGGTTGGCCTCAAAGGCACCGAGATTCCACCTGCCTCTGCCTTCCAAGTGCTGGGATTAATGGCGTGCGCCACCATGCCCGACTCTTCATATTCTTATAGAAGAATAAAGAGAGGATTCTTCTATCAATATACCTACATTCAGATAGTATTTATTCAAATCAACTGTACCTCAAGAACCATGAGAAAAAATAGAGAGAAAACTCCAAAGAAGATGAATGTTGGATACCCAAGACCAAATGGTCAGCCTTGAGAACACATAACTGAGTACCACTGTACAGACCGAGCAGGGTCTGTTTAGGAATATATCTATCTGCACATACACATACGCAGAGAGCAACAAGGGCAAGGAGGAAGGGAAGGGAAGGGGAAAATGATATAATTGTATTATAATCTTAAAAATAGAATAAATAATTTTAAAAATTTGTGTTTTTTTTTTGTTTGTTTGTTTTGTTTTTTTCAAGACAAGGTTTCTCTATGAAACAGTCCTGGCTATCCTGGAATTTGCTCTGTAGACCAGGCTAGCCTCAAACTCACAGAGATCCTCCTGGCTCTGCCTCCTGAGTGCTGGGATTAAAAGCATGAGCCACCACTGCCCAGCTTTAAAAGATTTTTTTTTTTAATTTTAAAGGAAAGAAGAGGAATAATATTCACTAGTGATTTATAAGATTTAGAGCCCGTCTGTGACATTGAGTTAGATCCCTCTCTTGCCCATTTTATACACTTTTCTAACTATGGTAAGAGACAACAGCTGATACTTAGCGACCTAATTCTAAGGCATCATAATCATTCTGCAATTTATAGGCTCTAAAATGATCTTCTGAAAATGCTGGCGACAGGTAGGGCAACAACCTCTCAGTGCCAATGAGAAGGATCATTTCCGGCGCCCCACTCCTCCCACTTGCTAATATTAGATCCGACATGTATCACTTTCTGGGGAGAATCAATGGCCCTGAAGAGCATCCACTGAGTGGACGCCAACAGGGCAAGGCTCTCAAGACTTTGAAGAGCCTCCAAAATATCTGCCCTGTCTTATCTTTGTGAAACCACAGCAAGTCTTTTGGTTTCATGTTCTCTATATTCAAAATGAAAAGCATTATTATAAGCTAAAATATACACTGGCTTTAAGATCCTAGGAGACTACAGTTCGACTGAAATGCTCTTATTCACAGGAAAACTTCTGCAATCAAAGCTTTCCAAGCATAGTGGCATACAGCATGCCTCATAGCTTTTTGTATGCTGCTGCAGCACTCCCTAGATACGGACTTATAAATAAGTAAGCACCAGGGAGTCCTAGGAATACCCAGAGTTATTTTATCAAGCCGACAGAGGTTCCAGTTAATAGGAGCTATGAATTTCACCTGTAGACCCGATATCCTCATCCACAAAATAACAATTTAAATAGAAAATACACTAGAGTTATCTTAGAGAATCTTCTTCATAGTAAGATTTCTAAGTGTGTATGAGTCAACCCTGCTCTCACTTACTTCATGATCTATATGTGGTGATTAGGATGCTGGGAGGAGTCTATCACACACAACTTCCTAAGTAGTTTCTCCCTGGATAAGGCTAACTGTCCCTGGATACAGGTCGGGGGTTATCTTTTTCTCCTATGTTGCTGGATTTTGCAACATGAAAGACAAAGAGTATACATAAGAATAATCTACACGAGTTCAGAATTAGGAACTTCAGGTATAATTTAAGTGGTCTATGATGTGCATGGCCCAGAACAGGTTCCATAAAGTCTGTGGCATCGGGCCACTTTCAAAGCAGAGCTAAAGCCAGTAGTACAACCAAAGATGGCTGGTGGGCATCTGATGGGCCCTGGAATAAAAGAGAAACAGATGTCCCTTTAAGATCGCTGATCATGCTGGGTGGGTTTCCTGTGTTTTTCCCAGTGCTTTATATTACATTTATACGGTTAGTTATTTTATTTACACAGTGTGGTTCAATCTGAAATAATAAAGAGGACAATAATTTTCCTGCTATGATTAGAAATAAAAAAAAAATCTAATTTCAGAAGCCCAGGAACTTTATAAACATTGACATATTGATAATCCTACTGGATACTGATATGATGGAGAATAACAAAAGGGCAGGTCTTAACAAGAATTGATGGGCAGCAGAAAGGGAAAAGTAAGAACCCTAGGAACAAAATTCACCAAAGAGACTATTGAGGGGAAGGGGTTAAAAGAGTTCATACTGTGTGTCAAATGCAGTTAAATTTTGTTTGCTCTGGATATAGTAGGAAAAACGGAATAGCTCCACATAAAAACTGACAGCTCAAAATATGAGTGGACTATAACAAGACTCAAAATTAGCAATATAAGTTCTTACAAGCTCTTACCTGACATGAAGCTAGAACTATCACAGCTCTAAAAACCTCACAGAAGACACACACATTTTAAGAAACCCTATAATATGTAATAATAACAGCACAAATTCAAGCCATTTGACTCTGTTGGTCACCGACAGGTTAGTCTACTACCAAGACAAAAGCATGAAGTACTTAATATTTAGATCTACACTATCTTATAACCTATTATGTTAAGATTATACAGTTTTACATTTCTAAGCTGTTTGCAAAGTCTCCAGTCCTCCAAGTTCCTTTCTAGATTTAGTCAAATGACTGAGAGAAAAGTTATAAGGCTGTGGTAGTTTGAATGAGAATGGCCCCCATAGACTCATATGCGTGAAAACTTGGTCCCAGTTGATGGAACTGTTTGGGAAGGATTAAGAGGTGTGGCCTTCTTGGAGGAGGTGTGTCATTGGGAGCAGGCTTTGAGGTCTTAAAACGACTCAGGCCATTCTCAGCAAACTCTGCCTCCTGTTTGTGGATCACGATGTGAGCTCTCAGTGATTTACCCTTCATTCCACCACCATAGACTCCAACCCTCTGGAACCATAAACCCAATTAAACTCTTCCTTTTATAAGTCACATTGGTCATAGCATTTTGTCATGGCAATAGAAAAGTAATTAAAACTAGTCCCTACTTTGCTTATTGAACACTCCAAACCTATCCCTTACAAGTCTCAAAGAACTAATCCAATGTTTATTCCAGAAAGCACAAAGGAACCAGTGTCAGAACTCATAGGTATAGTGGTTTTCAGTTGTAAGAGATTCGCAAAAACATCACAAGTAGCTCTAAGACATCACACTCCATTCCCAGCTGGCTGGTAACTCATAATTCTTCTGCTTCAGGAACCCTAATACTTAGATTATAGGCTACCACACTCAACCAAAAGGAGTTTTTAAACACGTTCTTCTCTGCTGCCTCCTAGCAACATGGGCAAGGTCAGAATTTCCAAATACACCAAAGTTTATCCATTGCTAGTCTGTACGTGGACCAGCCTCCTGTCTATGTATGTTTGCCATAATCTTGTCATTTCAATGCTATGTTTAACCAACTAGCGATATACACTCAGATTCAACTGCTATTTGTTTAGAAAGGCGCCGGATACTTACTGAGTGACTAGGTAGGAGTGTCTCTCCCTGGACTAGAATACACAACAGAATTTGATCTTCCTTCCTTACAACTATAATCACTACCCTCGAGGACAAGGTATGATCAATTCAAGTGCCTATTATGTACAGAAGAACTAACTATGAGGAAAATAAAAGATTTAAACCCAAGAGCAGTGACTGCTAAGGGGCTATGATCTCATTGGCAAGGCAGGGTATGCTTCGGATTAGAACAATACTAAAGTGGGAGGCCAGTTCAGTCCAATCTCTACAACCAAGAGAAATGAAATTTTCCAGTAACGAAAGACTATTGTGGGCTGGAATGGCCAAAGAAGGCTTCCTCCCATAGCACCTCAGCCAGGCCCTGAAAGCTTTATGTGCCCAGAAGTGCAAGGTCAGCAGAGCTGTCTTTTGAATTATAGTTTCTTCAACTTGATGTAAAGATAATTTATATTCTTAAACTTGGAAACCAGGCCTAGTGGCGCGTGCCTTTAATCCCAGCACTAAGGAGGCAGAGGCAGGTGGATCTCTGTGAGTTCAAGGCCAGCTCCGTCTATAAAGGGAGTTCTAGGATAGCCAAAACCTGGAAACCATGTTTTGCAAAACCAATAAATTAATAAAACTTGGAGAAAGTTTATCTTAAGCTTAAGACTAAAGTATGGTCTTTGAACAGTACCTACATAATTGTTCTTTTGTTTGGCTATGTGAAGTTTAGGACATGGCGACTTACAAAAGAAAGTCTGAAAACATGAACTTAGAGGTGTGGACAAGAGCAGGTAGGATGGGAAAGACTAATGCTTCAGACTTCTCTACCCACAATGGAGTGTTTCCAGGAAGGCTGCATTTAGTCAGAAAGCTGGGGACACCGTGTACGCATGCGTGTGCTTCAGTGTAATTTAATCGAGCGGCTCTGTGACTTAGTAACCATCATTCCCACCTTTTCAATAAACACCAACGCACAGAGAGCAGAGCGGAGAGTCAGCCCATGTTCTGAAAGCAGACCCATGATTCTAAATACACCTTCTTCCACTATGTGACTCATTTAGGGAGAGCGAAACAATGGCTGCTTACTCCATGCTGTTCCAATACAAGGCCAAGCAGGCTAGCTATGGAACCAACCCGGCCAAAATTCCACAACCAGCTGGAACTACAGACTGTGCCACCTCTGAACATTCAGTTCATATCTGCTGAAATGAGCTCTTGGCAGATCAGTGGACTAATGTGTCATTGGGCTTTTTTCTTTTTTTTTTTTTTTTTTTTTTTGAGATAGGGTTTCTCTATGTAGCTCTGGCTATCTGGAACTCACTCTGTAGAGCAGGCTGGCCTTGGACTCACCGAGAACGGTCTGCCTCTGTCTCCCCGGTGCTGGGATCAAGGGCGTGCGCCACCACACTGGCTCTGTGTCATCAACTCGAACGTTCACTGCAGCGAACTGCCTTACTTAAGAGTCTTGTTCGCTTGCTGCTCCTCTCCAACTGGTGAGAAGCAGCTTGAAGAGAAGGATGCTGTTCTTCTTCAGGACCTCCAAACTGCTCCACATAGCCCCATACTATACATCAGTAAACAACTATTAATTAAGTGTTGCTGAGCAACACTCCTTTGATTTCTATAAAAACCCCTTTCCAACAGGAGTCTCTTCACTCATTTCCATTGTTACACTGACAAATGACACCAGATTAAAGTAAGTGGCTACACGTACGTTAAGCACTTTTCTTACAAATTAAAACAAGATGAAAAGCACCGCTTTGTAAGGCCTTGCAGCAGACTGGGTCAGGAACACTTGGAGATAGAGAGGGCTTCCACTCCCAGTTGGAGAATTGTACATAAGACACCGAAAAGTGAACAAAATTGTGATTCTCAACTACATACCACCACACAAAAGCAGCTCATTTCAACCTTGGATAATGCCTACTCAACAAGCATGCCTTCCTAGAAGACATTTGGCTGTTCCCTATTCAGTTCCCTTCATCTGCCACTAACTGTGACGGTGTGACAGTCACAGAATGTTTTTTTGGACACTGGGGTTTCTATCATGCCCATTGTTTTTTTTTTTTTTTTAAACTCGGAAGTGTTTTTAAAATGTCACCTGTGGTCTCTGCATGTCACCCGCAAGTTTACTGACCCCCCCAGTGGGAGGAGCTGTTGAGGAGGAGCTGGGATGGCCAGTGAAGGCAGAGGCGGCTGAGGCTTGGTAAACAACCACTAACCTTGCAGCAGAAGTGCCAAGGTTATGGGGAAGTGCTGGTAGCAGCTCAGGCGGGAGAGGTGCCCCCCCCCCGCACCCCCCCACCCCCGGTCAGCTCATCATGTGATATGTGGGAACTGGGGAGATTCTCCTGCCAGATCATGAAAGGGCATCAGCATGCTAACCATCTAGAGCAGTGGTTCTCGACATGTGACTCACGACCCCTTTGACAACCCCCTAGCTTCAAAAATACCTACATTATGATTCATGACAGTAGCCAAATTACAGTTACGAAGTAGCAGCAAAAAGAATTTTATGGTTGGGGGTCACCATCACATGAGGAACTGTAGCAAAGGGCCGCAGCATTAGGAAGGTTGAGAACCGCTGCTCTAGAGGCAGGAAAGCCCTGGGTAAGGGAAAACAAGAACCACCCCACCCCTGTTTGCTGTGCAATCGCAACTGCTTTGACAAAGGCAAGATCCTGCTGGAACAGCTTCATCAAGCAAGTAAAAGATACATTCTCTGCAAACTGATGCCTTCTGCTCCTCACTCCAACAAGGGCACTGTCACGGTGGTGCTGAAATGCATCAGCATTTAGGAATTACCCAAATTGCTCTGGGTAGGAGGGATCCCCGTGGCGAGACAGGGCTGCTGTGCAGCACACTTCAGCCGGAGTGCACCCAGCTCTCGCCCACGCACACCTAGGGCCAGGCTTTCCCAGCAGCCTGCTCTGTAATGAGCAGGCTGCCGCTTGGCCTCTCTGGACAGCACCACATTAGCATTGATGGGAGCTGCCCACAACCAGAGGGCTTTTCCTGACAGACAAGGACAGTCAGAGATTTAATCCCTGCAGACAACTGCTTTCTGGGACTTTCCAGCAATCTTGCTGCCAGGTCTTCAGCCGCTCCTACAGCTAAATGTAGCCCACTGAAAATATTCCATTTTACTTCCAACAAAATTTGGGAAAATCAGGCCTAACTACGAGGTGGCTTGATTTGAAGTTAATGAGGTCACATTCGTATTAGTTTGCTTAAAAACTGCAGTTGCTATCTGCACTGAGAACACATTTCTTCCAGGAGATCTGGCAAAACTGAGCAGCATTCTCCAGATAGGGCGGTATTGATGTGATAAGAACAGAAAAATAAAACAAAAAGAAAAGAAAAGAAAATGAAAGTCTTCAAGATCCCCTTTCAATCTAATTAAATCATGGTTCCCCATCTGCATATTATTCACGTTAGTTCTCAAGGCAAAGGAGAATAAAGCCTTTTGGAAAATGCCACCACCTCAGAGATCCAGGCCCCTGGGCTACCCAGCCCTGCAGCACAACATGATGGGGTAAGCCAGAAGCCACACCACCCAGCAGTGCTGGTCTCCCCACAACAGGAAGGGCTATGCCAGAAGTAACACCACCCAGCAGTGCTGGGCTCCCCCCAACAGGAAGGGCTATGCCAGAAGTAACACCACCCAGCAGTGCTGGTCTCCCCCCCAACAGGAAGGGCTATGTCAGAATCGACACCACCCAGCACTGTGGGTCTCCCCTGGCTTCCCTGGGACTCTGCAGCAGGGTTAATTATGTGGAACAGCCAAAAAGGTACAGTAATTGGATATTGACTTTTGGGGGTTGGTAATTTCTTTAACGCCTATGGCCTCAGACTTTCTAATAAGCTTTTCCTTAACTTGCTGTTGGAACTGAAGAGTTGAGGACAATGTAAAAGATCTTCTAAGAAAGACAAGAGAGAGGGGAGAGGTACCTGAACATTTTGCCTCCCCCTGCACCCCTAGCATGGAGGTAACCCTGCAAGAGCCTTCCTCCACAGGCATCATTTCAGGGATGGATCACATCTTCTTCCCTACTTCCCCCTAACCTGTGTATTTTTCTTGGCACACTCTCTGCTCTTTCCTCTTTTGAGTAAAACAAATTGTACGTGCACTATATTAACACTTTACAACAATCCTCCTCCACATCTCTCTTTACCCTGTAGGGTTTAACTGGACAGTACTTTTCCCACAGGAAAAAAAAAAAAAAAACGGACTAGAAATCTAAGCAGACAGTATACCCATATGGAGTGATGATAAGGTTCAATTTGAAAGCGGTCTACACAATTATATTTCTAGCCGGCATGGAGGATGTGTGATGCAGTGGCTTCAATCAGACAATTTAATGAAGTACTTAAGGTAGGTATCGATTATGCTTAAAGTGCATTCTGCAAAACTTCAAGTCATTTGAGTTACTGTTTCCCTTTTGATGACTGGGAACTCCCTTCACACGCCCCACAGAACTGCAGACTGTAGACATCGCCAGGCTCAATTCTTTGGCTAGTTCTGCGCTAAGTTCAAGGATAGCCAGCTGTACTACTCAGGGTAACCTCTGCTGTTCCCTAGCTTGAGAGCTAACCCATACAGAAGAAATTAAAATCCTAGTAAAGAGAAACAGCTAAATGCACATTCAGATGAAGAGAAAAAAAACAAACAAACAAAAATTAAAATGAACTCCATAGAAAAGGTTTTTTTGGTTCGTTTGTTTTTGAGGCAAAGAATTCCTGTTGCCAAAGCTGGCCCAATCCTCCCACTTCAGCCTTAAGAGAGCTGGGCTAGGTAGGATCTGTAAAGGCAAAGCAACAAGAGGGCATGAGGAAAGGAAGCACTGTGAAGGTAGGGATGTATGGACACATCTAAGCACCCCATACTACATGAGCACCCCACGTCATCTACTGCCATTCTGTGTTCCTCATTCCCGAAGAGTGGCTGGCTTTTTTTTTTTTCTTCTTCTTTTCCTAATCAGCAATAGTGATGGAAGATTCCGGAACACAATGCAGAGACTCTTGATCCAGGAACTCTGGAGTGAGAAAGCAGTCTGCAGAGTCCTGGCAGCAGTCAGAGTTTCTCTCATGGAAGGGATCCCAGATATCTGATGAAGATGGGAGGGTGCTTCCTTCCCCTGCGGCTATTGCCCGATGATGGAGCTAAGCCAGCCTTTGCTCTGTTGGGATCTTCTATAGAGAGCTTGACATTAAACCGACTCCAGGATCATTATCCTTATGGCTGATCTGAAAAGACCATAAATGTATCACAGCCACCCAGGAAATCGGTGTGTGTGTGTGTGTGTGTGTGTGTGTGTGTGTGTGTGTGTGTGAACTGACATGAAAGCATGTTCCTATTTCTCTAAGGAATGTTGGGAATGAGCTTGTTCTTGGGTGAAGTCTTCGAATCCTAGGAAAACAAATCTGCCTATGTACAGCTATAGGGCCATCCAAGACCTGAGTCCCAAAGGTTGGTTTTAGCCCCAAAAATGGGGTAAGTAGATGATCTCTGGCACTGATTGTTTTGTTTTGGGGGGAATCCACACCACCTATTATCCAACAAAGCTTAAGTAGATGTTAACTCCACAGTGGTTCATTTAAAACCTAAGAAACGGAGGAGTTGTATCCAAAAAGCAGTCAGAGGCAAAATAAGCCATTGGGAAATTCCGAATGTCTGCAGCCAGGCTGAAACGCGATTAGTTTCCATATCTAAACAAAGAGGTCCCTGGTGGCTTCAAGATGCCTCCACCTTGACAAGTTCTTCTCCCCAGACTCCCTAACCTGACAAGTTTAATTCCAAATTCTCCTGATCGCTAGTAACAGGAGCCCAGGCCCTGCATGAAAATCCTTCCTCTCTGAGTTCCCCACAATTCCATCTCATTCCTCCCACCCCAGTACTCCACTTCTTTAATAAAAAAAAAAAAAAAAAATCTCCAAATAAATATTAACCAGTTACTGTCTCTACATATCAGAAAACCCCATCCTGTATTTCAAGTATTTGTGTTATAGTTATAGGCTGTGCTTAATCCTTTAAGGCTTCTTTTCCCATCTAAAAATGTGTTTCTTAATTTAAAAAGTTTAGTGGTAGTAGTAGTGATAGTGTGCACATGCACACGGCATGAGTGTGTGGACTCCCCTGCAGCATCCAAGCATGGAGGTCAGAAAAGGACAAGTCCATGGAGCAGCTTCTTCCTCCCCTTTTATGGGACTAAACTCAGACCAGCAGATTAGCCTGGCAACTGCCTTTACCAGTTTAGCCATCTCCACGGGGCCCGTCTAAAATTTGATTTGACTCTCATAATAACTCTGTGAGTGTATGGAGGATATTTACAGGGAGGGCAACCAGGATGCAGTGGACATAGCAGAATCCAGGCAATGCTATTCCAAGTCTCTCCTAGACCTTTCCGGATAATGGGACACTTAGCGGACGAAGCACAATAAATGTGTGTGGTCTCATCACGTAGCTCCAATGCTCCTGCTCCACGCACAAGATTATGGAAAGTGTATTTAACAAGTTATGACAACAGGATCTTGCCCACTCTCTTCCTAACTCATTCACGCCAGACTCACATGCACACACAGACACACACTGACCCAGACTCACACATAAATCTATACTAGACAAACATCACAAGAGCTGGCAGATTCAATTTCCCACTTTCTTCTCCCTGAGACTTTGCAAACATACATTTGATATGTAATCTATATTTCATAAAAGTCACATTTTAAAGTATACACGTCAGTGGTTTTGCTACATCTGTATTTATATAACCATAACCACTATGCCATTTCAGAGGGTTTTTATTACTGCAAAGAGAAATCCCATACTCATTAGTACGCACTCATCTTTTCTGTTTTCTCTGGCTTCTGGTAACCACTAATCTACTTTCTGTCTCTATGAATCCACCTATTCTGGACTCGTCATACAAATGCAATTGGACAATTAGCTTGTCCTCAAGGGTCACTCACATTGCAGCACTTGACATGATTTCTCTCTTCTTGTGGGTGAAGATGACTATGCTGTATAGCTCAACCACATTCCATAGTCAGCTAATGGACCAGTTGGTTTTTTTCCACTTTGGGGCTATTCTGAATGCTGCTGCTATGAACAGATGCACATGTTTATGTGTGGACATATGCTTTTATTTCTTTTGTGTAGACATCTAGAAGTAAAACTGCTAAGTCAAAAGTGAAATGCACATTAAACATTCTGAGGAACTGTTAGACTGTTTTGTGGACTAAGTCACACCACTTTACACGCCCAACAGCAGTGGAGGGTTCCAGTCTTCTCACATCCTGACCAACACTTGTTATTTTTTATCTTTTACTATCAATACAGCCATCCTAGTGAGTATGAAGAGGAATCTTACTGTATTTTTCATTTTCGTTTCCTAAATGACTATCGATGGTGAGCATCTCTTCACTTGATAACTGGCCATTTATTTGTATGTCTCCTCTGGAGAAATGTCATTCAAATCATTCCTATTTTTAAATGGAGTTGTTATATTTTTATTATTGAATTGTGAGAGTTCTAAAAATAAATATTTTAAGTGCAAGTCCTTGATCACATACAGGACACATAAGCATTTCTCCCATTTTGGGGTCTGCTTTTAATTTTAATTTTGATGGTATTATTATTGTTCATTTATTTTCAGACAGAGGCTCACTAGGTAGCCCTGGCTGGTCTGGAACTCACTATGTAGACCAGGCTGGCCTCAAAGTCTTAGAAATCAGGATGCCATTGCCTCCCAAGTGCTGGGATTAAAGGCAAGCATCACCATACCCAGTGTTGATAACATTATTTTGATGAAGTCTAGTTACTTTCTCTCTCTCTCTCTCTCTCTCTCTCTCTCTCTCTCTCTCTCTCTCTCTCCCCTCATGGCTCTGATGTTACAGCCAAAAGATCATGTAACTAATTTCAGGTCATGAAGAATAGACGGAAAAAGAGGGGGAGGAGGGTACAATCCCTGAAAGATTTGGACCCATTTTTCCAACTAAGAGTTATAATTGCTAAACATTTAGACCTTTAATTCATTTTGAGTCATATTTTCTCTGTGGTATGAGAATTGGTCTTTTATGGGTTATATACAATTAACTGCCTTAACATAATTCCTTCAAAAAAAAAAAAAAAAAAAAAAAAAAAAACCTATTCCTTCTACCACTGATTCATCTTGGCACCCTCATCAAAAATCAATCATCGTGGGCTGTGGTTGTAGTGTAGTGGTTAAGTGTGTGTTGAGTGTCCCCTAAGTCCTCATTCAGACTCCAGCACCCAAAAGGAAAGAAGACAATGACCACGGATGTGCTGATTCATTTCTGGGTCCTCGTCTCTATTTGGCTGTTCATCTTTATGCTAGTTCCGTGTTGTTTCTATCAATTCTACCTCCTAGTAAGTTTTGAAAATCAGAAGCACGAGTTCTCAAACTTCGTTCTCTCTCAAGATTCTTTTAGCTATTCTCACGTGAGTTTTAATAACAGTTATCAGTGTGTGCAAAGATGGAGTGGGAATGCTGATAGCAGTCATGTTGAATATGCAGAATGACCTGAAGTATTGTCACCTTAACAGTAATCTTCTGATCTATGAACATGAAAGAACGTGTAACCTTTGGGGCTTTCTTGCTCTCGGTATCTGTGTCTGGCAGTGTTCAGCGTGCATAACACCTCTTTCATCCACTCTGTAGTTATTTTAGTCACAGAGACACCATAGGACTAAAACTCATTTATTAACAGGTATGTAATAGTCCTCGCTGTGTTTAGAGAGGTTCCCGCAGTGCTCAGGTGGGACCAAGGGCCTTGTGCATGCTAAGCAAATGTTCTACCACCAAGCTACATTCTAAACATAGCATAGGTATTTATATACTGACTTATTCTCTTTCATTTTTCACCTTCATTGACTGAATATTCACATACAGCATCATGTAACCTGTCAAGCTAACAGGTAATTATTGGGGCTTATTTTTGCTGTGCCGAGGAATCACTTTGAGTTGATGGTTTTGGTGTATGTTTTACATCTCTAATACCATTTTGCTTTTTGGCATTTTGACTGTGTGTACTATTTACTGACTTGTTTTTTTTCTATGTATCCCTGGCTGGCCTGGCACTCAGTATGTAATGCAGGATAGCCACAAACTTGTGGTAATCCTCCTGCCTCTATCTCAAGTGCTGCGATTATAGGTGCGGGCCACCACACCTGGCTTATCTGCTGACTTTTTACTATAAGGAACTAAGTTAGCTCTCATGCACATGTACACATCCCCTCTCTAGGTACCTCACTAGCTATGCTGTAATTTTGTTTGCATCACAGTATGTAAAGGCGATTGCAGCTTACCTACGTAGTGAACTGTCATTGGCTTTCTTTCCTGCACAACTAGTTTCTGCAACATTTGGTTTAGTTTACATGTAAGCCATCAATCCAATTCCAACCCTTCTTCTACTTACAGAAATCTCTCATACATCCAAATATCTACCAATCCTTCTTCAAGAAAAATCTCCAGAACCTTTTTGAACTTCTTCTTTATGGACTGCTCTTGAGAATGCCAAAATCTTGAGTTTCCTTCCCCTATAAGGTCCTAGTTCCCAAGACCATTTCCTTCTACATGTACATTCCCAGTTTTGTAGCACCAACAGCTTTCTGAAAACAAGTGCTTAAGAGGAAAATGGTAGGCTGTACATGTCTATAATCTTTTTACCCTTCCTTGTATAACAATTTCCTCCTAATTGAAACATTCCATCCTGGAGGAAAGTTCAATTAAGAATCAGAAAGAGAAAAGAAAACAACAACCACAAAAACCAAACAAACAAACAAACAAAAACTTTCCAGATTCAGGAAGCAAAACAACTAACAAGTCTCAGGAAGTTCCTGAAACTTAGTCTCACAAGGCCCTGCCCCCTAAATTACATAAGCCTCCACCTAAAGTGCTGAGATTAGAGGCATGGTGTGCTACCACACCTGGTTTATCTGCTGGCTGGCCTGGAACTCACTATGTAGTTCAGGCCACTAAAAAGAGGAAACTCTAACAAGCTTAGCTGTCTATAAGTCCTGCAGGGAGCTTCAGAGTTACAGCTTCCTTGAGTTCTCACCTATAGTGGGTGGGCCTTATGCTGATGTAGATACCTTTTGGATATCCATGCTGCTGTAATTAACCCATCACCCATACTCCTGTAAGTTATCTAAATAAACTCACTGGTTTACCAAGCTAGACTTGAGTAGAATTATTTCTTTAGTCTGTTTTTGGTGTCCCATCAGTAATGAATTTATTAACATGTCCCATGGAAAAGCCACATAATATCCTTATCCCAGAGACTGGCTGAGCATAGAATCCTAGATTAAAATGTATTTGGGGGTGGGAAGTAGCTGACTTACCTAATGTGCAATCCTGAGTTGGTATAGAGGTGCGCTTTCCTTCAAAATTTAGAGGTCACCTCTCCAATGCCTACTACGTTGCACTGACATGGAAGCTCTGGTTTTTAATCTTTGGTATCATTTTATCTGTTTTATAAAATCTCACAAAGGTATTCTTTCATTTGAGTCTTGTGCTTGGCACTTGGTGGACCATCTCGGTTTTGCAATCTGTCTTAGGTTACAGAAAGTTTTCTTCACGTGTTTGATACCATCTTCTCCATTTCTTTTTTCCTGTATTTTCTGGAATTCCTGTGTTTTCTGGAGTTCCTATTACTTTTGAGCCTCCTTTGGTTACTGGACCTCATGAAGTTGTCTTCTAATTTTCCTACTTTTCTTTCTAAAGTTTTATCTATTTTAGCATATGAACTCAGTCAGTTCAAAGTTTTCTATGGTGCTCCTTATTTGTTATTATTTATATATTGTATTATTGATTATTATGTTTTAAATGTCTAAATTCTTTGGGTTGGTAAATGATCTTTTGTTAGTATGTCCTATATTAGTTTTAGGGTACATTAATTTGTCTTTTTGTCTCTGAAAATATTAAAAACTAAAAAGCATACAATTCTAAGAGTCATTAGCAACTGGAAAATGAACTTTGAAGAAAGTGAATTACTCCTATTCAGAAGACATTTCCTCCATGTTTTTCCCAGTGGGTATCATTGCTTTACTGTTTTCAACTATATAAAGAAAGTCCAGGGACTAAGGTTGTCACTCCAGTAGAGTACTCACCTAGCTGTGCAAGGTACAGGCTCAACACATCACAGCTGAAAGAGAAATCTAATTTGTGAATACAAGAAACCTTAACAAGATAACATTTGAAAGTTTCCTAAGACCAATTCTAAACTACTCTTCCACCATGCAAGTGCATGTCCACAGTAGAACAAGACTCCCTGAGAAAGGAGACTTGGGGGTGTAGTGGGTAGCTGTTCCAGCTTTGTCCTAGAAATACTACCCCCATTGAGGCTTCTGGTAACTGTCACGCCTCTGAGGAGGGGCCAAGACAGGAGTGCTTAAGACCTGAGATCCGGATGCACAGGCTCTCTTGGTTCCTGGATCCTGGATGCTGGAGGTAGATCAAGCAGAGTTCTCCAGAGAACACCACTGAACTGCGCTTTACCTTTCCCAGACCCTGTAACCTATTCCTTCACTTGTAAGTTATCCTACAAAATAAACCTCCCTTTTAACTACGTGGAGTGGCCTTAATATTTCAACCAATATAGGGGCACACAGAACCAGACAAATATGAAGCTGCACTCCCCACATCTTGACCTTCGAACACCAACGCAAATTAAATATCACTGGGCCTCTAAGGAATAAAAGGAAGTAGGCAGAGCAAACAGGAGATTGGAGACCACCCTCATGCTTACCCTGTGGTTTATTTCAAACTACCTCACACCTTTAGCTCCCACCAGGTAACAAATCCTCATCTACATAATGACTAGGCAAGTCTTGCATGCTGAGAAGGGGGAGAAATGGCCCTAACTGATTTTCTTTTCGTTAAGTGGGCCAAGGCAGGACTGAAGTCTCAGCATTTCTCAGAGTGAATCCTTAGCAAAGAGCATATTCTTCTCTGCCCTCTTCAAACGGGGGATTTCACACAGAAGAGCATTTTTCTTATAAACCTGCGCCCTCGCTTATATTTATTTTTTCAGGGTGGTATGAGAATATAAGAGACATACTTGCAGACCTGGAGATTTAGCTCCGTGGTAGAGTGCTAAGTGCAGGGCAAATACATAGCCCAGGGTTTGGTCCCCGGTGCCAGCAAAAACAAATCACAAAAAGAACATACATTTGTTCTTTGTCCCTGCTTTCTGGCACACAGCTCCTAAAACTCTGAGAATGTCCAGGGTGATGTCTTGGTATAAAATAATTTGGACCTAAGAGCCCATAGAAAGCTTCAGTCTGGAGCAGATCAACACAAAGACCAAAGCCTTATGCTATAGCAAGTAATGTCCATAGGAAAGACCTGGGTCCTGTGGCTAAAGTTAACACCCATAGGTTCTGGGGATCAAGACCTGAGCATCTTTGGGGAACCCACTGTTCAGCTCACAGTGGCTGGAAAATTAAAATGGTTTTGATCATCAATGTTCCATTGGAAGCTCCACCTCAGTACCCCTCCCTCCAAATCCTGCCCCTCAGAAAGCCCACCAAGCTGCAGCTCCTCCCTGGAGCTGCTCAAGACAGAGCCTACAGGGTATTTAAGCTCTGATCCACAGACCTGCCCTGTGATTTCTCCTCTTCCCCAGAGATCACCCAGGAGTGCTTGGCTCAGATTAAACCTGATCTTATTAATTCGGTTTGCTCTGGCTTACTGCATCAGTGGAGAAACCCACGACCGGGTATTCAAAATACTTATCAATCACCACACAGATTTCAGATATTCAAATTCCAAGTTTTTTTTTTTTTTTTCATTTATTTTCTGCCATGAGAATTGGGAAAACCAAAGAAAGAAAAAGACTTATCTATAAAGAAAGCAGTGCATCCATCCTACCGTTTGGTTGCTTTGGTGTCTTGGAGAAAGTAGTTGGCAGTACTTTAAGAGCAGCAAAGGCTTGAGACTCAGCAAGTATCCACACACTGCTATAGAAGCTCCAAGGGTGAGAAGCTGGGGTTCACCTTCCTTCCCATGGCTTATGCCTAACAGCCTTTTCTATCTGATAAAAAGTAGTAGCAGCAAAGGGGAACCTTCTTGATTGATGCTAATTGCAGATGACCTGAATCCTCAAGCTTCTTCATTCCACATGTATTGAGGCCTGAGGATAAGTGGTTCATATACTTCCTGTATTTTCAATTATTAAAACAGAGTAAGAAACCGTGAACAATTATTGCTATCTGGTTATTTGCTATATGTATTTTTCACCAATGCCTAACATATTAAAAAGACTTTAAATAAACATAATAAAATTAATTTTAAAACTTAAATATAATATTTAATTATGTTAATTAAACATAGTATTATTGAGACTTTCTCCATTTTACATGATTTTTGTGTTGCTATACACTCTTGTGGGAGAGGCAAAAAGAGAGTGCCATCTCAACACTTACAGGTAAGACAGTAGTTTTTACTCCGTAAAAGGCTGAGACACTCTGCATTTCACTACTTGTCATGGGGTGGGGGCCACCCATTTATAGGCAGTTGATGGTTTGGGGGGGGCAGCTCTTTCATATGGTAGCTACCAGTAAGGTTTCCGTGCTCACATAAATAACCCTTCACCCATGTTCCTGTAAGCATCCTCAGTTAACCTCATGGGTTCACACACATACAGCAAAGGGCGTGAGGATAGAGGGGCTGGTTGGGAAGGAGATGGAGAATAGTGGGAGGGAAGAGGAGACAGCAGCTTTGCCTTGGCTTTTTTTTTTTTTTTTTTATATCTTAATTGGTTTTCATTTGGGAGGAGGGGGAGAAAACATGAAGACATGATGAGGTTGGGTGAGCAGGGAGGTGAGAAGGTTCTGGGAGGGCCTGGAGGAGGGGGAAACATGATCAAAATGTTTGACAAATGTTTTAAATAAAAAAAATGAAAAAAAGAGAGGGCAGTAGGAGTTCATGGAAAGGTCATAATGAAACCCAATTCTACGTGTAATTAATATGTGCTAATTAAAAACTCAAAATATAAAAACAGTAATTCGAAAGCATGAAGTAAGTTGGGAAGATAAGTAATGAGTTCTAGAATGGCGATATGGGACACCCTGTAAACCATCTACTCTATCAAACAACTGTAATGGAAAAGTAGCCACAGTCATTTGAAGTCTGGAAGTTGTCCTAAAAGCATATAGCAAGCAAATGAAAAAATATTCAAGAAAATCTCCTAAATCTCTCCAAGAACACCAGAAATCTATAATATCTGAGCCACAGCCTGCTCCTTGTCTGGTCCCTGCCGTCCAGTTCAGCATGACATAAACTCCACTCTGCCAAGTCCATACAACAGGGCATCTTTCCCCCACAATTCCAGTGGATGACCATGGTATCTTCTCAAGAGGGACAGGCCACCCATATTTCTCATACTCCCTCACAGTGTTGTTGAACTTGTGACAACAGGCAAGAGTTGCCGAAACATCTGGAGTGTCCTTCTTCTAGACAGACTACTAAGACAGACGTCTACTGGGCAGGCAGGACAATGATACTGAAGCCCAGCTGTCCTTGCACCCACCAGCTTATCCATGAGGTGAATACTGGACAATGAACGAGGCCCAGAAGGCTGAATAGAGGTGCTTCTCAGGGTGTCACCCTCCCCTCCGGTTTCAGAGCAGGGGCAGGGGTGTGGAGCCAGGGAAAGCAGACCCTAATAAGAGGAGTGCCAAGTCTCTTTGCAATGAGGAAAACCGAGTGGAGAAAATTAAGCATGGCGGGACTATACAAAATAAGGGATTTGCATGGGGAAAGCATTATTAGAGTTACAGGCCACTGATGAACTACTAGAACTTGACTAAAGAGAAACAAGAAAGAAAGAGCTAAAACTTAGAACAAGCTTCACAGGCTGGCCTGAAATTCCTGCAGCGAAGCCAAACTGAACCACATGAAAGTGGCAGAATTAATCCCACAGATCCCATTCATAACAACCAAGCAACTGGTTGACCACTAGGAGGCTTCTTTCTACATGGGTGTGCAACCTATAGAGCAAGCAGCCTAAGAGACAGAACCAGGAAAGTGACAGCCAAAAGCATGCCCTGCTGAAATCACCTCCATCCCAGGGTGACTGGCATGCCCAGGACATCAGTGGCTACACACAAGGGGCGTCCCCGAAAGGATCCTGCCACTGAACAGGACACTGAACACATAAGCAAACAGCAACAGCCAGCGGAGTGAGGAGGCCAAGAGTGGAACCTATATCCTCCTTTGCCACCCTGTTAGCCACACAGCAGGCTTTCAACAAAAAATAAACAGGGAAAGTATTAACCCAAAGCAGGAGGAAAAGCAAGCAAGGGAAACTACCTTTGAGAGAGCCCAGATGGCGAACTTAACAAGAAAACACTCCAAGCAATGATATAAATACGTTCAAAGAATGGAAAGAAGCAATGCTTGGGAGAGGGAGGAGAGGTGGGGGCTGGGGAGCTTCCTCCTCAGTGACACTCCCAAAGGGAAGAGGAACAGAAGCTATGACGACTTTCTTATCCAACAGACTGTAAAATTTGGAAACTACTGTTTAAAATGGAAGTTCTGGCTGGGTACAGTGCCGCACATCTTTAATCCTAGCATTGGGGAGCCAGACACAGAAGAATCTGGAGTTCAAGGCCCTTTCTGGCTACATAGACAGTTTGAGTCTGGCCTAGGCTACAGGACACTATACCTCAAAATAAAAAATTAAGTGTGGAGTTAAGAAGTACAATGTCTAAAATTAAAAATGCATTAGAGAGGATTAAATCACATGTATCAACTAAAACAGGACAGAATTAGCAAGTGGAATAATATACGGATGGGAAGAGACTGGGCTGGAAGAGTACAGAGACTAAAGAACAAACAGAAACAAAGCACTACAGGGAAAGAACTGGAAGGCCTCTGTCCTCTCTGCTTCCTTAAAAGGTCTGAAACTATAACAGTTTTATAAAAGGTCAACACCTATAAAATTAGGTTTATATGCATTAAGTGTGCAACATACAGAACTACGCTGTATATTCTAAACACAAAGAGGGAGACGGAATCAGAACTAAGTAATAATAGTGTTTCAATACTTCATTTGGATTAAGTTACTATAAATCTGAAGTATATCTTAGTAAGGTAACATACACTGAGAGCCCCAGACTCAAGCATTAGAAAGAAAATAAATTAAGTGCTTGAAGAGCAGGGTCAGTAGGGTGAGAAGCGGACTCACCCTCAGTGTGCTCTCTGAGCACCATGGAACAGAACTGGAAATTACACAGAAGGAACTCTGGGAAGTCCTCAACTGTGTAGGAATTAGCACATTCCTAACAGCAGGCAGAGCAAACCAGAAATCAAATGGAAATTGGAAAACACCTTGTAATGCCGATCTCAAAAAATGTCTCAAATTAACAGCCTCAACTTCCACTTGAAGATCAGCTTGTCCCCAATTCTGCTGTAGAAGTCTCCAGAGTGGGTAAACCCACAAGCAGGAATTACATTAGTGGCGGCCCAGTGGTAGAAGGATTGGAGGAATATGTGAGGTGACCACTAACAGGTACAAGGCTTCTTTACGGAGTCACTGAAATGTTTTAAAACCAACTGTAGTGATGGCTATAAAACTCAGTGGCTATATTAAATTGTACTTTAAATGGGTGAATTGTATGGATTGTGCTTACATCTCAATGGAGCTGTTAAAATCAACATGGTACTAAAAAATAGGTCAATGAACATTATCAAGATCTTTTCCCTACCAACATCTTCTCATCTTTAAAATCAAGCACGTGTACATTCAGGAAAAGACTCTGACACCAGGGAGCACTTGTGACAGCTGTCAATCAATGCCTGTGAGAGCGGGACCGTGGCTCTGTTCTTTCTGGAGAACTGGTCAACTACAACCCTTTCATTTCCTTCAGCAAGTCACGCACTGTTCCTTTTAGCAGGAAATGCAGCCTTGTTTGTTCTCTGGACATGCCCCCTGACACTGGGATCAAGAACATGCCAGCATCAAAAAGTGCAGAACACATGTCAGCATCACAGGACACGTGTCAGCAGCTTACAACAAAGCTCTTGGCATAGCAGCATATTTTCTGAAGACAACAGATCATGCTGTATGGAGAAACACAAGCAGCCGAACTTTTCATTAAAAAAAAAAAAAGAGCCTTAGACCTGGACTCAGAATCTGATGAGGTTTTTAGGGTCAAAGAAACCAATGTATTTCATTTGTATTTTCCTGCCCTGTGTGTATCTAAGAGAGGGTAAACGAATTTTGTTTGTTTTGGTGCAGTGTTGAGACTGAACTCAACTGACCTCATGCCTGCTAAACCGGGTTCTTCCACTGGTGTAAAGATTTGTTCATTTGGGAGCTGAAGACATGTATTACATACGTCCCAGCATCCACACCAGGTGACTTACAACCACCTTTAATTCCGGGGGACCCAAAGCTCTCTTTGGCTTCTAAGATACCTACGCACACGGCATCTGTTTACACAAGCACATACATATAGATAAAATGAAAATAAATCTTTTTAAAAAGATGTGTATGAGTGTTTTGCCTACATGTATGTAAGTGTACCATGTGTGTGTCTGGTGCTCAAGAAGGCCAGAAAAGAGCACTGTATCCCCTGGAACTGGAGTTACAGACAGTTATATGCCATGATGTGGATGCTAGGAACCATAGCCCAACTGTCAACAAGAACAGAGAGAACTCCTAACTGCTCAGCTATCACTAGCCCCTGGATATATCATTTTTAATCTGGCTTATTTTTAATAAGCACAATGCTAAAAATTTCATGATGCGTATATGATGTTTTAATGATAATTTTTCTTATTGCTTTATAGAAGGATGGTACATGTGTTGGCAATGACCCAGGGAAGAAGTGCTACCTAAGAGACCTCCAGGCCTGTTTGTCTGCCTCAGAGCTGATGTCACTGCGTCTGCCAGGCAGGGTGGCTTCTGCAGCAGAGGAAGGACAGCCCCAAGGGACTTGCACTGTCAAAGGCTGTCTGTCACCTCTCTTGTAGCCCTCCGGGCCTCACTCTTGTACTTAATTAACGAAACAAGCTCTTTTCAAAACCTTGACCCCAAAAGGGCTCTGAAATGCTGGTAATGAAATGTAAGTAGACTCCTCTCCTTGCTGAAGAAACTGAAACTCCTCCCTGTGCCCTAACTCCATGCAACAGTCTGGGCCTGTATGGCAATCACTGTGTACAGTACCTTAACACAGCATACACAATATCACAAAAGGGGTGTGATGGCACAGTGTTAAGACCGCTTCTAATTTGCAAGATTCTAACATGAGAAGTAACCCCCAAATTCATTGAGCTAGTATAAAACTTAAAAAAAAAAAAGTAGCAAATTACCAGAACACTTCAGGATCTTAGTGTTAGTAACTGAGACTTTGTTTTTTGAAAGAATATATAACCATCTTACAACCTGGACAAGAAACGGTAATTAGTTAAGAAACAGTGCCGAGCATGGTGGGGCACACTTATGATCTGAGCACTCAGAGGCTGAGGCAGGAGGATCACACTGAGGTCAGCCCCCTACCCCTGGGAGCTACATAAGGAGTTCAAGGTCATCCTGGGCTACACAGCAAAACGCTGCCTCATATATGAAATGAAATTAACTTTATAGTGAGGTAATTTTACCCAAGAGCATTCAAAGACTTCAGAGATCGAAGATCCCATGGTAATTCGACGCAGGAAAAAAATGTAAATAGATGTGACTTTAATTTTATTAAATTTTATTTTTTGCCTTTCTTCTCTAGTTCAAAGTTAAGTGGTCTTTATTTTTCAATTCTCCTTTTACTTCTTGGAAATGCTTCGCTCCAAAGAGCTGGTTGGTGTGAGTCATTTTAAGAATCTTGACACTTTCTAGGTTCCCTTAGAGATTATTGTTTGAAGTTGATCTGACCATGTAACATCTACCTAAATGAAAAGCCAAGGACCTGAGAGGATGAGGACGAAACAGCTAGTTCAATCTCTCCAAACTGAAACGAACCTCTGTCTATTCACGTATTCCCTTTTAAATTCACCAGCACCTAATAAGACGAAGACAGGAGAGCTGAACCAATTTAATATCAAAACTCACAGGTATGGCCAAATCAAAATATTCCCAGGCCCTTCCAATTCTTCCTGAACTCCATTTGCAAAAGCAAGGATCCCCCAGTCCTGGGCGAGGGCTGAGCCTGTTGTCTCTGTGCCAGGCTTAACAGTGGATTGTAGGTAATGCTTTCCAAAGGCAGCCTCAGAGATAACATCATTGCCCACAACAGAAGGGCCGTGGATAGTGGGAACCTTAAAATCATAAACCAGAGTAATCCATTAAGATAATAAAAGGATATAAAACCATCCTGGCTCGAAATAATACTTTTATACAGAGACTCTAAAACTAATCTCTACCGACAGACAGCGGCCAGTGGAAGCTGATTGCAAAGGCTATGAGGGACCTTCTGGGGCTGTGGGAACGCTCATCTATTTGATTCTGGTGGTGATTACATGGATATGTACACTTGTCAAATTTGTTACTTGTACATGCAAAACAGGTTTGGTTCATTACATGGTAAATTATACCTCAATAAAGATGATTTTAAATGAATCAAAAGATACAAAATCAAAACCAGGTTCCATGAAATCTTTCCTATAAAAACAGCTTCACTGGATTGTAACTTTCAGACCAAATAGTTGGGGGGAAGGTGTTTAATGGATTTTATTTTGTTACCAATATCATTTATTTATTTATCCATTCATTTCTTTGGGGGGGTCTTTGAGACAGGGTCTCAAATAATCCGGTCTGACCTATAACTATGTAGCAGAGGCTGGACTTGAACTCCTGACCTCCCCTCCCTCTACCTCCCAAATGCTAAGATTATAGGCACATATCACCACATCTGACATTGAATCAGAAAGAAATAATTGTTAATCTTTTAAGTTCCTTTGAAGACCCATCGAGTATTAAATCTGGTTTCTAATTATAACAGAGTAATAAATATCTAAAATGTAGGATCAAATAGCAAATAAGGACCAATTTTAAAGAGAAACAGAAATATCAGAAAATAGACTATGATCTCATATTCAGTATCAATACCCTAATTGTAAGAGTCTGCAATATTCTTAAAGTCCATATAAGAAAAGAATTATTTTTAAATTATTTAAACATAAAACTGAAAATAGTTCCTAGAGCTAGACAGTTTCTGTGAGTCCGTCCAGTCCCACAGCATAGTCTGCTAGTTATCTCAATAATCTAATTATTATCTAATAATAATAATTACCCCAATATCTAAATGTAGAAAATAAACAAAAACTTCGCATATTCCTCCCTACACTGCAGTATAAGAGGTCACCTAAGGGTTGGGGATTTAGCTCAGTGGTAGAGCAATTGCCTAGCAAGCGTAAGGCCCTGAGTTCGATCCTCAGCTCCACATACAAAAAAAAAAAAAAAAGAGGTCACCTAAGGGAATGCAGCAAGCCCTGATTTCACTAAGAGCTTCTAACACAAACTGAATGGCCAAGGTTAGATTTAATGAGACTAGAAGAAATCTAGTCTTGCCACACTTTTTCTACAAAATATAAAAGGACAAAGGGAAACAGTCTATAAAAGGAATTTTAGGTTTCCAACCTTCTATTCATTGTCCTTCATTAAGTATAAACTTCAAGAAACAGTAAGAGCGGGATGAGTTCTGTTTACTCTGGGCAGTTTTAAAAGAACTGTAAACGTGGTGAGAAAAGGGATTCCTTTCTATTAATAGAGATAAGGCCTTAATAGCTTATGCAACAGGTATTTTAAAAAATTCATCTTTGAAGGAAAAGACACATCCCAGGAAATAACAAGTTTACAGGGGCTGGTGGCATAACAGAACAAAAAGCTGATGACTCTCTCTCTCCTATACATTAATCTCTTTCATTACCTCCTATTTCTATAGAACCTCCAATGAAACAAATTGGCAGATTTTGTGACATTTTATAGACGGAATTATGTTAATTATTCTATCTCTAAACATTCATAAATTTACTATGCCTTCAATGGCCGAGTTCTTGTAGATGGGGGTGCAGGGTAAAACACAATGTTTCCACTAAGACACTTGGTCTGAGGGCACATCGCTCTGCAGAGGACCAAAGTTCAGTTCCCAGCACCCATGGCGATACACAAATCCCAGCTGCAGGGGATCCAGTACCCTCTTCTGGACTCTATGGGCACCTGCACTCACATGTATATATAACCACACAGATACACACATAATTAAAAAAAAAAAAAAACAACTTTAAAAAAACCCCAAAAACCTTGTTCTGAATGTAATGAAACCTTACCAATCATCACATTTTTCCTTTCTTCCAATTTGTGATTATTAAGAAATCTATGTAACAGCTTTTTCTTATAAACAGTGAATTAATGTTACAGAAACAGACCATCTCCCTGATAAACCTCGTTCTTTTCATATGGTCAAAGAATCACATCAAACCTCCTTAGACCTTTGTGGCAATTAGATTTCTTAGTTTCTGTTCATAGACAGGGGCTCATATCTCACTTGGGAATATTCAAAGCAAACTCCCAATCTTTTCAGGAGAACACAACTCTTTAATTCAATTGACCTGTATTCTCACTGTAGAAAATTCCTAATGAAACACCATTGTGTTCCTAACAAGGGGAGCAGGGCTGTCCCTAATGCTTTGGCTGGGTCTTGGGAACCTATTCCTCATACTGGATTGCCTTGTCCAGCCTGAATACAAGGAGAGGTGCTTAGTCTGACTGCAACTTGACATGCCATGCTTTGCTGGTACCCACGAGAAGCCTGCCCCTTTCAGAATAGAAACAGGGGAGGAGATGGTAGTGGTGGGGTGTCAGGGAGAAAGGGAATGGGAGGAGAAAAAGGAGGGGAAACTGTGGTCAGGATGTAAAATTAAATAATTAAACAAACAAAGAAAATAAAAGTATAATATCTTAATAAAAAGAAAAAGTAAAGACAGACAGACAGACAAGGTATAGCCACCTTTGCATATCCCAAAGTGAAGCCAGAGCATGTAAAAACTCTTAGTTGGGCTAGAAAATAGAAAATATGTGCACAAACAAACCACATCTTGTGTTGTATTAGCTGTGAAACAATGGGTTAAAATGCTGTGTAACTATAGGGGAAATTAGCATGCCTCCATGCCATTCCACTCCACACCAGCACCCATTTCCCCTCACTTGGTGGTTGTTGTTACCTTCAAGTATGATGTACTTCAGCAGCCCAAATCATACTGTCCATTACCCTGAATAATGGACTCCTTGGCAAGCCAGAAACTGGCTCAACCACCACCGCCCAACAAAGGGAGAGAGAGCAAATTGAAGCAGATCTCCATAGTGCCCTGATTCCTTAAATCATTGAGTAGGGCTGAAAGCCACAGGCCAGGGGAAAAGTAAACTATGTGGTCACTCAACAGGGGGGTGTGGATGCCAAAGGGAAAAAGCTTTTATTTCAGAATAGAAAAATCTCACAGTTCAACCTAGATGTCCTTACACGCTACATTTTAAAGAGAAGATAAAGAATGTATGTTAGCGTCTGTATGTAGAGCTTTCTTTGGGTGTGTGTAAACGAGAATATATCATATGCATCAAACTTTCCTGCACTCTCCTACTGCACTTGGTACAGCCCAGCAACCCAAGCCAAGAACACAATCAAATGAATTATTTATAAAGACACCTGAATGGTAACAGCATTTACACTCTGCCTCCAGCCTTGTTCTCCCACTATCCAAAGTGAAATCTGATCACGTCACTCCCCAGTTTCACACTTCAGTGTCACACAACTATTTGTCCATAGGATGAACAGAGACTCAGACATAGAGCCCAACCACAAGCGAACCTCTGTTTCCATTTCTCTGTCTCGACTCCACCACATCATTACATACTGAACTTCTTTCCAGTTCCTCAGAACATAAACTTAGAGTCAAGTAGAGTGGCACACGCCTATAATACACAAATAGGAAATGAGCAAGAAAATAGACAAATGTATGCCATTCTGTGCACACTTTCACATATGCTCATAGAGTCGCCTGAACTCAAATGTTTGTCCTACACTGATCTTGGTCTATCAATCCAGCAGCCTTTGCTCTACCTCTTCATACAATTCAAGGTTCAACTCATCTCCTCCTAAAAGTATCTTTAGCCCCCTAAATTAAGTGGTACCAACATTTCCCTTGTTTCCTTGGTGTGCTAAACAAAATAAAGGCTCTCAAATGTGTCCACATCCCCAATCTTCAAAGCCTGTGACCATGCTATCCTGTTTGCGGTAAGAGACTACAAACACTGATACATCCTCATCCAGGATGGATTCAATTTAATCTAACCACATAAAACCAGAAAACCTTTCTCAGTTATAGAGAATCAGAGAGCTGGCAGCCTGAGAGAAGCTGGCCCTCCTCTTTAGTGTTTAAGGGCGCCCAGGCCAGTAAACACAGTATCATATAGAAATCAGAAAAGGCAAAAGAAATATCTGTCCTAAAGAGTGGGCAGAGAACATTGCCAGACTGACTCTTTCTTTTTGGTCTGATAAGATCCCAGGCAAGCTTCTGCCCTACAGACCTGCAAGATAATAAATGTGTTGTTAAGCCACTATGCCTATGATGATTTGTTACACGGGCATAAACAGAAACAGACAGAAAAGGTCACAAGGGTTGGGTTAGTTGGCAGAGTGCTTGCCTAGCATGCACAGAGCCCTGGGTTCCATGCCCAGCACTTTATAACCTGGGCATAGTGGTGCATGCCTGTAATCAAGCACCTAGGTGGTAGAGGCAAAAGGATCAAGGTCATCCTTGGCTACTAAGTGAGTTGGAGGCCAGCCTGGGGTACATGAGATTCTGTTTAAACAAACCAAGCTTCTTACACTTGGGGACAGTCACACCATTGCTGGCTCCTCTCTAGCTAACACATCCTATTGCTCTGAGGACAAATGTGACCTTACATAAAATCAGTCTCGGGACAGCATAGTTCCTTTGTACAGAGCTCAGCAGGACTTCAGAACTGATACCAGCTCCTGTTTTAACTCCAAAGATGCTATCACTGTGATTAAAATGTTTTCTCTTCAAAATCAGCAACGTGAATTTCTCTCAATAGTCAGCCATCCTAGAAACACATATTGGTGCTGGTCCACTTCTGACTTGTCCCCCTTTTGTTATCCGGGCAGGTTCTCACTTCGACCCAGTGTGTCTATGGAAATAGTTAAAAACCAAAACAAAACCAAACCCACATTCTCAGACTAGTGGCATGGCTGAGCAGGTAAAGGTTCCTGCCACAGAGCTTGATTCCTGGGACTCACGTGGGAAGGAGAGAACTGAGTCTCTCAAATTTTCCCCTGACCTCCATATGTGTGCTGTGGCACATGTGTGTGTAATCACCCTCACCCCCACAAAAATTAAATAAGTAAATGTAAAAAAAAAATTAAATCTGCATTCTCTTGCTTCATATCAGATATGTGTTGATATCACACATTGTCACAGGAACATATTTTGAGTTCTGTTACTTGTAAGAAACAGCAAGAACTACCTTATTAATCCACAGGGCTTTGAGCTTACGTCTCCTAAGCATCAAATAAAACCAATTAATTCAGAAGTCATGCCACCTGATAACTCTCTAAAATTGACATTGTTTCCCTGTTTTTATAGGCAGCGTCAATAACTATGGTTCACATTGTATCAATTCCCAGCTGGGTGTGTGTGTGGAAGGGTACACCATGTGCCCATTGCTCTGCTAATTAAGTCTATACACGCATTAAAGAACCTGTAACGACTTGTGAGGTTGATTCTATATAGTTACTACCCCTTAAATTGCACTGGGAAGAATGGAGATTCAGAAGCATTAGTATCCTGCTTCAGATTAATTTACACAGTTTATAAGTAATAGAGCTGGGAATTCTAAAGATGGCTCATTAGTAAAAAGTAAATTGCACAAACCAACAGTTACATACCTTTTCACCTAACCAAAAATGGATTTGGGGAAAAGCCAGCCTTCCCAGTCGACAAAGAACTTGCAGGGTCAATGACAACAGTTACTCTATAATATCCAAAGTGCCCTGGGGATGTAGCTCTGCGATAGAGCATTTGCACAGCATGTGTAAGGGGCCGAGTTCAATCCCTGACAGTAAACCAACATAAAACAAACCAAAAAGTGGTGCTGTGTTACAAAGTGAGACAAGGTATTCTGGCCATAAATGGCTCCACTTTCTTAGTACCATGCATTTTCCAAGACGAAGACAGGTCTGTAAGCCATGCCTGTCCTGGATGTCTTTCCCGTCAACTACCTCTCCCATTCTTTAGGACACAGAGAGGTTCTAACTTTAGACTCCATTGAACTTGGAGCCCGTTAGGGAAAGTCAACCCAGGAAAGGATGCCCTGATATGCTGATTGCTTTACATGAAAAACCCTTGGAGACCAGCAGGTACAAGAAGAGACTTTTCTCAGAAATTCCAGGAGTGTGGAATTCCTTCTTCCTGGTCCTGCCATATTAATCAGAGCAGCTGTGATTACCAGGCCTGTTGATGTTTCCCCCCAGAAAGAAGGTATGGGGAGGGTCATCAGAACTTCACCCAAGACTCCCGCTACTCCCTCCCTCCCGCTTCCCTCTCCTCCCCCCACAACATTATACATAATTCTGCTCGGCTTCGTGCAGTCTTGGATCACAGTATATGGAAGGTTAACCGAGAGAGGGCTCTGTGTAACTTTAAGGAAGTCCTATCTATGCTGGGTGGGACTTTCCAGTGATCCAGTCATCCACACTCCTGCAAGTAAGCTTGGAGCTGGCAAGCGTCAGAAATAGTTCAGTGACTCCACTTGGTTAGGGTTAGGCACACACTTCTTCTCTAACCCTGCATTTGGTAGCCCAAGGGCCTTACCTGTAGGTAATGTAAATATGCCCCTCTTTAAACAAAGCGGTAAGTTTCTCTTTCCTATATGAACACCAGATTTGAGACAGACTAGTTATAGTCAGTTATGAAAACAGGAAGGTCAGTCTAGCCCAAACTAGTTTGGGGTACATGAGCAATAAGTAAACTGTGCCCTATGAGGGAAGTTTTAGGAAAAATCCCACATTTACTGTCTCATGCCCATGCATGATTGGGCACGCATGTGATTAAAGTCGGATGCATTATGGGAAAGGGCATTCACAGTAGAGAAACGGTTATATAATACAATCTATCAATAGAGAATCACCCAAACTATGTCCCTAGGAACCAAACTGCTCCTAATTATAGTCCCATGAAAAGAAGCCCCAGACAATGCAGCCCTTGAGTATGTTAGCTCATGTGGTCTGCTGTTGCTCTTGACAGTGTATTCCCCTCTAATCTATAATTGCTTCTCTTTGAACAAAATTTCACTGCTACTTTTGCACTCTATGTGAGACATTATTTCACCTCTTCGAATAAGAGGCCCTAAGCCTAGAAATACACAGCCCAGACTTTGGACACCAGGAACAAGTTCAACCGAGTCACTGGTTGGACTTGGGCAGAATTTGCCATTGGTCTGTCACTGGTGCCCTTTCTGGGGTGAACAGACATTTGTTTATATAGCACCAAGAAAAGCTCACCCAACACATATCAACCTAAAGGTTAGATCCAAGAGGGGGTAAAAAAAAAGGTACAACGGTCTTCAACCCTCTCCTCGGGATCCACCAGGCAGAGAAGATTACTTGTTTATCATGAGAGAGGATCATCATCATGTCAAGTGTGACTTTGACATCCGCTTCTGGCATTTAGCCTCCACATAGAATCCTTTACAAACCAGGCTGTTCTTTAGCCTTTCGAATCCCCTGAAAACCATCTATAGCTCCCCTCAGACTGCCCACACTCCCCACCTCCTTCTTCCTTACAAATAGGCTATGCAGATTTCTAATCTCATTGGATTATTAGGTAATATGGTAATGTGGATAAGCCTCACATACATTAGTACATTGGTATGCTTTCCCTGCTATTCATGATCCACTGTCCATTCACTTCAGCAAACCATCCAAGGACAGAGCGGGAATAACCCCATGCTCTCACCTCTGTCCAACAACTTCTGATGTTTCTCATTATTAATAGTTAGCGTTTAAACAGGTTTAAATTTGAACTACAAAACATTAGTGGTATTGATCTTCACACATCACTAATTACTAGGTCATCTTAAGTGAGTTCATTAACTCTCTCGTATCGAGCCTTCTCTCATGTGTAAGACAAGAAAGTTGGATTAACTGAAGCCTAAAATCCTTCCCTAATTCTAGCATCCTAAATTGGCAATGATCTTTGTCTTCTGCCCGGCATTCACCAGTAGATGAATAGAAAGAAACGGAGCATAATTAAAAAGTGCTTAAAGGTCTATGCCTGAACCTTAGCCCTATTGCATACCATCTATGAAAGTTGGGCTAAGCCTTGGGGGCCTGGCTAAGCCTTGGGGGCCTTATCTCCAAAGCTGGATAGAAATGTCTGTTGTCTAGACTTTTTTGTGAGGTCTGAATTGCAAAAATCCATCTAGAACATGGGGGAGGAGCTATGCATCAATGATAAGGTGTACACTTCGCATGCACAGACGAGGCCCTGGGATTGACTCCTAGTACACACACACACACACACACACACACACACACACACACACACAAGCATCTAAAACAGCGGCTTCACTCAACAAGTCTCATTGCATAGTCCTTCTCTTAAAGCGTGTCTTCTAAGCATCATTGCATGCTGTCTTCTGAGAGCCATTTCTTAAAGAAGGATGTCAAAGCTTTTTAGGATTTTAACTTAATGAAGTACTAAAAGTGTCTTAGGATGCAGTAACAAAACATCATGGAGTGGCGGATTAAACAACAGGAATAGGTTTTCTTACTCCTCTGGAGGCTAATTAATTGTCTCAGGTCAGGGCTCAGCAGGCTCTCAGCTGACAGACAGACAGACAGCTGCCTTCCAGCCATGTCCTTTTGGGCTGAAGGAGCTCTTGTGTGTCTTTCTGTGAAAAGACACCAGGTCTATCATGCAGGCCTCACTCTTAGGGTCTCTTTTAACCTTTATCAACTACTTACAAGTCTTGTCTGCCAACAGCTACAATGAAGATTAGAGCTTCATTGCGAAACCCAAGGAGGGTAGAGACCTTCAGCCCACAGCAGAGCATCATCTCATCTCTGTGCTGAGCTTTTTTGTTTGTCTCTTTGGTTTTTGTTTTGTTTTAAGGCAACAATGTGCAAGATCATTAAAACTTCATGCTAAGTTGCGAAGATGAGCAGAACTATTATCCTACATGCAGACTTGGGAAGCAGACAGAAACATACCTGATAGGGAACAACCGAGCGTGCACAAGGCTACAGATTTGGAGCCCCGGAAGCTCATTCTATTAAATGTTGCATTTAAAACAAAACAAAATAAAACACTTTTTCTAAATGTATTATTTATCACTGTCATCTCTCACATGATTTCTTAATCTACCTTAAAACTCTGATTTCCGTAGAAAGTTTAAATATTATTATGGAAAAGGGTGTCAAAGCAGTGAGAATCACCAGTGGTGGTGCATTCCTCTGATCCCAGCATTTGGGAGTCGGATCTACTAGTTCAAGGCCAGCCTGGTCTACAGAGCAAGTTCCCGGACAGCCAGGGCTACACAGAGAGACCCTGTCTCGAAAAACAAAACAAGCATAAGAATCAGTAAGAATCAAGTCAAGTATGGTAGCCGGTGCCTGTACTAACAGTAGGAAGTGAAGAGAGAGGAAGAATTGCTGAGACCAAGGCCAGCTTGGGCTACAAAGTGAGGTTCTGTCTCAACTTGCTCGTTCCTCCAAGAAAAACCATTTCTCAAGGCCAAGAAAACAGGGAGCTTTGAAAGCCGAGCATCACTTCCTTTGCAGTGTTCAAGCAAGCAAGCCAACACAGGAGAAGCCACGGGTGCTCATAACAAAGCTGCCAGCCTATTTCTCGGCCAGCGCTTATCAGTCAGTGAGCCTCACCCAGCCACAGACCGACTGGAATAGGTGGCTTTCACAAAGATGGTTCAGTTTCACCAGGTAGCAGCGACTTTGTGTGTCATCTCTTTGTGGGCTGGTGGACGGCCACGTCTGTGGACACGGCATGAAGAGAGTCTCCTTAAGGAATATTCCCAAGGGGAAAGAGGGTGCTGCTTTACCAGGGAAAACACCGGTTTGCATTTGCTAGGCATTACTAAATCTTTTCAAATGATGTCTTTGTACTGCTTTTATGAACAAGGCATAAATTCTTTTCAGGCGCAGGAGAGAGAGAGAGAGAGAGAGAGAGAGAGAGAGAGAGAGAAACGGAGGGAGGGAGGGAGAGAGGGAGAGGGAGAGAAAGGGAGAGGGAGGAGAGGGAGAGAAGACAGAGCACTGTGTCGTTATTCTAACTTTTATGTGTATTTTCCTCCCTACTTTTATGCTTCAGCAGCGACATGCAGGCTGGCACCTCAACTAAAATGTGCCGAACTTATATTCAAAAATAGCAATTTTTACAGAGTTTTCTGTACTTGGGGGGGAGGTAGTGGGGGGAATTGTCCTTACCCAATTCAATAACTTCTTTCCTTCCTGAAATATCTGGACTTACTGTGCAATAACATTGTGCCTTCCTGTGTGTCTCCAGCTGGAAGAGGTGAAGGGGGCGACTTCCTGCTGCTAACCTCTACCATACCTCACCGCATCCTACTTGGCTCCTTCAGAGCCTGTGTTAGAATTTTCCTATAGCAATTCCCTTCTGCTGTAAATGCCAAAAATGGATTCTCTTCCTGGCGAGACCCTAATAAAAACCACTTACTTGATGTGATAATTTGCTTTTTCATACGGTTACCTTGCTTTCATATGGTTCTTTCAAAAAAAAGCAAAACTTTTAGATCAAGGATTGAAATCAAAACTCTGACTTTTCGAGGCACATGCTAACCTGAGTACAAGGATTGAAGAAAAGAAAGAAAGAAAATACAAAGGCATGGAAGATCAGAGGATGAAGGAGATGGCCAGAGCCACTTGGGTACCATGCTAGCTTTACCAGTGTGCATTCAAATCAACAAGTCTCGGACGGGGTGGCTCCGACTATGACAGGAGTACTTTAGGAACAGCACGGAAGGGATCCTGCCTTTGAGCACAGAAGCAGCAACTGTGGTAGGAAAGCCTCCACAAGACTCCTGTTCATCCAATGAAGTACCTGCTGCTTCTCCACAGAAGCTCTTCGAATGGACTGAGGACCCACAAGGAAAATTTGATGTGTAAATAATTGTTAGTGGCTATAACCTGGAGCAATGTGTTGAAAATGCAGCTCTTTGAATACTAACCATCCAAACATAGACTGACGTACGACAGCAAACAAACACTATCTCCTCAATGAACGGAAAACACCATATGGTTGTGGCAGCCTCGTCTAGGAATTGGTTTCACAGAACTAGGGAGATAACTCAGTGGTAGATCATTTACATAGCATGTGCAGGCCCCTGTACTGCCAAAGGATAAAGATAAAGAACTGGTTCCAGTGGACGGACTGTCCTTCAACCAGGGACACTCTGATGTAAGCTTTGCAAACTCTTGTTGGGTGCAAACATGGGTTCATGCACACATGTTGCAAGAAATACTTCCCTAGGGTATAGATGACCTTTGCATTTCAGAAATTCAAACTGCCTTTTGTTATAGGCTGTGTACATAAACTCATAATGATTGGAGGTTAATAACACTAATGTAGTAATTGCTATCCTAAGAGCCACATTTTTCTAAGGGTCAAATAGAAAAATGGGCTTTTCATCAAGCAGTGTTTTAGATACACGATTCACTGGGACAGAACTATGATGCCTCCTTTAACATACAGCAGGCTGAAAGACACCAAGTAACTGCCTAGGCTCACAGCTATAATCCAGTCCCAGGGAGTGAAGTTTATTCTCTTAACCACACTAGGCAACACTCCCTAACTTAGTCAAAGTTACACAGCTAAGTAGAAGGTAAAACCAAGAACATAGACAGCTGTTGAGCCACAGTTAGCGAAGAACACAATTGTTCACCCTACTATTAAGCCCTAAGGACTTTAGCATCACCGTCAAAAACAAACAAATACGAAAACAAAATGAAATGACCTGCACAGACACAGAGCGTAGGAAAGGATAACACAGGGCTCCGATGGCATTTGTAATCTGACCCGTATGCACCATGCAAAAGAGCATGAGGAGATTACGTTCAGAAGGACTCACATTGAACTCCCCACTCTCCATTCATTGAACATTCACTAAGTAAAAATACAGCCCTGGAGTGAGACCTGCATGGACCCTGGCTTTAAGACCATCGGCTGGAGCCACGCAGTTTCGCCCTGAATGCGACACCCTGGAGAAAGGGGGGGCTCTCGTGCTAGAAGAAGGGACAGCAAAAGGAAGTCAGCCTCCTCAGTGGCTTGCCAAAGGGGGAACCTTCTTCCAGTTCAAACAAAACCGGTTCCTAGTGACGGGTGACTCTGCCTGCTTGCTGCATGGCCTTTGTAACCGATGGTGAGTTACTTAACCATTCCAGACCTCAGTTTCCTCAATCTGCAAAGTATGGTTAAAAACAGTGCTTGCCTTAGTGTGGTTTTTGAGGGTTGCATCAAATGATGCAAGTTAGAGTTCATGACAGTGCCAAGCACTTAATAAGTATACAATAAATAACGTGTCACAATCTGCTAGAACGAACACCATCTGTCTTAGGGTTAGTTACCACTGCTAAGACGAAACACCATGACCAAAAGTAACCTGGGGAGGAAAGGGTTTATTCGGCTTACACTGCAGTATTGCTTTTCATCACTGAAGGAAGTCAGGACAGGAACTCCAACAGGGCAGGAACCTGGAGACAGGAGCTGATGCAGAGGCCATAAGAAGGTGCTGTTTGTTGGCTTGCTCCTCATGGCTTGTTTAGTCTGCTTTCTTATAGAACCCAGGACCACCAGTCCAGGATGGCACCACCCACAATGGTCTAGACCCTCCCCCATCATTCACTGATTAAGAAAATGCCCAATAGGCTTGCCTACAGTCCCATTTTATGGAGACATTTTCTCTTTTTTTTCTTTTTCTTTTTTTTTTCTTTTTTATTTTTTTGAGACAGGGTTTCTCTGTGTAGTTTTGGTGCCTGTCCTGGATCTCACTCTGTAGACCAGGCTGGCCTCAAACTCACAGAGATCCACCTGGCTCTGCCTTCCAAGTGCTGGGATTAAAAGCGTGTGCCACCACCGCTGCCACTACCCGGCTCCTTTTTTTTTTTTTTTTCTTAATTTATTTAACTTTATTTTATGTGCATTGGTATGAAGGTATTTAGTTCCCCTAGAACTGGAATTATGGATAGTTGTAAGATGCCGCCATGTGGGTGCTGGGTATTGAACCCAGGTCCTGTGGAAGAATAACCAGTGCTCTTAACCACTGAGCCATCTCTCCAGCTGGAGGTATTTTCTCAATTGATGTTTCCTCGTCTCAGATGACTATAGCTTGTGTCAAGTTGACATAAAACTAGCCAAGCCACCATCCATCCATGTCACCAAGTTGTTTTTTTTTTTTTTTTTTTTCATAGCTAGGAATGCAGCTAGGTGGCAGAGTATTTTCCCACCATGCACAGAGACCTTGGTTGGATACTGGGTTAGCACTGTAGAAAGAAATCAAACCAAGCGCCCAAAGGCATTCCAAGGCCATTGAATTAAACTTACTGAGAGTGGGCAAGCATTTTTACATACCATGGCCTACAGTGTGATAATTAGTAAACACAAAATGTTCTTAGAACCTAGCAGTTGATAAATGTTATGTGCAGGGCTGCAGAGATGGCTTAGTAGTTGAGATCATGTTCCGCTCCTTCTGCAGCAGACTGGGGTTTGATTCTCAGCCTGCACATGGTGGCTGATAACCATCTGTAACTCCAGTTCCAGGAGATCTGACCTCCTCCACGGGCACCATGCAACTGGCAGGCAAAACACTATATATATAAACCTGAAATAAATGCATATATAATGGATGTTAAAATAATAATGCTGCTGCCAGCTGCCAACAGCTCATTTAGAATTTTCACATCACATATTCTTGTCTGGGTACATCTTATTTTAAGGGAGACAATCATGCTCATGTGTCATTCTGCTGCTTTCTTTTTCAATCCGGGGATGGAATCCAGAACCTCATGCATGTTGGCACGTGCTTTCCTGGTGAGTTACATACCCCTAGTCCTCTCTTGGATCATTTTATATGGTGAAAGAAAAATGATCTTGCTGGAAAGGCTGGAAACAAGCCTATGGGGTCTCAGTCCAGGGAAAGAAAGAACCAGAGCCTCCCAGCAGACGAGACAATCGCTTTATAGTCCCAGGGACGCACAAACCACCAGACTTGCACAGAGTGGCCTCCATCCATTTTCTCTAGATGCGGCTTTCTTCAGAACCTGACTGTTGATTCATTCCGACCTCAGAATAGATGTCTGGCCCTACCCCCTTTTAAGAAAGAGCTCCTTCTGTCCATACTGCAATGTTTGGGATATTTAAAACTTCTGTTGCCATAAATTCCAAGCTGACGGTCTCATAGCAGCCATAAATCAGCTGCAAGAAACACACATTTACCACAAGCCCGCAGACCCGAAGATTGAATAGGCCCCGGGCTGTGTAAATGAATGGAGCTCACTGTGACCCAGCAGCAGGCAGGACCCAAACAGCTAAGACCTGTGTCAACTCTTGCATTCCCTTAAGCTCTCTGGGCCTTCCAGATGTGTGCACAGATTTGGATTTGAATAGCTATTCACATTTATTTCCAACAGCAGAAAGTGAACTATGCATTTGTGGATGGACTATTATGTTAAAAACGTTCTCTTGGCTTTATCAATGTCTGAATCTTCCTAGCACGGAGGCATAGGGCACATTCTTACATTTACTGTGGACTCTTTTGTCCATTTAAGAATCACTTGACCACCAAAAAGCTTTGGATTCAAATCGGGACCTGTCACTAAATAGCTGGCGCTGGCTCAGTAGGGAAGCCTGGGCTGGCCTACCACTGGGAAGACCTGTACTCCCAGCCACTCTAAATAGTGCTAGGGACTTAACATAGCATTTAACCCCTCAGGTTTTCTCTGAGATACTGCACCTAAAAAAAAAAAAAAAAGATTTTTCTCATTGTAAGGTCATTTATATATGGAACAAGTTGACATGCCATACAAATAAACACAAAACTTTAATGCACTTTATGATTTGTTTTTTAGGGGAACTATGTTGACAAGCTGGCCTCAAACAACAGATCCTCCTAGTTCAGCTTCCCAAGTAAGCTATACATCATCATGCCCAGCTTTACTTTACTGCACTGTTTGCGAGGATGGAAACATTTTACAAATGCAAAGCCTTATTCACTGTGTCTTTTTTTTTTTTTTTATTCCTCTAGAATCTTATTACAGCACTATTATCACAGAGGCAATAAGCACAAATGGTTCAATCAAAAAGTAACCAGGATTTGGAAATGGCTGCAAGTGTGCATTGTTGATAGAATGATCCTCGGTAATAGTATCTGTTTGGCAATCCTTGCTACTCTGGCTTGTTGAAGAACATTTTAGGCATGAGACACTACTCCTTATGCAAGGGCATAAATGAGGAACCAGGAACAAGAAATATGACCTCCATTTAATACATTAAAAAAAGCCTGTAGAGCTACCAAAGCATATGGAATTCATAAATGAAAACACTACCTGTGTCAGAACGCTGTGCAACAGAGCCTAAGACACAAAACGTTCATCGCCTAAGAAACGGTAAGAAATCAACTTTGTGAAACTTTGGTTTTTACTTGGCAACTCCACAAATGACATATAAACTGACCTCCATTAAAGCCAAGCCCAGACTCACGTGACTCAAGCGGCAGTGCCTGGGAAGGAAATGCCAGACATCTAGCAAAACATTCTGTCAAAGACAGGCTGTCTATGTCATGGCCAAACAGACGTGCAGGGCTGCCACTGGACGTAATACAGAATGTCTACTGCTAATGTGCTCTTACCGCATTTGACGGAGAAATTCTTTCACTTAACACGCATTAAATCATTTGCCAGAGTATTCTTTAAATATGAGACATGCCATAAACCAAACATCGCCTTGAACCTTGGCTTTAAAATCGGGTGAGGAAAAAGCCATAAACACAAGGGCAGCTCAAGAGCTGGCAAGATGGCTCAGAGGGTAAGGGTACTGTGTGGCTTGAATGAGCACGGCCCCCACAGGCTCCTACGTTGGAATGCTTGGTCCCCAGTTGGTAGAACTGTTTGGGAAGCATTAGGCAGTGCAGTCTTGTTGAAGCTATGTCGCTGGAGACAGGCTTTCAAAAGCCAGCACTATTTCCAGTTAGATCTCTCTGCCTCATGTTTGCAGACCAAGATGTACGCTTCCAGCTACTGTTCCAGCACCACGCCTGACTGTGTGCTGCTATGCTGTCCGCCATGACGGTCATAAACGGACTCATCCTCCAAAACCTCAAGGCCCCAAATTAAATGCTGTCTTTTATAAGTTACCTTGGTCATGGTGTTTTTGTCACGGCAACCAAGACAGGTTATCTGCTAACAAGCCCGACAACCTCAGTTTGCTCCCCAGCGCCCCCCCCCCCCCCCCCAGGCTGGAAGGAGAGAACTGACTTCACTTTGTGCAAACACACAGAGCACTTACGCAGACTGAGATGCAGTGACATTACCAAATGCAGGTTTATGGAACCACTATCGTATATGCAACCCACCACTGACCAACCGACAATACGTAGCACATGCTAAGTCTTGATACATATTTTAGCACTAATAGGAGCCTTAGAATAATGGACCTCTCACAGAATGCTTAGGACAGACAGTGCTCCTACAGACAATTTAGATTTTGTATCTATGTAGAGATGGATTTGGCCAGTCTGAAAGGGAGATATTTCTATAGACACCAGTAACATTTATGTTTCCTTGGTACTTTAAGTATCCAGGAATGTTAGTATAAAAGCTTTGTTTTGTTTTCTTAAGCAATGGGGGGGGGGGGATCTTTTCTCTGAATTTGTGGTATCACTGGAAACTTCTAATCACCTATTTGTTTCCCTTTATGACACAATTCAAACACTTTATTGAGGCTTCTTCCTTCTGGTGTTTGAAAAACTACAACCAGGCCAGTGTGACTGGTACTGGCCCCATGTTATCACTGCAGATTCCAGGCCTTCCTGTAAACACAGCAGGCATCCCACAAACATTTGCTGAGTGGATGGATGAGAGGAAGGAAGTCTATCTATCACTACCAGACCGTGGAGAAAAACTGGGTTCAAGGAAAGAGAATATAGGTACAACCAAGCAGGATGCCCTACATCAAATCTTGATTTTCAACTTGGCAGGGTTTAGAATCACCATGGAAACACATGTCTGGGTGTTTCCAGAAAGATTTTACTGAAGAGGGAAGACGCAGCCTGAATGTGGGTGGCACTATCTCATGGACTAGGTCCCGGGGTGGAGTAAAAGTAAGATTGTTTACGGAGCATCAGCATTTACTCCTCTGCTCCCTGACTATCTCTGCATGCGATGTAAGCAGTTGCCTCACCTGCCTGTCTCCAGGGCTTCCTCCCACAATGATGGACTGCACCCCCAAACTGAAACACAAAGTAAACTTGCCTTCTTTAAAATGCTTTCCTTGGGTACTATTTCCATCACAACAAAAAAGTAATAATACACCAAGGAATACTGAACCATAAATGGAGTATCTATGCCACACACCCTCCCCACAAGACCCAGGAGACATGACAAAAAAGAGAGAGGCAAGACTGTGGGAGCCAGAGGTCAGGGAAGACTAACATAAAATGGTGTCTTTCGGACACACAGGGTCACTTCACTCATGAACTCACAGCAGTTATGGTTGCCTGCACAAGACCCAGCCAGGCACCATTGCAACATGGAGGGAGGAGGGCCTTGTGAGCCCCGATCTCCAGTGGAAGAGCTACTGACAGGTGATGGCTGCTAAGGAAGGGAGAGTCAGTTTTCTTCAAGAGCATGGCCCCTGGTAGGTCAACCTTGATGGCCCCACACCATGCACACATGAGCAGCATTAATTGGACTTGGTAGGTTATAAAAAATAAATAATTTCAAAAGGAGGACGTAAAGCTGGGAGGGGGTGGATCTTGGAAGAGTTAAGGGGTAGAGTAAGGGGTGAATGTGCTCAAAATACATTGCAGGAATGTATGAAATTCTCAAGGAATTAATAATTTTTTTTTTTTAAAGAAGAGCTATCAGTGTGACGACAGAGCAGTTCTGGGAATGCGATGATGATGGACTATTGCCATGTGAATGCGCTCCACATTACTGGCCTGCATGCTTTTATTATTATTTGCTTTGGGTTTGGTTTAGATTGCTTGGTTTGGTTGGTTGATGGGTTGGTTTACTGAGACAAGGTCTCACTCTGGCTCTGTCTGGCCTGAAACTTGCTGGGTAGACCAGATGGCTCAAGCTTCTATCCATCCTCCAGCTTCAGCTCCCAGTGCTGGATCCCTTGTGTGCTAGTATATTCATGTGCCTTCCAGTTTTACAAATAGGTTAAAAAAAATCCTCCTGTGTCCATCTCATCCTATATGAAAAGAATTGATATGAAAGGTCATTTTTCAAAGGGCAATTCTTTGCATTAACACTCAAGGTAGAAAGGAAGTATGAAATCTCAGTGGGTGACAAGAAGGTTGGTTGTCAGCTACAAGAAGCCTACCTAAGCATTCCTGTGATGTTTTCCAACAAATGCAGACACCAGTCAGGCAGTAAGAAGTCTGTGACCCTCAGAAAAAACTGATGGAGCCCCAGGATTCTGAGAAAGGAGAATGATCCTAACTCTGCAAAGAACCCCAGAGCTGCTGTTCTGTGCCAAAGCTGTGACTGCTTAGCCAAAATGTCTGCCTAATTCTTGAACTAAAGGAACTAGATGGCAAAATGACATCAGCCCTCCCTTGCTGTTCTGTTCTAAAAACTCATTTTCTTCTCTTCTCCAAACCCTTCTATATTTAAGGAAATTATTGGCAAAAAAAGAAAAGAAAAAAAGAAAAAAACAAAGAAAGAAACGAGCCACTGTTCAAGGCCGCGCTTAGTCTGTTCTTAGCAGGAGCTATTCCTGCTGAAGTCCTCTGAGGGGCAACCAACCAAATACCTTCTTTCTTCTCTGTCCTTCTCTTGCTCTTTTTTAAAATGCTGCTTCGGATCTAGGATGGAAAAAATGAAGTCAAGAGAAAATGTTTCCTATAATAAAAAGTGGTTTGAACCAGGAGTGGGAACACATGCCTATGATCCCAGCAGGAGCATTAGACTTGGAGGACAGCTTGGGTAACACACAGTGAGGAGTGTGTGTGTGTGTGTGTGTGTGTGTGTGTGTGTGTGTGTGTGTGCGTGTGCGTGCATGCATGGACATGCACAATCCTGGAGGAGAAATGAAGACCCGAAGCTACAGCTACATCTACAAATACCAAATGGCTGGATGTCTGGGAAACCTGCAAGCTCTCAATAGTGTACCATAACACAGTCCATTGCTCAGCCTCCCAGAATCAGAGTCCATCAGGCACTAACGCAAGTAGAAGGAAAGTTGCTACACAGAGCTAAGGTGATTTTCAGGCCTAATTAGTCTCAAATTCCATCGTGCAATCCTAAATCATTCAGGATTCCTTCACGGCCATTCTTCAGATGAAAGTGTCTTCAACTCCAGGTAACAATGCAAAATGAATTTAGATTGAAGTTTTATCCACTTATTTTAAGTCCAAAGTCTAACATTTATTTACATAATAAAGATTACATTGCAAGACTCTAGAGATAGAGACATAACTAGCACCCACCTTAAGTGAACAATTCAAGAACAAAAATGCTTCTGATAATTGAAGCAATAGCTGACATACAATAGATACTAAAGTATTTGCTGAATTGATACAGGAATTAATTATCATAAAATTACCACGTCCCCTTCATAAAGACGGCTGTATGAAAGGTACTCTAAAATCCCTCACCTAAATAGCTAATCATGGGGCATTGCAATGCAGAGGTCAAGCGTCACACATATGTATGCATATACAATCTGAAATACACCCACTGGACACCTAAACCCAATACAGGGCTTCATGTCCCCCAATCTCTGACTACCTTGACTTAAATCCCTAGAGGTGTTTACAGCTTTATATGTGGGGTGGGGGCACCTCAGTGGTTATACAAAGAGAAAACTGCCCTCTTCAGGAAACAGACTCTCCTACCTGGATCTCAGAAGCTTTCTGTCTCCTCTGGTGTAATTTGTCTATAATCTACACCCTGCTTGAGAACAGCAGATTCTTTTAAGATTAATGACTCTGTAGAAGGACATAGTGATGGCAGAATGCACCAGAAAGTCCAAGCTCCTTGGGAGGCCAAAGAAGGAGGGTCACTTGAGTCCAGGAGTTAAAGACAGCCTGGGCAATGGACTAGAACCCCACTTCAAACAAACAGACATTCTAATGATTCTTCATTACTAGCATACCTCCATGCATGAAAATCTGGGGGCGGAACATCAACCCGACTTACCCTTCACTGAATCCAACATAAATGCTACCAGGTATGATTGTTCAGACAATCTGGTCCGTGAACAACCAAGCACTCAACAAACACAAGAGAGGTGTGGTAATAAGAGAAGTACTCATTTTTAGCTTTATTTAATGGTTGAGGAGTTTGGGTTTTTTGTTTTGTTTTGTTTAAGTGACTGGGGGCTGGAGAGATGGCTCAGTAGGTCAAAGTGTATGTTTCTCTTGCAAAGGATCTGAGTTTGATTCCCAGCA
Source organism: Onychomys torridus (assembly GCF_903995425.1). Taxonomy (NCBI): domain Eukaryota; kingdom Metazoa; phylum Chordata; class Mammalia; order Rodentia; family Cricetidae; genus Onychomys; species Onychomys torridus. The sequence continues at coordinate 41,825,413 of NC_050460.1, forward strand.
CTCACATCAGGTGGCTCTTCACCTGTAACTCCAGAGGATCTGACACCCTCATCCGGCCTCTGAGGGCACCTGCTTGCCTGTGCAAGCACACATATTTCCATCTTTACGATCAGTTTTTCAAAGATCGCTTCAAAACTGATGGTACTGAAAGTCTGATATCCAAGGGTGTGACACACACCAAGGTTCTACCACTTTGTGAAGCAAAAATGGAAGAAATGAAATGAAGTTTTAAATAAACGCTGATAAGATAGATCAGTGGGTAAAGACACCTGCCACCAAGCCTGGTGACTTGAAATTGATCTCTGCAACCCATATGATAGAAGGAGGGAACTGAACTCCTGCAAATTAAACTCACCATTTTCCCAGGTTTGAAATCCCAGCTACTCAGACTACACAGCAAGACTAACCTAGACAACTTAATGAGCAGCCATCTCAAAAAAAAAAAAAAAAAAAAGGGAAAAAAGGTAAGTTGGTAGCTCAAGGATCAATCTCGCTTTTTTTTTTTTTTTTTAAGCTGAGGCTCGAACCCAGGGCCTTGTGCTTGCTAGGCAAGCACTCTACCACTGAGCTAAATCCCCAACCCAAGGATCAATCTCAATATGGTACACCCTGTCATCCCCACTCCCACCCCCATCACCATTGCTCAAGACTGGTTAATAAGATGTTTGACTTGGGAAAACATTTCTAAGAAGATATTCTACCATTTCGCTGCCTCACTCACAGACAGGGGAAGGAACTTGTTCTCTTGGGACAACAGAAGAAAGCTCACAATGAGAAGGGAGCAGGCACTCTGGGCTGACCATTGAACAGTACGCAAGAAACAGTTATTCCAGCAAGGGGAGGGGAGGGCCGCAAGTCACAGCGCACACATGGAGGTCAGGGGACAACTTGTGTCATGGGTTCCCTCTCTCCACCTTCACACAGGCTCTAGGGACTGAACTCGGGGCTTCAGCCTTCCCACAGAGGCATCTTACTGGTCAGCAGATGATCTCTGAATGGGTGGAAGTGGAAGGACAGCAGACAGCTTAATCTTCCTCACTGCCCAACACCACACTCCACACGCGCTTTCAAAGGGAAGGGGCTGCTTAACCACAGACCCACACGCACAGCAAAACCCACTGGGGCAAGAAGCCAGATGGTGGGAGAATGAGAGGCAGCATTCTTTTAATGCAAAATGATTTTCTATTTCATAAAGAGATGGACTGCTCCAGGAGGTTGTTAAAATGCTAAATTCCATTCCTATGTCTCCAGACTTAGTCCTGCTGCAGCCAGCCTGCAGGAGCCCCTCCCCCCACCTCCCTCTCTTCCCCAGTGCTGACCCAGGGTCCCTTTAGCTCTTTCCCTCTGACCCTCTCAGCCTTCCCTTCTAGCCCATCTCCTTTCCTATGTGGCACCCACCAAGCCTCAGAAGAACTCTCTACCAGGGACCCAACAGCCTAGGATCTAGAGTGGGCAAAGAACAGCCGACCAGCAAAAACAAGGCCAGCTATCTATACCAAGAAATACTTCAAACACTATAACTACAGATGCCTAGATCCCAGCACAAAAACACAAACAAATAGCCAAATACTGTGTCTCCTTCAGATGCCAGTAACCCGACTCTAACAGGCCCTGAGAAATGCAACTTAGGTGAAGCACAAGATGAGGGCTTCAAAATAGCAGTTACTGAATGTATCCAGGGACCTTAAAAAGCATATGAATAAATGCCGTAATGATAACTATGAAAATATAAATTGAAGTTGAATAAAATGATGAAAACATTTCAAGGCAGGAAAATAGAATTTAACAAAGAAATAGGATGGCTAAAGAAAACCCAAAGTGAGATAAAACTGGAGATTAAAAAAAAAAAACAACTTGGGATGTCAAACCAATACCTCAGAGGTAAGCTTCAACAACAGTACAAGACGCATAAGAGAGAGAGAATCTCAGATGCTGAAGACCAGGTAGAAGAAATGAAAATGTTAAATCTAAAAAGTAAAAACCCAACACAATATCCAGGAAATCTGGACACTATGAAAAGACCAAATCTATGAATAAGGAGGGAGGAAGGAAACTCAGATCAAAAGCACAGAAAACTTTTTAAACAAAATCATAGAAGAAAAATTCCCCCAAATAAAGAAGGAGGTGTCTATTAAGCATACAGAATACCAGATAGGAACAGAAAAAAAAAATCCCAGTGACACAATAATCAAAACACTAAATGTACAGAACAAAGAAAGAATATTAAAAGCTACAAGGGAAAAAGACCAAGTCACATATAAAGACAAATCTGCTAGAATAACACCTGAGTTTCTGATGGAGACTCTAGAAGCCAGAAGGGTCTGGATGCGGATACTCTACAAATCTCAGAGACCACAGAGGCCAGCCCAGACTACTATAGCCAGCAAAACTAACCATCACAATGGACAGAAAAGGGAAATCATTCTATGATAAAACCAAATTTAAGCAATTTCTATCTACCATTCCAGCTCTACAGAAGGCACTAGAGGACAACTTCAGTCTGAAGAAGTTAACTACACCCAAGAAAACAAAAAGAATAAACAATCTCAGAACAATACCTCAAAAGGCAAGAGGAGCCATATACCATAACAATAAAATAACAGGAATCAATAAACACTGCTCATTAACAGCTCTCAATATCAATGGTCCTAATTCCCCAATAAAAAGACACAGACTAATAGACCAGATGAGAAAACAGGATCCATCTTCCTGCTGCATCCAAGAAACATACCTCACCATTAAGGGTAAACATCACCTCAGTGTAAAAGGATGGAAAAAGATTCTCCAAACAAAAGGACCCAAGAAGCAAGTAGGTATAGTTATTTTAATATCTGACAAAACAGACTTCAAACCAAACTACCCAGAAGGAGGGAAGGATACTACATACTCATTAGAGGAAAAATCCATGTAGAGGATATTCATTTATGCACCAAAGGCACAAAGAGGCCTGCCTTACATTTGAATATAAACATCTCTGCAGTGTCTACTGGTCATTTGACATTTTTTTGTTTATTTTTTGGTCAACAGTCAACCGGTCACTAAAGACCAAAAAAGAAAAAAAAAAAGTTACAGAAAAATAACACCTGCACAGCCTCTCCTTCAGTCGTTTGATCACAATTAGCTGTGTGTTCATGTGTGTGCACCACCCAGGCAGTCACCACAGAGATAAGAGCAAGGGCAACGAGAACGTGACTATCGGGCAGCACCCATTTCCCCTTTCAAGACAGTTACGGATCCATTTTTCTCTGCTTACCACAGACTTCCAGGCAAGTCTCTGTCCTCCTACCCACCGTTATGTAAAACGATAGCACAAACCAAAGGGAAGCGACCCTTCTAGTATTTGGTCACTGTAGGAGCTGAGGTCTGCGGGTCAGCTTGCACACTGCCCTCACTATCCCCAACAGCCTGTATCCCTCGCCACCTGGCTTTCCTGTCTGCGGTGCTGAGCTGGAACCCAGGGCCTCAGGCATGCCAGGCAAGCACTCCACCACCCAGCTATCCTCCATACTCCCTGGAGGTTAACCTCTATTTGCTGGACTTATAATGAAGGAGGGGAAAGTGGGAGGAATTTCTCAGTGCCCCCCAGGCCTTCGTTCATTACCCGTTTCCTCTGCTTTCTTTACCACTTAGCTGAAATAAATTATTTTATAATTACAAGCGTTAGTCCACCAACAGTGAGACAGCTTTTCCGATCGTTTATAACAACGATAATTCTGCCCCAGTTCTAGTCTGGGCTTTCTTATTCTTTTAATGAAGCCTCAGAGACCCAGAGGCATAGACAACTGCACCCACTAGCAGGCCCGTCAGCCACTGCTGGCTCCAGGCTATGACCATCGGGTGTAACAAGGCAATGTGCAGCCGACCTGCAGGGCTTAGCTTGTCCTGTGAACAAAAGTTAGGACAGTCCTGTTCTTCTGGTTTGTACAACTGTTTTAGATAAAGTGGGGCAGGAAGACAGACTTTCCAGAACTGAACAACACAGAGTAACCACGGGCATGATAGTACCCTGCTGCCCTGGTGCAGACATCAGGTCAAAGCCAGGAAGACAAAAAGGGGCAACATTGGCAGCTGCCCTTCCCAAGAACTCACATAGGATGCTGTGTGGCTACAGGCTGTTACCTTTATTCCTTCTCTCTAAGGTTTAAATTTTGAACACCATACCTAGACATGGTGGTGCACATCTGTAATCCCACCACTCAGGAGGCTACGGCAGGAGGATGAAGAGTTCAGGCTGGGCTTGGTGTCTGGACTCTGAGACCAAGGACTAACAGTGAGCCTTTTACAGAGAAATACAGAATATTAGCTTTCAATAAGTGCTTTTTGAAATGAAGTTTCTGCTCTATATTACCACCTTTGTTCCTGGGTTGCTCTAAAAGAATTCATACTGTTACATTTCTGATTCTTTGTTTTCTTGTGGGGTTTTTGTTTGTTTGTTTTAAGGACATTTGTGAACACGTGATCATATCCAAAGGAAATGCAATAAATACAGCTGTATGCCTGTATTTATTGCAAACATTATTCACAATGGCTGGAAACCTAACTATCCATCAACAGATGACTAGGTTTAAAAAAAAATGTACAGTGCATATACCATGTGATACTGTCTAGTCATAGAAAAGAAAAAAAAGAACAAAATCTTAACTGTGGATGAACCTGGAAAATATGTCAAGCAAAGTAATAAGGCACAGAAAGACAAATCCTGCATGGTCTTGTAGAAAGAAGTAAAAAGTAGGATGGTGGTTAGCAGAGGGCTGGGTGGTTAGTGGGAGTAATGGAGTGGGGAGATGTCAGTTACGTGAATAGAGCATTAAGAGGGATTTTAAAAGAATATCTCCGGAAGGGGGAGGAGATTTGATCAAGGGATTACACAGTTGTAATTAGATAGTAGGAATGTTTTCTAATAGTCCCAGAGCAGGAGAGCACACAGTCACAGAAAGGAGATGCGTGATGACAGGGATGGGCTAGTGTGGTAGGCAATAACTACTAATGATCACGGGGTTTCTTTCCTGTGTGATAATAATGATCTGACATCCCCAGTGGTGATCCTCCTTCTGTTATCACACTAAAAACATAACTTAAGCAATTGAGTAATGGCTGATCTTAGATAACTTGATGCCAACAGAAAGCTGCTTGGCATTTGACATGATGTGCCAGGAGAAACTGTTCTGTTAGCATTTGGTCAAACGGTATTTAAAGGGGGTGAATTGTAAGACACATGAAGCAGAGCTCAAGCAGCTGCTATTAAAAAAAAAAAAAAAAACAGTTGGGAATGTAGTTAGTGGTAGAGAAGGGACTTAGCAAATCCGAGGCCTGCATTCAACTGTGAGCATCAGTCCCCACCCACCCCAACTGCCAACACACACATATGTCAGGACACCAAAGGACTCAAGTCATTTACAACTGCAACATCATCAACCGCTCCCATGGTAATAACTGAGAAGTTTCAGAGGTTTTTAGAGAAACAAATAAAGAGATATATTCTAGAAAAACCTTTATGGCCATTTAGAGCTGAAGTTGCACAAATGATATACCCTACACACTTTACTAACAAGACTTTAAAAAAAAAAAGCTGGAAGAATGTCTTTCAAATAAACAGTTCTTTGCAGGAACTTTACAAATATTGAAAATGATCAGCCCAGGAAAAAGCATTTTGATTGAAAACCAACAGAACAATGTCTCCTCCTACCACAGCGTATCAGACGTCAAACAACTTAATGCTGGCATCAAGCAGCAATGCCCGACACTATTTACTGTTGGGACTGCCTAAATGTCTGGACTAACAACCAAAGGCAAAAGGACATGTTAAAAAGTCTCTTCGCTGACAAAATAGTGCAGATTTTAAAAGTATATGAGAGCCTGGCTGCACGGCTTTGATGTGGGGTGTCTCTTTTTTTTTTTTTCAGATTATAATTTAATTACCACATTTCTCCCATACGCCCCTCCTCACTCGCTGCTTTGATGTTTTTATGTATCACTTAAAAATCTAATTTAAGAAGCCAAGCATGTCAGCACAGCCCTGTTATCCCAGAGCTTCAGAAGGCAAAGAGAATTGAGAGTTCAAAGTCAGCCTGGGCTATGTTATGATACCCTGTCTAAAACAGAAAAAGTCAATTATAAATCTACAATCCAGGATAACTTTCCAGAGGGTGGCAGTATCTTCGGTCTACTTGCCCAGCTTGTGCTTGTACAGTGAAAGCAGAAACACTGTACCTTTTAAACAGACAGGAAAATCTGCTAATGATGATTTTTAAAAAGAGCTATATATACTCAAAGCTCCTGGCCACATTGTGGGGTTTTGGTGATATTCACTCCAATCTGCTGCTTGCCTGAAGTTTTCAAATTCTGAGTCAATAAATGGATAGAACACCCCGCCCCCTAAAATTTTTTTTTAACTGAAATTAAGAAGCCCTCACCATTTAAATAACCCAAATCCTAACCTAACATTTACTAAGATTAACAGCGGAGGAAGGAGGTGTGGCTTGGGGTTTCGTTTACAACCTATTGACTGGAGTATCTTAGCAACACTTTCCCTAAACATCCCAGAAGGCAAGAGTGGGTCAGAGTCCTGCTTTCTCAGTAAGCACAAAGGACCAACCCTTGGTCTCTGCCGGGTGTAACAGAAGCCATCTGAGGGAAGCAAGAGATGTCTGTGTTAGCAGGAAATATTTTCACAAGAGAAAGAACCATTTTCTCCCACCCTCGCTTCCTTTCAGAACTAGCAGCCTCTGACATTACAGCCCTTCTCGGCAGCCACAGTTGGGGAGGAAATGAATCACAAAAATTAGTCAGGATATCCTATTTAGTTACTTAATAATCCAAACCCGGAGGCTGAAGGTAACTCCGAGTGAACAGAATGAGCTGCCAAAGCCCGACTTTCTCGGGCTCTAAATGAGCCAAAGGCAAAAGAAAAACCCGCAGAGCCAAGTCTGACCTCCCTGTGCACACACAGGTCTGAAAGCGTGTGTAGGCACAGAAAAGATGGTTCTTCCTGCCCATCACAAAGGGTGGCGGCTGATTCTTCGAAGACAGGCCAACAGGAAAACGGCAGAACACATGTTATTCGATCATAATTTTACAGAACTGAAGAACCAGAGACCAAATGAGAAGACCACATTTTTTAGGCTTAGGTTTGATGAAGCGCAGACAGCCATGCAGAATTCTGACTAGAAGAAAAGGTATGATGGAATGCTATTGGCCAAGGCTGGTCCAGCTGCTTCCTCTCTGCCTAGCACTTCCCCCTTCCAGGGCTCCTATGAGACCCCTGTGAATCAGTCTTATGACCTGCTATCAGAGAAGGTGGGTCAGACAGTACCTTTACAGCTAGCTGTAGGACAGCTGGGAAGGGAGATTAGGGTAATACTTCTTCTAGGTTTTATGGCTGGCTTTGGAAGAAAGAGTTCGGGTTTCTGTGACCTCCCTTGGGGAAGAGGAATGAATTCTAGTTTCTGGTTTGTCTTGGGATAACTGAGGGAGGAGAAGACACAGGAGAAAGACATGAGGCAATCAGAGAAACCTTAGCATACTGTTTTCTGGGCCAGAGCATATGGAAAGGCTGATACAAACTAAAAAGATTTCTATTTACTTACTAAGGTTTTGCTGTTGTATTTTACACTAGGAAACAGGCTGTGTGTTTCTTGGTGGTGCACAGGAGATATTTTGAGACAGAATCTCATGCAGCCCAGGCTTACTATACAGCTGAGGATAACCTTGAACTTCTGATTTCCCTATCTCATTTCCTGCTGGGATTATAAGCATGCAACACCACGCCCAGTTTATGCAAGGCTGGGCCCTGAGCCCCAAGCTAGGCAAATACTGTCAACTCAGCCGCATCCTCAGACCTAAATTATTTGTGTTGTTGCTGTTTTTAAAATATTATCATTTATTTGCAAAACAAGAGTCCTGCTTTACAGCCGCTTTTTATAGAGTAATATATATTCACTATAAACGCTAAAATTACATAGAGACATACAGAACAGAAAATGAGTCTTTGGCAGTCCCATTAACTATGAACACTTCAAACTCAACACTGTGTGGTGTTCTATTATTATAAACTCTCAAATGTGTAGGATTCACAAGGTATTATGCAGATTCAAGCCCCTCTGGTGCTAAAATATTCTAACAATGTACCTCCAAATGCCCATCATAGTCTGCTCATATAAATCATGTAACAAGGACCTGCATCAAGGCAGAGCTCTACCCTCATACCAGCTTGGGATCTAATAGTGAGTGGTTACTACCTTCCCATAAAATTATCCTGTTTTTTATTTTAAATACACACACTTTAAATAGTTACCCTTAAAATAAGGTGGTACCCAGCCACAGACACAGTGCAGTGTTTGGATCACATGGTCAGTTACACTAAGCTTCTGTTAATAGAGTCCAAGTCAGACTGTAGCCTCATCGTCATGGAAGATTATCAGGTATTTCTCATGTTGCAACTGAATTACATCGCATTCATTTACAGTTACACTACTGTGTGAGAAACACATACGGAATTTTACATCAGTGATTCCCACAGCTTGATGAACTCAGTCTATCCAATAACTATTTTCAATCTCTATTTGGAAAATTGAAAACTTTAATATCCCTGCCAACTCCATTGTCATGTATGGATTTGCCAAGCAAATCATTAATATTCTATCCATGTTATTAGTAAAAATGCTGCAAAGCAAAACACTACCGGTTATAAAAGGGAATAAAAGTTTGATACATGATACAGTATCCATGGGTCTTGAACACATTATGCTTTATAAAAATAGGCCAGAAGACTAGGCAAATTCGTAAAGATGGAAAGTAAAGGTTACCAAGAGGTGAAGGGGGAGGGAGTTTTTGACTAGTGGAGTTTTTATTGAGGATGCTGGGAACATTTTGGGAACAGATAGTGGTGATGGTGAATTTCTTAGCACTGAACTGTATACTTCTGCATGTAGACTGCATGTATTTTACCACAATAACTGTATAATGAAATAACTTACTGGTATAGACAACAATTTGGATGAGTCACAAGGTTACCGTGCTGAGTGAAAGAAGGTAATCTCGCAGGTTATGTACCGTGCGACTCTATTTATATAGCGTTGTTAAAATGACAAATCTGTAAAAATGAAGAAGAGATTTGCTATTGCCAAGGGTCTGAGTTGGAAAGAAACTGGTGTGGTTACAGAATGACCCAGGCAGGAGGCTTCAGGTGACAAACTGGTTCTGTATCTTTTTGCTCCTCCTCATTCCCACCCTGTATTTGAACCCAGGCCTTGTGGCATGCCAGGCAAGCATTCCCCTGGGCGCCATTCCCAACACTGTTCTATATCTTGGCCATGGTGCTGGAAGCAGGGACCTCACCTAGGATAAACATGGGCCTGTATCTAAATACACACCCAGATGAGGACAAATAAAAGTGTATAAGCTGTCACAACTAGAGTATCTACACTAATATAATTGACCTGTCTGGTTGTGACATAATACTAGGATTTGGCAAATGTTGCCATTGGAAGAAGATGGGTAAGAGCACAGGAGATCACTCTACAGTATTTCTTACTGTTAAATAAATCTACAATTTTCTCAAAACTTTTAACTTAAAAAAAATTATTAAGCCAGGCATGGTGGAGAACGCCTTTAATCCCATCACTCAGAGGCAAAAGCGGGCAGATCTCTGTGAGTTTGAGGTCAGCCTGGTCTACACAGAGTTCCAAGACAGCCAAAACTACATACAGACCCTACCCCCAAAACAAACAAAATTATTAAAAATAGTGAATAAAAGATGGCAAATTGTACTATCTCACCCACTGCTACTATTTCTCATGTACTATTGTTACCATGGTTACTAAAACTACAACTTCCCCTCATTAGACATCTCCATCCTTTTATTAAAATTCTTCACTTAGGTCTAAGAGTGCAAGTCTTGTTTATAAAGGAAATTATTAAAATCTTGGTTTGATATTGAATACATTAACTTTAAATTTTCAAATTTCTCAAAAATAGCTTAGTTAATAGTATAATACCTAAAAATGAAGCACAACATTGCCATTAGAAATATGTGGGTCATGTGCTAGGCTAATAGTAACATAAATAAAAACATAACAGTAACATAAAAAAAAGGAGGGCCTTGGGCTGTGGTACAGTGGTACAGTACTTGTCTTGCATGAACAAGGCTCAAAATTCAATCCCCAGCATCAAAGAAACAGATACAATTCTTTACTTGATTATTTTGTTTTTATTGTATTTTGAGACAAGGTCTCTCTAAGTAGTCCTGACTGTCCTGGAGCTTGCTGTGGAGACCAGGTTGACCTCAAATTCAGAGATCCTACTGCCTCTGTCTCTCAAGTGCTGGAATAAAATGTGTATGCCACCAAGTCCACCCCAATTTATTTTTTCATTTGCATGTGTAGTGTGTTCATGTGTATGTGTTTGTGTCTGTACACATGTACAGGTACACGTGCACATGCATGCTCATGTAGGGGTCAGAAGTTGACACTGGATTACATCCTTTACTGCTCTCCATCTTTCTTACATTTCTCTCTCTTTTTTTTTTTTTTTTTTTTTTTTTTGAGGCAGAGTCTCTCATTGAAGCTGGAGTTCTGATGTGAATGGCTGGCCAAGCTGTGCCCATCTCTGCCCTGCTTGCCCAGCACAGGGATTACAGCAGTGACTAGCTTATTACACGAATGATAGAGAATATTATTTCAAGGTGTGTTACTTTTGTTTATGCTCTGGAACGTTTGTTTAATGATGCAAAGATGTGTTTGATTAAATAAAATTCACCTACGGTCAGGAGGCTGAGTCAGCAACTAGCTGACAGGAAGTGGTAGGGAGGAGCCAGGTGATTAAGGGTTCATAAGGAGGGGCGAGGAGAAGCTGGGGGGCTTCTTGGAGGACTCCAGCAAGGAGAAGAGGTGAGCAACTTGCTGTTCAGCCTCTCTGAAGAGCAGAATTCCACCTGAACCTTTGAATCTTGAGTTCTTTAGAGAGATAGAGGTTTAATTAAGTTCCCTTCATAGCTTTGCAAGAGTTAGAGCCAAGGGAACAGATTTCCCTCCGGTTGCAGCCTAACTGGTAGCCATGGAGCTGCAGTTGCTGATTCATACAGCTGTGGATTAACAGCAGCAACCATTTAAAAAAGGACAGCACAGCCAGGTGGTGGTGGCGGCGCACACCTGTAATCCCAGCACTCGGGAGGCAGAGGCAGGTGGATCTCTGTGAGTTCGAGGCCAGCCTGGTCTACAGAGCTAGTCCAGGACAGCCTCCAAAGCTACAGAGAAACCCTGTCTCGAAAAACCGGAAAAAAAAAAAAGAAAAGAAAAGGACAGCACATGAATAATGGGAACATGGACTCCGGTCCTCACGCTTACACAGCAAGCTCGTCCCTGACAGCCATCTCCCCAGCCCTGTGAAGTGTAGCTTTAAAAGTAATGTCTTGAATCTCCTTAAACAAGCATATTTTATCATAATAAAAAAGTCCTTCAAAAAAGAAATCCAGACTTGCTTTATGTGCATTTTATAAAATTAAATTACCAGAAAGGCTTGTTGAGATTGACATGATCCAATTTAAACAATGTAAGATTTTCTGACTCTTTCCCAAAAAAATACATCATTTTGAAACATTCTTAAATGATGGTATCATCAAGTTTGGTATCACACAAGCCTGGCCATGCCAAGTCCTAGCCCAAAGGCTCTTCACTCACTGCCTCACTTTACAATCTAACAAGACAGACTGTACCCATTGCGTTCTACACGTGAGAAGACGAACTTCCCAGAGATGAACACCGAGTGGCCAAGGTCACTCAAAGCAGAAATGGCAGGGCTACGACTTGAAACCCAGTCTGGACCAGAGTCTGTCCTCTTTCCAGCCCTCTCCTCCATCCCTCCCCACCTCTTACAGCTCTTCTGCTTATGTCCTTTCTCCATTTCATATGAATAGACACAAAAGCTCTTATTGAAAGATGACACCCAGATTAAGGCCACTTGATAAAATGGGTGTAGAAAAGGCACCCAAAATGGCTACTCTGATCTCACAGTTGCTCTCTCCCATAATTTAATCAAGTTAATCAGCCTCCCTTTGCCGACAAGGGATGAAGCATATGCTAGAGATGTAAATCACCTTCGGGATCTAGTTAAACTAGTTATGAGTTCTTTAAACATCCACATTCCTAATGAGGGAAGGAAAACAAGCATGCAGTCCAGGTAGCACATACAAGACCTTGCCATACTAGACAGATGTGTTCTGTGTGTGCCTGCTAAGGCGCTGTGCTTGAGGAGCATGCCAGAAAACAACAGCCCTCAAATATCAGACTCCATGGGAACCCCACGGGTTAAAATTCAGCTCACCAGATCTTATCATGCCTGCTCTCTATTACCAGAGCTTTCGGTGTCTCCCACTTGTCCGTCTTTGCACATCAATAATCTCCATTTCAACTGTTTTAATTATGGCAATCTCTGGGTGATAGCATCCAAAAGCTCTGAATGGCACTGAAAGAACATAACTGCCTTCTTTGTAAAGAGATGCTGTAAGTTATCGATTCAAATAAATGAATGAGCGCTAGATTCATAATGAAGTAAGATTTTTGGAAAAAGACCCTTATTCTTATAACCTAACAATAAATACAAAGTAACTAAATTTTAAAAAATGGGCTAAATTTGGGGGGGCTGGAGAGATGGCGCAGTGTGAAGACTGTTCTTCCAGAGGACCTGGATTCAATTCCTAGCACCCACATGGCATCTTACAACTGTGTGTGCCAACCATTGTAACTCAGTGCCAGGGGAATCTGAAACCTCCTTCTAGTACTGCGTACATGTTGTACACAGACAAAAGCAGCCACACACATAAAATAAATACATCTCAAAAAATACTTTTAAAAAATGGGCTAAATTTTTAAACATTTTTCATTAGCTACAAATAGCTAATAAGCACATGAAAGTATGTTCAACATGGTCATTACGGAAATGCAAATCAAATCCACACTGAAGACCTGGAAGAGTAGCTAAGTGGGGGAAGAAATGCTTATTAACAAATACAAAGAGCTGGATTCCTCCCAGTGGTGGTGGGCGCATGCCTTTAGTCCCAGCACTCAGTAGGCAAGGCAGGTGGCTGTCTGTAAGTTCAAGACCAGCCTGGTCACAGAGTGGGTTCCAGGACAGCCAGAGCTGTACAGAGAAACATTGTCTCCAAACAACAACAACAACAAAAGACCGGATTCAACAACCCCCAGCACAAACAAATAAACGAAAAAGCCAGTGAGACACCACTTGATATTTGCCAGGAGGTCTAAAACAAAGACAAGGGTAGGTGCTAGAACCCTCATACTGTGCTGGAGAATTTTAAAAAACGGTTCAGACACTTTGGAAAACAGTTCAGAAGTTTTCCGCAAAGCTATGCACAGAGCAATCCTGTGACTCAGCAATCCCACTCCTAGAGAAGTGAAAACACATGTCTACAAAACAATTGCACATGTATGTGCTCAGCAACATTATTCATACCAAACAAACGAAAAATGAAAAAACATGCAAACAGCCATGAAGAGATGAATGCATAAACAAAATATGTATATTCATACGATGAGATGATTAATAAGCAAGAAGGGCGGGCTAATGCATTCTGTTCAAACAAATCAATCCTAAAAGCATGGTTAAGTGAAAGAGACCAATTACAAAAAGCATATACTATATGAGTCCATTCAAAGAAGTATTCAGAGAAGATCCATAAAAATGAGAAAAATGAGCTGGAGAGATGGCTCCCTGGTTAAAAACACTGCTATTCCAAAGGACCCGTGTCCAATAGCTCATATAACTCTAGCTCCAAAGGATTTGATGTCCTCTTCTGACTTCCTCAACACCAACACACACACACACACACACACACACAGATAAAATAAATTTTCAAAAACTGAAAAATAAATAAGAAAAGTGGGATTTTACCAGCATCTGGGTATAAGAGATACTAGAGATTGACTACTGAAAGTTTCCTGGAACTAAAAAAAAATGATGATGTTAGAGAACTCTGTGTATCTTTAAAACCACTGAGTTACATATTTTACATGTGTAAATTTTACCCTATGCAAATTAGTCCCCAATAAAGCTGCTGTTAGAGAGAAAGGGAGACAGAGTATCCTCCTTTGCCACAGAACAGTAGGAGCCTTCCAATAGCCATTTCACAGTGTTCACTGACAAGAATACATAGAGTTGCCGCACTCAGGAGGCAGAGCCAGGAGGATCTCTGTGAGTTCAAGACCAGCCTGGTCTACAGAGCAAGATCCAAGACCAAAAAATTACACAGAAAAACCCTATCTCAAAAAAAAAAAAAAAAAAAAGAAAAAAAAGCAAAAGAATACTTAGAGTTAAAATTCTTATTTTGAAATAAAATTCTTATATTGAAAAAAACACCCAAATAGCCATCAAGAGATAATGCATAAACAAAATATGTATGTGTATGTGTGTGTATATATATTATATGTGTATATGTATTATATATATGTGTGTGTGTGTGTGTGTGTGTGTGTGTGTGTGTGTGTGTGTGTATGGTAAATCTCAAAGCAAACAAATAAAAACTCCAAAGAGTCATGCCTGGCAATAAAGATGGAAAGACATTCCAAATGCATTATTAGGCAAGTCCATCCTTGTGCAAATATCAACTCAAACTAAGTTACCAATGAGTGCAATGTCCTTATAACGTTATGTAACCCTTATTGTATAGGAGGTTGGTCAGTTACAAAATGCTGTTGTGCCATCATGCATAACTGAAGGTTCTAAGACTCAGTTCACACAAAGGCAGAGAAGTGACACCAGTATTTGTGAGAGAATACTGATGCTGACTATGCCGAATGCAACCGGATGTCTTTGTGCTGCTTTTCTATGACCCTTTAATAGGCTGTGTCCATCAACCTCAAAATAACTGGCTCACCTAATCAGAGCTCACACTTGAGGGAAGGGTGAAATGGAAAAACCATTCTGCGGCTGTAGGATGGAGGAATCTCAACGGTTGTTCCGGAATGAGCCACAGTACCCACATCACCCCCCACACCCACTGTCTTATTTGATTTTACAGAAGCAGGACTGGAAACAATCTAAATGGTATACACATGACACGAATAGAGTGTTGTCTTCTCATTTTAAAACTTGTATGTTTCCTGGAGAAAAGTGTGAGGGTGCACACGTACAATCTCAGCTACCTAGGAGGCTGAGGTTGCAAGACAGCTTCAACAGCTTCAACAGCTTCATCCCAAGGGTTCAAGGCCATCCTGGGCACATATTGAGACCTTGTTACCAAGACAAAACTTTCTTGGGGTATGGTCACCAGGCATCAAAAACCACAAATCAGTTTTAAAAGACAGCCAAAGAGAAATAGAGCAACAGACTTCAAACAGAAATGGTCTCTGGCAATGCCCAAAGCTATTCTGGATTATCACAGCTGAGAGGGGGCATGCTACCTGCACCTGCTGGGTAGGGGCCAAGGATGCAGTTGCATAGGAGAGGTGTCTGGCCACAAAGGATTAGCTCACTCAGAACAGCAGTGGTGTGAGGTGGAGTAACGGAGTATAACCTCCCACACTTCTGTTCACTCACCTAAAGTCCAAATGCCATTCTGAAGTATGAGAGTACTAGATAAATCTGGATTGTGTTCTCACTTTAGGAGCCAAGTTTTACAAATGGAAAAGACTCAGCAGGAAACAGGGTCTACTTTATTCAGAGTGTTGAGATTCTGGATTCCAAAGGCAAATTCCAGTTGGCACAGTAGCTCAGCGGGTAAAGGTGCTTGCCACCCTGACAGGGCTGACAATATGGGCAATAATAATAGCAGGAGAGAACCAACTCTCACAGGCTGTATTCTGACCTCCACATATACACCAAGGCAGGTACGCACACACACAGGTACACACACACACACACACACACATGAAAAGGCAGATTCATCTCACTTGTATGATCGCTTTCTATTATAAAGGCAGTTTCCTATCACTTCACTATATAATGCCATATTCCTTTGTCCATGCTGGTGGTGCTGGGGATCGAACCCAGGGTCTCACACATGCTTGGGAAGTGATCTACCACTGAGGTATATCTTCAGGCTAGTCTTGAACTCTCACTCCTCCTGTCCCCACCTCCCCAGTGCTGGGAGTTAAAGGCACGCACCATCACACCCAGTTCATAACGCAAGCCGGCAAGACTCCCAGCTCACCTTTGAGACTGCAGGCTTGGTTATACTGAAGCGGTCAGGAGATCTAGCAAGTAACTGTAACCATGATCTTCAAGGCTAGCAAGGCACAGAGAAGAAAGAGGTAATTTGTTTCAAGGCCCACCAGAACGGGACACTGACATCAAAACAGAAGCCTCATCCCCTGAACTAGACACGGTCATTCTAATATTTCCTGTCTTTGCTAGATCCCTCGTACTATTCTCCTCCTGAACAGCACATGGATAACCTTAGTCACATGACAGCTAACAGCTCCTAGAGTTTCAGTTACACAGACGTGCCTTCCTTGTATTCACACATAGTTACATCCCCCTTCTCTACAGGACATCTCAGAAGAGGAAAAGGAGATTAGGTAAGACACCTTAAACTTTTATTAAAAACATCTCTCCCAGGTTACTTCATAACATACTTCTTCTCGTTTATAAACTCCAACCACATCAGCCAACCAGCTTTTCCTCCCATTGGAAGCCTATACAATATCCAGGCCACCTCCAGTTGCCCCAAGTTGCAGGCCAAGGACTTTTCACTTGTTCTCTCTGCTGGAATTCTGCTCACCTGTGACCTCCCAAGGACTTCTCCCTGTCATGAAAGCACCAGTTTAATAGCAAGCCCTAGTGAGCCCTTCTGTAACTACTCAAATCTAAATTGATCTTCTAATTACTCTCTACAACATAAAAGTCCCCTTGGTTTTTAACTACTTAGTACTTTTAAACAGTCTTTTTGTTAGGGGGAAATTCTCATCTTAGAAGGCTTGCCTCCTGTGACAAAAATCAAAAACTGACTTTCCCAGCTTCTCTCTGCAGACAAGTAGCAGATATGTGGCTATGTTCTGCCAGTCAAACACATCCATGTGGTCCTTCTGTTAGGAAGCAAATGATACCATGAGGATGGCCAAGTGGAATCCATTCTGCCTATTTCAGAGTGGCATCAGCTTTCTTTCAGAAATGAAAATGGCAGAGGTCCTCGTGGCTACGATCATACTTACCAAAGACAAGGCAAGACCTAACACTTGTTCCTAAAGCAAAAGCAGTGGGATCGCCAATGATTTTAGCACAGTGGTAGAACTTTGGCATTGTTCCTGGCTAAGTGTATGCCAAGACTGATTCTCTGGTTTCTGTGAATTACCTAATACACTTTTTAAAATATCTTTTTCCTGGTTAGCCTTAGTAGAGTGGGTTCTGCCATTTACAACTAAGAACTCTGATCCATCCTTCACACATTTTTTTTTCATGTAGTACAAGTGATGAAGGGTTTATTAGTTATTGGCTGTCTCTGCCTGTATGCTTCATGAAGACAGAGATAGTGTGTATGCTGCTCATTTCCATAAGCCCAGTATTTAGAACAGTGCTTTACATACACGAGGCCCTCAAGGGAACACACACACACACACACACACACACACACACACACACACCCCAAAACCTTTCTACAACAATGCAAATACTCATGACCCACTTGAAAGAAATTCAAAGTATCAGTGCTACAGGAGTCGAACCCTAAAAATTAGAATCAATGTGGACCAGAGAAGTCACCGGGGCTTTACGAAGAAGAAAATACATATGTAGAACATTGAAAAGATAGTCTTTAATGGGGGGGGGGGGGGGGAAAGGGAGATCCATGACTTCCAAAGGATGAGGAACAGTTGGCACCAGGAGTGAATGTAGCAAACATGGAGAAACATTTGATTAGGGAAACAAGCGCTGAGCTCAGTGAGTGTATCATCAGGCACACAAAATGAGCAAGATTCTGAATGGCTCTAAATTCGAGGCCTGGGAATGCTGCATTGGATGATGTCTTAAGAACACTAATCCTCAATGAGTATTTTCATCTGTTCTTTATTCGAGATGTTATCTTCTGTGTAAAACTACAACAGCTACCCACACATTTTCTCCAGAGTTCCCTCTCCAAACACTGGTGCTCTATATTTATCTGTTCAAGCTGAGAGACTATAAGGGAAGGAGAGTCTTATAATTAATCCTCTTGCAACCAAGCAAATATCCAATTTAAAAATAAAAATCCATTACCAAAATGGCCTTTGTTTCTCAAACCCTATCTACAAACTCAAGTATTAAAATTTCCCGGCTCCATTTATCTTCAAATCTATTAAAATCTTGCACTGCTTCCAAGTATTAAACTAAGAGCCTTGGATGAGATTTTGTGTTAGAATCATACAGCTATGCTGAAAACAAAGAGATGGTCAGTTTTATAATAGAGCTTTTTAGATAGATTCTTTTAGAAGTACAGCAAATCTGGGCTGGAGGTGTATCTAAATTAGTGAAGAGCCGGCTTGCCATTCATGACATCCTCGGTTCAATCCCAAGTGTTATGGTATGGTAGCTCACCTCCAAAATACCAACATTTGAGAGATAGAGGCAGGAGGACCAGAGGTTCAAAGTCCTTCTCAGATACATAACAAATTTAAAAGTTAGCTGAGGTTACTAGGAGACCCTGTCTAAAAAAAAAAAAAAAAAAAAAAAGCAAATCTCATAACTATGTAATAATTTTCTGATCTTAAATGAACCAGAAGAGACCTTTATAAAAACTCTTAGTGATAGGTATGTGTGTGTGTATATATGTATGTATGTATATCTGTATGTATGTATGTATATGTATATATGTATATATGTATGTGTGTATATATGTGTATGTGTGTGTGTGTGTGTGTATATATATATACATACCACACTCCTACTTATCTCATTAGAAAAAAGTATGTAAAGAAATGGACTGAGTAGCCTACTACAAAAATGAGAAACAAAAATTAGTACAAGATCAGCTAAATATAAAGCCACACCATAAGGCTCCGTGCAACTCAGAAATGACTGCCGGCCTAGCATGGCTAAAGTCCTGGGATTTATCCCCAGCAGAGGCTGAGGAAGAAGAGGAAGAAGGAGGAAGAGGAGGCAGCAGCAATGACCCCTGCAAGAAATACAATTTTGATTTATATTGACACGCCTTTTTCACGTAAGTCACAGATCCAAACGCTGGTGACACGTGGTGTTGAAAAGATCTGATCAGATACAACTCGCATGACTTTCTTTTTAGGAACACATTCTAAAATTCACCGTGAACAATGATGAATCCACACTGTTATCTCCTTGGCAAGGTGAGTATCAGCAGAAGATGCGTAATGTATGTGCAATGCAAGGGAATTCATTGTTCAAAGGGGATAGTGTAGATTATTACTTATCTCCCATACATGCATCATGCTTTGTGTGTGTGTGTGTGTGTGTGTGTGTGTGTGTGTGTGTGTGTGTATCAATCAATCAAGAAAAAATCAAAAATAAGGCAGCAACTAGTTATGAGAAGACAAACTATTTTAATATCTGTGTGTCTCTGTATGTGTATATGTGCACATGTGTTTGCATGTGTATGAGGCCAGAAGCCAACATTAAATACTGCCCTCTGTCATTCTCCACCTTATTTTTTCAGACCACCTGTCACTGAACCTAGCTCAGCAAGACTGGCTGGCCAGGCAGCCCTGGGAATCTCCTTGTCTCTGCTCCCCAGCACTGGGGACTATAGGATCCCCCACCACCCCCGGTTTCTTATGTGGACGCTAGAAATACGAACCAGCATTCCAATCAAACAAAAGTGCAAATGGGAAGAACCGGGAGGCAGGTGCGCGCCTAACATTTTTGAGGAACGGAAAGGGGTCAGTCTGGATTGCAGGAACAGAGCAAGAAAGGCGGCAGATGGGAGTAGGACGGGAGCCAAATGTTCAGCAGTGGTGCCGGGGAGCAGACTGTCACACGTTTCTGTAACTCCAGTTAACCAGTGTGGGAGGAGTTATATCGGGCAAGGAGGCAAGAGATGCAAGTCAGAGGCTCTCCCTGGGGAGCTGGCTTATCGTGACCACTTCTAGGCCACCTGGGCCTTCTACTATGACTAAGACCAGAAGATACAGGAAGATCAAGAAGACCTTTTGCCTGGCGTTGTCACACTGAGTTTGCACCACCAGAAAGAAGGGACGAAAGCAGGGCCACTAATGTGGCAGTTGTAAAACAATCTAGGTGGGATGTGTTAGTAGCCTGACCCAGAGTGCCGGCTATGGGACAGTGAGAGGCAGTTAACCTCTGCGTTCAGAGAACAGCTCTGTTCTGAATCAGCATGTGGCGATGCTTACCAGGCTTCCCATCCACAAAGCATCAGTAGCTATCGCTAGCCAGGCCCAGCAGCAGCATGAGCCTGTATACCCAGTCTCTAGGGAGACTAGAGCAGGAGGATTGCTTGAGCCTAGGCCTTCAAAGCTAGCCTGAGCACCTTAAGGAGAAACCTAGCTCAAAAAACAAGTATTGGGGCTCAAGAGCTGGCTCAGCAGTTAACAACACTGGCTGCTCTTCCAGAGGACCCCGGTTCCATTCCCAGCACCCACATGGTGGCTCACGATCATCTCTAACTCCAGTCCCAGATCTGATGCCTTCTTCTGACCCCTCTGGGCACCAAGCAAGCACGTGGTGCATAGACATACATGTAGACAAAAAATTCACACACATAAAATAAAATTTTAAATAACTTTTAAACAAGTCTCTAATTCTAACCTTAACATTTCCTTCTGAGTTCTAAATTAAGACCACTAGTCAAAGTACTTCAAGAAGTTCAAACAAGAACAAAAGTCTTAAGTTCAAACAAGAACAAGTCTTAGGTGTTGTGGTGTTGGTCTGACACTTGTCATGGTGACTAAGAGCTGAGAAAAACAGTAAAAGAGTTATGATTTACTCTGAATCTTGGTTTCAGAGGTTCAGTTTGTGGTTCACAAGCTCTCCATCACTTTGAGCCTGTGATCAGGACGTCAGGGCAGCAGGGTGTGCGGTAGAGGAGGCTGCTCACCTCACCGTGACATGGGAAAGCATGGCTGTGCAAGAGGCTTCCAACCTCCCTTACTCAATTCCCAGCTCATTAGCTGGTGCTGTCCACATTCCAGCCAGGCCTTTGTCCCTTAACTGACGTCCAACCTGCCAGTTGTCTTAGACATACCCTCACAGACACATCCAGAAATAGACTTTACTAAGGAAGGCAAATGTCAATCCAATCACTGACAATTACTATTAACCAGCACAGATGCCCATCCTATATCTTTAGCCATGGAGGGTTTTCTTATCATTTAAATTCATTTATTGAACAGCTTTCATACAACAAGGTCCTGCAGAGAATATCAAGGAACTCTACAAAGCCAAGCCCTTTCCTAAAGAGATTACAACCTAAAATCTAGGTTCAATTGTTCACGTAGTAAGACACAAGGGCTGGGCATGAGGCTCCATGGTGGAGTGTGGTGATATGTTGTATACCCTAATAAAATTTGCCTGAAGATCAGAGAGACAAAGGAACAAGCCGCTGCCACGTCTTACCTCACTAGCTCCACAAATCCTCTGACTAAATCCTCTGAGTCCTCACTCAAAAGGCTCCAGCTGAAAAGCCTCTGGCTGAAAGAAGCCATTAGTTCCTGTCTTCTTACGCCTTATATACCTTTCTCAGCCCAACCATCTTAGTGCTGGGATTAAAGGCGTGTGTGCTTCCCTGGTACTGTAGCAAGGCATGAAATCTCAAGTGCTTGGATTAAAGGTGTATGCCACCACTGCCTGGATCTGTTTCTCTCCCAGACCGATTCAATCTCATGTAGTCCAGGGTGGCCTTGAACTCACAGAGATCCAGACGGGTCTTTGCCTCCCGAGTGCTAGGATTAGAGGTGTGTGTGCCACCATTGCATGACATCTATGTTTAATCTAGTGGCATGTCCTGTTCTCTGATCTTCAGGCAAATTTTGTTAAAGTACACAATATATCACCATGAGCGCTTGCTGGCATGCACAAGGTCAGTGTTGGATCCCAACATAGGATAAAAATCACTTTGGTGGCTCTCTTGAGAAGCCCGTGCCCACTCTTGGCTGTGTGCTTCCGGCTTTTCTTTTCTGAGTGCCTCTCTCCATCATGTTTAAATATACATGAAAACGTCTTCATCCACCCAAGACAGACAACAGAAACAACAACCAAAAACTCAAAACAATGCAAGCTCACGATATTTGAGCACCAAATATAACAGTAATATGAAAATACAAATATCCATGAGTGTTTGGTATATTAGTACTAATAAATGAGTAATAATATATGAGTATTAATTAATATAATGAGCATTCTGTCAGCTAGAGATGAGAGGAAGAAACTATTAGCCCTCCGGGACTGAGACTATGCTATGAAGGATGGAAAGTGAGAGCTGGAAAGAAGAAAGAAAAAAACTAGGCAGTAGATCTGCAAAGAGAGAGGGATAAAGAAAGGGGGGTGCAGTTAGTACTAGGGAGTGCCCTATCAAGGCATTCAGAACTGGGGGAGGAGCTGGGTGCAATCAATGCACATATAAACCCAGCTGAGAGAGAGCATGGGGAGTTTGTGGCCAGCGTAGGCAGCACAGTGATACCTTTTTTCTTTTAAGGTAGGAGGCAGGGCACAGGGAGACAGACTTTACAACAGTGAACTATGTGAACATGTATTTGAACTCCTAATTCCTTCATTCCCTAGCCTGGACAAATTACCAGAAACCTCCTGACCATTTTCCTCAATAATGGAAATCTAGTACCTACTTCAAAAGACTCCCAAGAATAAAAACATAGTAATAAAATTATTACTGTAAAAATTGCTAATTAGTCACTACTTATCAAAACTATTATCATTAAAGCTGAAAATAGATTGGAATTCAATTATAGAAGGCCATGAACTTCAGGCTATGGGGAATGTGTATTAAGTTTTATAGGCAACAGCAAGCCAAAGTTTCGTGAGGAAAAATGAGGCAGTAAGGTTCAACGGGTTCATTTGCTTACTTATATTTATGGTGCTAAAGATGGAACCCCAGGGCCATGTGCATGGCGAGTAATGTGAAGGAATCTACCCCAGGGCCACCACTGCAGTTTTAGGGAGGCCAGTCTGTGGGAAGCCATAAAATGGATGAATTACAGAGGAAACACTGAAGTTGGGACCTATGCAGTAAAAGTCAGATGCATGAGGAGAATCTAAACAAGGAGGAGGTGCTGCTAGGAAGCGCAAGAGGCAAGGTCGAGGTGGAGAAAGCAAAGTCCATCTAGGACCTAGACACTTTTAAAAGAAGTGCAAATGCTAACTCCATGTTATACGTATCTTCCCACCATTTCTTCTTTTTAAATTTACTCAGGTGGATGAGAGCTTTGGCCTGCATCTATGTGTGTGCACCATCTGCATGGCTGGTGCCGACAGCAGTCAGCAGAGGGCACCAGATCCCCTGGAATAGAGTTACGGACAGTTGTAAGCTACCATGTAGGCGCTGGGAACTGAACTGGGGTCCTCTGCAAGAGCAGCCGGTGCTGAGCCATCCTCCCAGCCCCTATTTCACCACAGTTTAAAAGGATTATTAGGAAAAGTGAAGGCCAAGATTAATTTCAACTCAAATAACTTGGAAAGCCAGTGGAAGCAATAAGAAAAGTCACAAAGCAGCTCCGTTTGTGGAGAGGGCTCGGCGTTCTGGTTAGGTGTGGAGGGAGGTGGTGAAGTCAAAGGAACAGGTGTGTATGCTGAGAGGCAGGACTCACGCTCGTTCGCCATCTAACTAGGGCAGTCAGTGGGAAGGGGAGCTCACCACCACACAAATGTACTAATGGACCCAAGTGACAACTTGGCTTAGCAGCCTTTAGTGTTAAAGAGCTGAGGAGCACTGTGACTTGGTGACCTGACTTAACACAGATCAAGACGAAAAGATGCTCTCCTCCGAGGGCCCCCCAAACCTGGGAAGAGTTAAGAGAGAAAACAAAGGCTTTGTCTTCTGATACAAAGAGGAAATAAGATTGCATGGACTCCAGCCATACAGATGCACCCACCACAGCCCCATTTATTCTAAGCTGTAAGGGCAAGTCATTCGGTTTGCGCTCCACATGTCCCTCAAGTATCTGCAGTGAATTTGGAGGTACTGTTGGAATGGTTAATGCTTTTTAAACAGTGTTCACTTTTCCTTGGAAGAACGTCACACACGTGGAAAGTCTATACCCTTCATTGTCCTTTACAGGGTGACACACCTGTGGAGCCAGTACCTACAGGACGCACAGAACACTGCTAGCATCCCAGGAGCTCCTTCACGGTCATAGAAATGCTGCTCCAACCCCCCCAGGGTAATCGACCTCCTGTGTTTTGACACACACATTAGTTGACCTACTTTTGAAACTAATGCAAATAAAACTGTATAATATTGGTGAGCAGTTCCCTTCACTCAACAGTATATGTGTAAGATGCCTTTTCTTTCTTTCTTTTTACACATAGCTTCAGTTTATTCAAAGCACTAATGTTTTCTTGGGCATTTATGTCACAACTTATCTATGCTACTATTGATAACCACTTGGAAAATTCCTGTGTGGTTTATCCTTTGGCATGAACATTTCTGTCCATTTGCTTTGGTGACTATGTGCACACAATTCTATTATGCGTAAATCCAAGAGCGGAACTGACACACCATAGGGTCTGCATGTATTCAACTTAGGTAAGTGGCTGGAGAACGTTTGGGGAAGAAAATCTTCAAAGCCTTTGTAGTAAATGTGAGTTAGACTAATGATTCAGAAAAGGTGCTGACTCCCTTCGGTGGGTAGAGCAGAGGAGGGTGTAACTTCAAAGGTACTCTCAGCAGGAGGAGCATACTGAAGTCGGAGAGCTGACCCACCTGGTCTTGGGACGGCATTTACTTTATGGGAGTTTCAGGAGCGACTGTAGCAGAGGATACTTAACAGAAGTAACTCAAGTGTCGGGGTTCTTCAGAGTTGGTGTTGCTAAAAGTTAGGAACAAACTAGTCAAGTGCCACTGTTACTAAGAAGTAAAGTAACTTATTCAGTGTGCTACAATAGAGCATCAATGTTGCAACTTAGAGCAGTGGCGGTCCGACCAAGACGCTACATGAGTTTCTAAACATCTGGACAATGAAAAGATAAAGTTGGATTTCCGTGGTAGTTTTTCGTTTCCTTATCTTTGTATTAGAAACCACACTACTACATGAGCTCAGGTGGAGGAGCACTTGCCTGGCATGCACAAAGCTGTGGGTGCCATCCCTAATACTACATAACCCAGGTGTGATGTCTCAGGATGTAAAGGCAGGAGGATCAAAAGTTCAAAGTCATCCTCAGCTACATAGTGTTCAAGGCCAGCCTGAGCTACGGGAGACCCTGTCTCAGAAGATCTCCCTCCAAAGATAAAGTCATCACACCACTCCATGTACTGCGAATACTCTCTTGCTGGTCAGCAGGACTTTGACATAATAGACGGCTAGGCTTTCTTGGTTTGCCCCTTAGAAGCTCTGAAATCAGTTGTGGGTCTAGCAACTTTATGTATTTAAAGTTTGGTTCTCCTACAGCTGGAGTTGACAAGCTTCTTATTAAAAAGCCAAATAATAAATATGTTAAGCTTTATGGCCTCATATAGTCTCTGTGGTAACAACTCAACAAGAACTCTGTTGTTATACAGAGGGAGATACAGACAGAAATGAATGGATCTGTGTTTAGATAAAACTTTATTTATAAAAACAAGCAGCAGTACAGGCTATAGTTTGCCAGTCTCCTTCCTAGAGTCACAGTGGGGCAGGAAAAGCAACTGGACAGACAGATTTTTGTAAAATTACATCACAAGTTCTCACTAAAACAAACTGTTTTGTTTGCAGGGAGAAAATGCTTATGAATCAGGATCTTCACATACCTGTGAATGTTCAAGTTTCCCCTGCGTGAACTGGTCACATCACCAATACCTAAAGACAGAGCAGGAAAACACTCTCCCTTACATGGTTGTTATGACAGAACGGGATGTGTTAATTTATAGAGGCAAAATTTACACGATGACCTGCAAAAGCAAAATGCCAGGTTTTTAGCAACTTTAGCGATAAACACAGAAACCCAGGCCTGATTAATGTCAACCGTTATTCCTTCTACACGTGAAGTAATTAGGATAAATGCCAAGGTCACTGGCTTTCCTGGAAGACCTATTGGGTTTTTATGCAACCCAGCTGCTTTAGACCTGCAGACTCTTGGTCATCCATAAACCACTACGTTTGCAGATAGCTAGAGTAATTACTATTTGACCTGACCATTCTTATTTATTTGGGGATGAGACAAGAGCTGCTCACTAGAGTGAATGTGGGGGCCAAGTTCAGTTCCATCTTCCTTTAGTGTCTATCCTAGCAAAACCGGAATGATCGCCTCACTAAGCTCAGCCCCGTGTTAGCGGGCAGGTGTTTGGTAGCGGGCTGGAGCGGAGCTGGCCCACCGAGATCAAGCAAGTGCCTTTTTAAAAACTCATCGGAGGAAGTTTCTCTACGTGGCTTTGCCAAGTACGCAAAAACCATGGCAAATAGTGAAACAGGCTCTTACTTAGCTCCCAGAGGCCAGTTCCACACTCCAGCGGCTAAGATGTCACTGGCATGGAACATGGAGCGTGAGGTCTTGCCAGCCACTGAAGGGATGGCCATGAAAGACCTAGAGAACAGAGAAAAGTAAGGTCAATGTCAACCGTGAAGGCCCTGGACCGGCTAGCATGGCTACTTCAGCCTATAATGCCAAGAGTCCACAAAGACCTCCTGAGAGTACTCCTGGAGTAAGTCCAGATGGATTAGGAAAAACCTTTCAGAGAAATAAAGTAGTAATTCCTCTATTACCACATGGAAAACTCACACAGCTGGAAGAGTCAGGAATCTGTGGCAATGATTCCCAAACTAATACTTTCAGAAACCCTTGCAAGGATGGAGACTCCTTTTCACTCTATTCTGTGCTTCGGAATATAAGGATAAAACAGAGAACTCTGTGAAGAAATGTGTGTTTCTAATGAAAGTGGATTCTAACAACAAATACCTCAGAGAAGCCAGGTTTACTCATAAAACTCAAAAATGCTGGTATACTTGAAAACACAGGGCTGGAGCGATGGCTCAGCGGTTAAGAGCATGGGTCGCTTTTCCGGAAGACCTGGGTTCAATTCTCAGCATTCGCATGGTGGCTTATCTGGAACTTCAGTCCCAGGGGATCTGGTACACTCTTCTGGCCTCTGCAGGGCACCAGGCATGCGTGTGATGCATAGACACACATACAGACAAAACACCCACACACATAAGGTGAATAAGTAAATTTGGAAAAACAGATGCAGGTCATTGGCCTAGCCACAAAACTCTCTGGAGCAGGGGTGGGTGACTGGAGATTCCCGAAAACCAAGAGCAGTACTGGCAGGACTCTTTACTTATCAGGAATTCCTCTCCCCACACTTGGGCTATACCTGGGTTCTTTAACGTGTGTTTATCAGCAAAGCAGTGACAGTAGAACACAAAACAATCCTTCCGCCAGTCATTCTCCTCCTTCCAACTAATCATTCCTGAAAAGAAAAACTAGACAGACAGATAGACAGACAGATCTCTTCCTTGACCAGCAGTCCATTCAGTACCCGTTCTCAGATCATGGAAGAAACACACAGGCTGCTGAGCTCAGGCATCCCTGAGCCTCTGGAACTGGCATATTCTTCAGAAGGCAAATACAATTTTTTCATTCTAAATTAAGTTTGTGTCAAACAACTATTCTTGCATGACCCTTCTGTTGCTTTTGAAATGTATGTATTTATTTAGTGAGGATTTCACATGAGTGCTGAATTTATACCATTTCCACCCTTCACGACCCTTAATTCTAAGATGCATTAAAACTGCTCACTCTTTTTAACAGACAATCTGGTGGTTCAAATTGCCCAGGTCTCAATTCGTTTAATTACAATTGGCTACTCACTGTTAATAGCAGATCTGGCCAGACTACATCTTGAGTGCCTAAGTAACAATTTCTTCTTGATTTTTGGCTGTGTTTGCCTTAGCGACCATCCCTGGAAAGCGTCCCATTGATTAGTGTTTCCCTGCTGCCTCAGCATTTCTGGTGAATGCCCTGCACAGAAAATCATCTGGAGGGGCAGCCTGAAGGAAGCTCCACACTGTGGACTCTGTAAAAACGCTCAAACTGTGAGCCAGGATTTTGCAAATGGAAGACAAAAGCATGAAACTAAAAGGGTAAGAAAGTATCCGAGATTGTTCCTTAAGACAAAAACTGTAAAGAATCTACACGGACTAGTGCCTAAGGTGGATTATGAAAACAAATATTAATTTCACATCGCCAATCTCAAAAGAGACTCCCTCTTGTCCTTTTGAGAATGTGTATGTCTTCATCTTCCTCCATAAAGCCATGTCACAATTTAATAAGTCTTTTTTACCATAAAAGACATTATATCCTTTTACAAAATAAAGCATTGTCTACCCACTACAGGTCATCCCAAACACAGAGGAACAACAAGTTGATGCCAACAGGTTTCTAGCCACAGCCTCTCTGCCCTGGAAGAACCTGCAGACTCCACTGGAGGAAAGCAGGCTCTCCCACAGCAGCCCAGTCCCTCGTGAGCTCGCTGCCACAGCAGATGCTTCTCTGCACTTTGTACAAGACGTGTTCGTCTGTGTGATGAGACAACTCCTCCCACCTCCTCTGGGGGAAGCGCAGAGGGCTTTCCCCAGAATATGAGAAATGAGGACACCGCACACCAAAAAAGGAGATCAGCTTTGCTCCAGCAGCAAAACAGCATTCCCAGTCTGACTTTCAAAATGGTGTCAGAGATTCCTGTCCCTCACAGCTGTCAATGAAAGAGATAGTCCGGTTAACGGGGAAATGATCATCTATGTGGATCAGTGACAGAAATGCTACAGGGCACTTAAAAAAACCGAATGAACTGGGGGCCGAAGAGATGGCTCAGCAGTTAGCAACACTAGGTGATCTTCCGGAGGAGCGGGGTTTGATTCCCAGCACTACATCTTGGCTCACAACCATCTGTTCCAGGAGACCAGATGCTTTCTTTGAGCCTCCAAGGGTCCCAAGACATGCACATGGCACACAGACATGAAGACAAAATACTCACACACATAAAATAAATAATTAAAATGAGTGAACCAGACAGCGCATTAACTAAACATATTTTTATTTTGTATATTTGGGGGGGGAGGGGGCTGTGCAGGTAGAGGTCAGCGGACAACCTTAAGGGACTGGTTCTCTCCCTCCTCCAAGTGGGTCCTGTGGATTGAACTCACGTGATCAGGATTGGTGACTGGCGCCCTTACCCATTGAATCATCCTGCTGACCCTCAGCTAAACGTTTTTAAAGTGTTATGCAAAGAGAATAAGCTGGAGAAAGATACACAGCATAAAACCTCCTAAATATGGTTTTATGTAATTATTTCTAAATAGTTTTAAAGCACATTTGCAAGACTATGCGAAGTTTCAGGACGTGCACATATACAGCAAAAGGTTAACCATGGATGGAAAACACCATCCAGAGAATGTTCCTTCTAGGACAGAAACAGGAAACAGGACTGAGGGGGGGGGGGTTCTTAGGGGATTGACTGAGCATGATGGAATCCCCTTTTGATGGGTACCCCTAGAAAATTCCTTCTCGTGACAGGCCTTTTCAAGTGAGCTCTTTGGTGAGCTAGCCTGTCTTTCTTCCTTCTTTCTCCTGTGATTTTCTGCTGCTGGCTGCGATGTGACCTTTTGACCTATAACTCAGGGCTTCAGCCCATCACTGCATCTAATCTTACCAAAATACTCATCTTAGGCAAAAAGAAAAAGAAAAAAACAAAGAAAAGAAAAAACGATTATAGTTCCCTTTCATTCTCCTCCTTTGCTACTACAAGCTCTAGCCATCATTAAAGAGAAAGCCATTACATATTTCAAGCTCACCCAACTTTGTGGTATTTGGCCATGCTGAGAATTATAATTCATTCTGCATCAAAGACCAATGCAGAATAAGATATTAAAATTAAAGAAAGCACTGTTCAGCTCTGCATTAAATAAATCAATATTCCAAAATTCTGTAATGTGTTACACTGACATTCCACCTTACCACCTCAGCTGCACTTAGAAAACATCTTGTTTTAAGACTTAGATCAGAGTACAGACCTGAAAACTTAAGATTTTACTGTCTTTGGGATTTAAAGATAAAATGAAAACATTAGGCATGTGAATATACACCCTTGGATTTTTTTTTTTTTTTAAAGCAGTCACTTCTGACCAGAAAATTCTCTGTACATAAAAGTTTCCTTCCTTGGGCTGGAGAGATGGCTCAGCGGTTAAGAGCACCAACTGCTCTTCCAGAGGTCCTGAGTTTGATTCCCAGCAACCACATGGTGGCTCACAACCACCTGCAATTAGATCTGGCGCCCTCTTCTGGCCTGCAGGGACACATACAGGCAGGATACTGTATACATAATAAATAAACCTTAAAAAAAAAAGTTCCCTTCCATCACCAGCACTTATATATCAATGAAAGAGGAGCAGGAGAAAAATGACCGACCAAAACAGGCCACCATGATCTATTGGTTTTTTTCTGTGAAGAAGAAGAGGAGGAGGAGGAGGAGGAGGAGGAGGAGGAGGAGGAGGAAGAAAGTGAAAATCCTTTGTAGCTTTAATGTCCTCATTAGGTTTCTACTGTTCCCACTATATTCAGCCTATCTGTAAATATACCTCTTTAAAGTATCCTGCTATTGGGATTCTGTTTTAAAATAAAAAAAAGGGGGGGGGGGTATCACAGTTGGCCACTCGCCACATCCTGCTCCATGGCAGCTAGCAGGGTCCTGGCAGTGCAAAGATGTGCCAATGGTGGGGGCAGAATGGAGATTCCGAAGGTTAACTCCCAAACAAACACCTGCAAAACTCTGCCACCTTTGGAATGTACGTAGCGAAGGAACATGGAGCCGGCGGTGACTCTTCAAATACTTCCCTCCTGTCTTCTGCAGAACCTAGCACTGCCCAGCTTCCACCAACACAGGCCAGGCAGCGACTTCTGTGCTACTCTCTCTCTCCTTTTTTATGTCATCCTGGGGAGAGAGCTCAAAGGTCTCACACATGCTAAGCAAATACTCTATCACACCCTACTTACCAACTGTTTGTTTGTTTCAAGATAGTGTTTCTCTGTGTAGCCCTGGCTGTCTTGGAAATCGATATGTAGACCAGGCTGGCCTCAAACTCACCGAGATCTGCCTGCCTCTGCCTCTGGAGTGTTGGGATTAGAGGTATTCATCACGGCTGCCCGGTTGCACCAATTTTTAAAATTGCTCTTAACCTAGGAGTTCCAGACCCTCTTCTTGCTGTGACTGCTGCACAGCCTTTATACAGCCCTGCCTGATTCAGCATCATGCAAACTCCTTTAGATTATTCGCTGTTGAATCAGAGGTCACTCAATCACTGGAATGTCCTGGCAGAGAACAAGATGATCTATAGCCGCACTTCCCCTGGAGCTAAAGGATTTAGACAGTAGTCTCTGGGATTGTTCAACTCACTGACTCACTCATCCAAAGGTGATCGACTATCTAGGCTCTCGACACTGTACTCTGGCTCTGTTCATGGAACTGGAAGACGCCATGGGAATCTAGTTGCCCACCAATGCTATGATTGCTATCACTACATGACTATCATGACACTTCCCAAGGTCTTCCCGCTACACTTTCCACTAATGTAACTACAAAGAAAAATAGAAACATTTTGTTTCAGGATAGCATGTCACAATTTAGAATTAATTTACTAGTACAATCCTATCACTGCACTCCAACTTTGACTGCTTATGCCTTCTCCCAATGTTCCAACCCTTGGCTCCCCAACACATCTGTACCTCTTCTGCTATTCTCTCAACAGTTTGGATCAAAAAGGAGGAGGATGAGGATGAGGATGAGGATGAGGAGGAGGAGGAGGAGGAGGAGGCCGCCAATGGCAACCACAAAGGAGAAAGATGAAACTACATCTACAGTCATAAATGACTCTCTAAGGGGGATGACTACAGGTAAATTGTTGACCAAGATAACAGATGAAATTGTGGAACCGTCCTGATGAGGAACTAGAGGGCTGTTTGTCTTACTTCAAGCTCCTGACTTCATTATTAGAATGAAACCTGGATGTTCAACTTTAATGAAGTCACACAGTGAAACAAAGGTTACTTGTAAGAGTTATAAAAATAAAATATGAGGCAAGAGAGATGGCTCAGCAAGAGCTTAGGAGGGAGTGGTGCATACTGATCTTGCAGAGGACCAGTGGGGTCCCGGCACCCGCTTCGGAAGGCTCACAACCACCTGTAATTCCAGCTCCAGGGGGTCTGACGCTGTCTTCTGGCCTCCATGGGCACCCATACACAGGTGGCATACACTCACATAGACATACACATATATAAAAATAATAAAATCTTTAAAAAATATGCAACTAGATACAGTTATAACTTAATCCCAGCATGCATGTCCATCTCTCTCTCACACACACACCCAGACAAATACACACACACACACACACACACACACAAATACACACAAATAATAAGCAAAGAAGCTCTTAAGGTTCACTTGATTGAGTAGTCTTACTTAACTGACCAAAAAAGACCAAAGAGGTTAAATGTCTTGTCCAAGATCAGACGCAAGTTCATGGAAAAGAGAATTCACACTTCGGACTATTATACCACATGGCACCTTCAATTACTTTAATTTTAGTGGAAAACACACATATATACACACATTTTTATCACCTCTTCATTTAAGTATCTCAGCAAACTAACAATAGCCTGATGGTACAGCCATCCTTTCTCTGAAGATTTCAAGTCCCAGCGGCGGCATCACAGCACAGCCTCTTCTGAAGAGATGCTGCAATGTCTCTGCAAGACCCTCACAGTTACCAAGGAAATCGATGCTCACATTCGCAGAAGACCAGAGAGTCTATGTTCTCTAAATAAACAACTCCAGATTATTTGTTTCATTTTAGTTCCATGACCAATGAGGGCAGTGGAAGAACCAGGAATCCCCTGTATTTACATTTCTAACGTAGAAAGGAAGATGGGTAAAATTTTACTAAGAAAAACACTCATGCTTAGGAATGCCTACTTAAGGAGAAATGGCATTCTATTGCACAGAGACACTAGACAGCCATGTGCAGAATCTGAATGGTCTCCCAATGTGTACACAAATGTTTAAGGAGACAGGTATGTTTACTTATTTGAACATCACATGTTGTGTACACAAACCAAAACATCCCATAACAGTTCCCCTTCAACAGGTATAGGTATGATTTTTATTTGCCATTCAAGAAAAAAAAATTAAAGGAGAAGATAAAATGCTGAGACTGCTATCACACAACGTTCAATAGACCCTTAAGGGAATCAAAACTTAAGGCCATTAAAAACCTTAAGAGCGCTGTATCAACATATATGTAACAACAAAAGGAAAGCTAGAAAGAACTAAGTCAGAGAAAATGACTCAAAAGTCCTCCTCTGATGAGCATTAATACAAAGGGCTGCCAGCAGAGCTTTGGGGAGAGTAAAACACAGAGTACGCAGCCTTTGTTCAGGGCTTTGCAGAGTGCTCCTCATGCTGTGTGTGCCTTCTCAATACTGCTGAGAAAATCTCCTCATTCTATGGCGAAGGGAGGGGAGGCAGGCACACGGGAAGGTAGGCATCTGATTTGATATACAAATGTAAAGGTAGCTTGAAATACTAAAAGCACAACACATTTTAATACAAAATTAGCAGCACACAAAGAAGCATATTTAATAAGCATATAAAAGGGGAAATCTCAAAGATCAAGAAATAATTTTTGTGCCTGAGGAATACAGTCAGGCCTTGAATTAAACTGCCTCAAGCCGGTGCTGGCTTGGAGCTTGGCAAACGGACGTAGCTATCAATTTTACTTATGAAAGCGCTCTGCTCCCTACTTACCTCTCTGTCCTGTGTACACTATCTCTAGCTAATGTCCTAGTCCAGCCATCTCTTCCCGATCCACTGAACTGGTTGGCCCCCCACTGCCCTCTACCTCTGAGGTCTCATCCTCTCTATCTGCCCTTACACTGACCAGCATGATCCACGTAAAAGCATGAACTTGATCAAGTGATGTCCTACTTTATCTCTTCAGCACCAAGCAATGGTTTGCTTTGGGGTTTTGTTTGTTTTTCAAACTGTGGCTTCTTTCGGTGGCAAAATCAACTTGAAGGAGTCCCTAGGAGTACTTCTTAATCAGAAAAGAAACTATGTGTACCTCAGACAAAGCTAAATTACTGTTTCCTAAGTATTTTTCTTCAGTTTAACCTGGACGCCGGCGTACACATATACACACAATGGGTTATTCGTTATACAACACACAGTTCCACGATGGTGTTGCGTCCACAAATGGCCGCTGCTGTAGAGGATAAACTTTCAGCTTCTTTGCAAGTCATTTCACTATCTTAGCCTGATCTCTCCCCCATAGCGAGGTGGTTAAGGGACAGAGGCTGCCGCCCTGCTCTCTGAGATGATGCGCCAGCTATGTGTTGCTAGTGTGTGGTCCTAGACAAGTGTTGTCAACTGTGATCCTGGACAAGTCACGTAACCA
Organism: Onychomys torridus; assembly: GCF_903995425.1. Lineage (NCBI taxonomy): Eukaryota > Metazoa > Chordata > Mammalia > Rodentia > Cricetidae > Onychomys > Onychomys torridus. The sequence goes on from NC_050460.1 coordinate 41,859,975, forward strand.
GTAAGAGGTAACTCAATATCGCTATCTGTAAAGTGAGAAAAGTAACCATACTTATGTCTTGGGGTAACTCAAAAATTGAGGGAGATCACTACTATAAAGCACTTGGTGAAACTCACAAATATTATTATTGGTATCACCACTATTGCCCTCCATAACTGATCTTATCCATATCATGATTGTAACAAACTCCCTCGTACTGCCATACTGCCACATCACATCTCCATGCTCCTGAAACACCAACCACGCTTTCCGGTCCCACATGCATTGCTTCACGTTTTAGCTCCTGTGAGGCCACCTCAGCGAAGCCTTCCCAGTTCCAACCGGTAGCTCGCCGTGCTCCCACTCAACTTCCATAAGCAAAGAGCGCCAGGCATTGTGCCCCCGTCTTTAATCCCAGCACCCACCCCGGAGACAGACGCAGGCCGATCTCTGTGAGTTCAAAGCCAGCCTGGTCTAAATGGTGAGTTCCAGGACAGCCAGGGCGACACAGAGAGACTCTGTCTCGAAAGAAAAAATAACAGGAAAGGAAAGAAGGAAAGACTGACTACATTTGAAAAGCAACACAACCCGTCACACTCCTTGTACTTGGTTCCCTGGTGAGACTACGCACTCTTGGTGGACCCACCAAAGATGGCGGTCTTCCTCAGCACAGTGGCTCACAAGGGAATTCTATACATCATTTCCAAGTGATTCTGGGTAATTTAACCTTTGTCGGTGGAGCATTGTGTCACAGAGTCCGCTAGAAACGTTACAGAACTATCCAGTACGGAAGCAATACTCAACACTTACCACATGGACCGGGACTATTCAGCATTCCAGATTAAATCTGGAGATCCCTAGCAGGCAAACACCTGACTCAGACCCCCAGTCAGTCAGCTAGCGCCTGAAGGGAACATGGGGAAAGACTTGAGGACTGAAGACAGTAGGAAGGACCTTGAGGTCTCTTAGGAGGGAAACGGCAGCAAACACTTAAGGAAGAGGTGAGAGCAGCTGGAGACAAGGAGAAGGCAGAATTAGCGTCAGCTCAAAGCCAAGTCTTTCTCCAGTCCACTGCTAGCACTGAAATAGTTCCTGTGCCTTAAAACAGTCCTTAAAAACAAGTAAGCCCATCCTCAGTGTCCAAATCTACAAAACCAGGGGAATAATGCCTCTCACGGGGTAAATGGTGGGGATTCAAGGACGCTACGGATGCCCCAAGATCTCAGATCTGTCTACACTGCAGAGGTCGGCTAGTACAAGCTAACTCATTGGCTCTATTGCTATTTGACAATTTATCAGTCACTTTAATCTCCTCTGCATCAAAGTTTAAAGCAGACATTAATATCGAAACGCCCAGTAACATCACTCACAATAGACAAGAAGCACGACACAGCCCTGTCTTAGGAGGCATGATAACTCAAGAATTTCGTTACCCATTAAAATAGGACTGTGAGCTGCTGTCTGTCTGTCCGCCCCTGCACCTCCCTGGAGGTTGTCATATGTATTCATTCCTCAAACAACCAAATGGACGATACATAGCAGAAAACATGCAAAAACAGAAAACGTTAGGAATGGTGCAAAGAAGGTTACCACACGTCCTTATGTACTAATACTTTTACTGTCACCAAAAACAACCTTTAGAAAAAGTCATTATTTGTAAGAGACATTGAGATGTCCTGTTATCTGGTTCCTGCAGAACTGCATTAGGGCAAGGCTCGCTTTAGCAAGTTGTTAGATCCAGCTGGTGATGGAATTTACCAAGTTATGCTTCTATGGCTATAAAAGATTCAAGGCTGTATACTGTTTATGGGCCAATAGCTCACTAAACTTATTAAAATTAATTTGCTTGACATCAACCTTCATTTTTACACAGCCGTCTCACTGCAAGCATTTAACAAAGCGCATAGAAATAGATGGTTTATTCCCTACTTTGTTTTCAAACTGCAGAAGATAACTTTTTAAAGATTTATTTTTATTGGATTTTTGTTGGTTTTTCGAGACAGGGCTTCTCTGTGTAGCTTTGGAGCCTGTCCTGGAACTTCACTCTGTCTATGGATCCATGCATTTGAGTGCAGATGCTCACACAGACAGCCAGAGGCATCAGACAGCCCTGAGCCGGAGGTACAGGAGGTTGTCGGCTCCCTGATGTGGGTGCCGGGAGCCGAACTCTGGTCCTCTGCCAGAGCAGTAAGCATTCTTAATCACGGAGCATCTCCGCAGCCCTGGCAGGTGGATTTTAAGCGTTTGTTGTCAAGCTTGATCTACATCAGACAGCGCTTGTTCAAGACTGAGTCACAAGTTATGTACTTATCCTAAGAATTCTACCTCAATTACCTTTTTTCCCCATTCACCTTTTAAAACCAGTGCTAATAGTTTAAAGCAAAATACATAACCATGTAATTTAGTAGGAAAACACCTAGACTGGAGAATGAAGAAATGTTCAGGTTTTCTCACCACTGCATTCACAGATACTATGAAAAACAACAACAACAACAACAACAAAAAAAAAACCATATTCTCTCTCACACACACCTGCTTCCTCTAAGGCAGGGGTTCTCAACCTTCCTAATGCTGTGATCCTTTAAAACAGTTGTTCATGATGTGGTGGCCCCCCTCCCCACCATAAAATTATTTTTGTTGCTACTTCAGAACTGCAATTTTGCTACTGTTGGGAATTGTAATATAAATATCTGTATTTTCCAATGGTCTTAGGTGTTTCCTGTGAAAGGGTCATTTGACTCTGCCCCCTCACACACACACACAGATGGGGTCGTGACCCACAGGTTGAGAACCACTGCTCTAAGGGCTTCAGAGTTCTATTCTAGAATTATTTGTATACAATAGTTATAATTTTTCTAATAATGCGTAATTCTAATATATCCATGAGCCCTAGTTTAATCAGTCCAATTAAGAAAAAAGGTTCAAATACTGAGCAGATATCCTGAAATATTAAAATATAATCTTGACCTTAATCCCAGTGGTTATTCACATGATGACATCACATTGCAGAAGACCTAACAGGAGGCAGGTGCAGCCCCAAAAAGACGAAAAACGGTTTGGTTATCAATGGATTGTCTTTGACTACATCATCTTTGATGCTGCATTATCTACTTATTTAGACTTTTTTTTTTCCTCCTATGAAGAGTTTCATAGAACATATAATAAAGTCCCCAGAGCCTTAAAAAAAAATCAAATAAGGGGGCTGGAGAGATGGCTCAGAGGTTAAGAGCACTGACTGCTCTTCCAGAGGTCCTGAGTTCAATTCCCAGCAACCACATGGTGGCTCACAGCCATCTGTAATGAGATCTGGTGCCCTCTTCTGGTCATACATGCTGTGTACATAATAAATAAATCTTTTTAAAAAATCAAATAATCAGAATCTGTTGAATAAATCCAAGTTCATTCACTCATAATACTTTATGGGATTCAAAATAAGTAAGATTTTAAAGATGAATAAAAGGATGTCTACCTCCTTGAAAACAAAACAAGTGTATTCTAAACCAATTTATTCAGGACCCTCAATACTTCTAATACTACAGTAGAATAAAAAAACAACACATTTGGAATCTGACTGCAGTAGGTATTCCTAAGAATCCAGGTAATTATCGTACTTTAACTGATTAGGAATAGAAAGCTAATGACCACAAATAGCGCTAACTTGGTAGTGCCGACTCTTGCCACCAATCCATCACAAAAAAATGTAACATACAATCAAAGCGTCGCTGGCCTCACCAAGCTTACAGCAATTTTTCAGATTTGGCTTCCTTGACAACAGGCTCAAAAGTGAAAGGGGAGGAACAGTAAGATACACATCCCGGCCTTATCTCCCTGGCGAGATAGCAAGTCCGCCAGTAAAACGTGCAGAGTGCACTGTCAATCTGTGTGTTGATAACAGTAAATTCTATCAGGATTCAGATTAGAGGATGGAAAAAAATAAGAGACCGGGATCACCAAAGTAAATATATAAACTAAGCCTTTTTGGTTTCTCTGTGCAGCTCTGGCTGTCCTGGATCTCACTCTGTAGCCCAGGCTGGCCTCAAACTCAGAGATCCTCCTGCCTCTACCTCCCAAGTGCTGGGATTAAAGGCATGTGCCGCCACCACCACCCAGCCTTAAACTAAGATTTCTTGAACCCATATCCATGATCTCAATCTCTAATTTCTCATTTGTCACAAATATAACCTCACAAGTCACCCCTCTGTTTCATTAGATTTATGAAGTGAGGGACTTGAAAGGACTGGAATGTCAGTCTCCAGCCTGAGATGAACCGTAGACATAAGAGGAATGCACGGGATAGTTACAGCTGAAATTCAGCCACAAGACCTGTTTAATGGTAGGTATGGATGGGACATTTGGGGACAGCGCTGGAGTTGGCTTAATTATAATAGAGTTTTGTGCATGGATCCAGCAAAGGAAAGACAGACTCCGACCAGGAGAAACTCAGAGAAGTAGGGTTTAAGCCTAGCATTCTCATACAGGCCTATAATCCCATGAAGGCAGATCACTGGAAGTTCAAGACCAGCTTGGACTGACTGCATTGGGTAGCTTGAGGCCAGCCTGGGCTACATACTGCCCAACCCACCCACCCACCCACCCACCTACCTACCCCACCCCCTACCCCACCCCTGCCCAGGAAGGGGGACTATGTAGCAAGCAAAGTAGCCTTAGGTAAACTGCAACAGTATTACTGCTAAGAAACTGTAGTGTGGAGAAGGGGGCCCACAAATTGTAACAGTGTAACGCCTGCTTACGATTTTGTAACTTGGCACACATGCTGACCACCAGGAACTGCCGGCACTCAGGCTGTTACAGTCAGAGATGAAGCAGTTTGACTTAGCAAAGGAACTGCACAGCTCACAGCGAAAGGCAGTTCCCCTCAAAAGAGCGTCTTTGGAAATAGCAGCCACCTTCGCTAGTCACACAGGAAGAAGGTATGCAACCAACAGTTTATATTCGCTGTAGGTGCTCCTGAGTTGGGCAACAATAGCAGGCTCTTTACACAAGGAAAAAAAAATCACACTACATGGTGCAAATGTATGTGCTCCTGTTTATCCCATTGAAAGATGTTCTACAGTCAGATTGCATGGGTACACAATGGGTAGCCTCAGCTAGGTAGGAAACTGAAGTAGGAGGATCTCTTAAGGCTAGGAGTTAAAGGACTGCCTGGGAAACAAAGTAAGACTTGATTTCAAACACTGTGTCTTGGGGAGGAGGGTGAAATATATTTTAATGGGGGGTGGTGAACAGTTATGTTTATAACTGTGCAAACATAGTTACCATTTTATTAAAGTTCTATTTGTTTTAGACTCATTTTAAAACAATGACTCTTGGCTTGGCTGAGCATGGTGGCACATGCCTATAATCCCAATATCAGGGAGAGAGGAAACAGAAAAAGGAGAGGTCATTTGGTCTCAGCTACATAGTGAGACCCTGTTTCAAACAAACAAACAAACAAAACAGATGAGCCAAGCTGGAAGAAAAAAAAAGTTATTATTAGCTATGACCCTTGGCTCTGATTTTCTGTCCCTACTACTGCTGAATAAAAGTGACACACATTGGGCTTGTGATCAGGTTCGATGCAGACTGCCATCTGCTGCATACACGGGATGCCTCCACTCAACCCCAGTGTCTCACGGGGTAGGACCATTGTAAGGACACCTATTGTTGGGACAAGTTGTTTGTTCCACATTCACCTACTCTATGTGCCTCAAAATCATATCCACTTAAAAGTTCCTACTCCTGTGGCTTTGAAATACACAGAATGTCCGGGCAGACCATTAATTAATTTGATAAGCAAAAGGAGAGATATGTAAAGGCAACTGTGGTCTATTATACGATAAAAAGAACACACAAAAGGTTGCTGGTAGGAGGAGTCTTACCAGCTGTGTATGTTCTCTTGGCCAAGTCTCTCTCCTTTCTGGGCCTCAAATTTCAGGCTTGAAAAAATCAAGAGTTAAATCCCTAAGAGACATCGTTCAAATAGAATGTCACGTGAGAAATCATAGAAAATCAGATGGGTTTTCGAGCAATTGGACAAACATTCAAAATCTGCTTCTCCATATTTAAATCATCAGGTTCATCTCTTTTCAAAGCTTAGGATCCTAAGTGCATTTACAAGTCACCATTCCCATGACAACACTTCTGCCCTTCAAAAATAACACTTCATTTATAATTGTGCTTTCAGTTACAAATTCAGCACACCACTTTTACCCACCCCAGAATAGCACAGAAGAACGTTGTCATGAAGTAGCCCTACAAGGAAGACACTCACAGACTGGTGCATTTGCATGGCAGAAAATTCATGAGGCACAAATTGTCAAACACCACACGAGTACCACACCCAAATAGTATTAAAAACAAACTGCAAAACCAGAGGATGCCTCATTCCAAGAAAAAGATAACTCGGGAAGTCTTCTAATAGTTCAGAAAGAAAAGAATGCCATCTGATTTTGGGATGGCCTTTATATCTTTTGGATAACATAACTAGAGGCTATGAAACATGCAAATCAGAATTGAACTATAGAAAAACCCGGCTCTCACCCAAAAAATTCAGCAAAGCAATGCCAGTATGCCAAATACGAAAAAGTACAATTTTCTCACAAGAAGCATGATCAGGTCCGTAACTATGGCTAATAATAGCAATACTATCTTGCATTTGCAGAGCCTGGGTTCTTTTCATAGCGCTTTGCCACAGTCTTATGTTATCCTATGTCTAGGGGTATCCTCTCTGCAAACCTCCAGCCCTTCCCTCTTCAGAGAGAGGGAATCAGAACAAGACAGGTCATGATACATGGGCCGAAGGCACCACTCTCTCTCTCCTGGGCAGTGAGTCTCCCATCACCACACTATACAAGTTCACCTACACTTGCTCTCTCAGAGTTGGCCAGAGACCAACACATATGGGCCTCGAAAAGTCCAAAGGAAGAGAACCTGCTGACTTGTTAGGTGAAAAACTCCATGCCAAGCTCCCGTGCCCCCCACCACTACACACACACACACACACACACACACACACACACACACACACACACACACACACACGAGGCAATTCCTTTCCTCCTTTTCTTTGCCAGGCAATGAACCCCAGCAAGAACTGGTTAACAGAACTACCAAATCTCTGCCACTGTGTACAACTTGCCATGCTGCCTGCCTCTCTTGTGCCTGCTGCCCTGCCTTTGGGCACGAGTGTAGCGGTGAAAGCCAGCCCTCCGACGGGATCACCAGGACCTTTTAAGGACCCCGAGGGGATCGCGCTTGCCTTCTGAAGCAATGCAGCATCCACCTCGAGGAAACTGGTTCCCGGAACACACACACATATGCAGGGACTCCGAGAGGGATAAAGTTTGATTTCCCTTCCTGCGCGTTCCTAGGGGGCCGAGAGAGGGCGAGGCAGCAGCAGCCTCCTGGGGTCCTGGGGCGCTCTCCGGGGGACAGTTCCTAGCAGCATGGCACTGCCACCCTCCTGACACACCGGCAGCCGCGGCAACTCAGGACGCCCCAAGCCGCCCAGTGGAGGGGAGAAGGGGAGAACTCGCACCCGGCTCAGTTCGGGAGCACTGGAGCAAAGCTGTCAGGAACGGCGGAGGGAGGGACCGAGCCCAGAGGCGGGTCAGGGAGAGGTTCAAGTCCCGTGCCTTCCCCGCCCTGGCGTCCCTAGTCCTGCGGGAACATCCCTGCTGTCGCCCCTCCTCCTCCTCCTCCTCTTCTGCCTCCCGCCCGCTCGCCCGCCCTGCCTTCCCAGCCGCCGCCGCAGGCGCTGAAGGACACGGCGGCTCGGTGGCCCGCCACCCCGGGGCGACCGCGAGTTGAGGGAAGTCGCCGGGCGCCCCGGCCTGCCCGCGGCTCCCCACGCCGCCCCGCCCTCCCCGGAGCCGCGCTCGCTCACCGTCCGGTGCTGCTGGTGCTGCCGGTGGCGGCTGACGGCCAGCCCGGGAAAGCAGCCGGCAGTCAGCGCCCCGCAGCCGCCGGCGCCCCCGCCGCCGCCCCGGGAGCAGAGCAGCAGCAGGAGCGATCTACCTGCGGCGGCCGCCATCTCTCAACTGGAAACGGCGCTGGCCCAGGCAGCGCAGCGGACGGCCGGGGCGTGGCCAAGACCCGCCACTCAGCCGCAGCCGGCCAACCGCAGCCCGGAGTGAAGTCTCTGAGGCGGGGCTTTGTTCGAAGCCCAATCAAAAAGCGGCAGAACCCCGGCTTCGGGCTGTCTGTCACTTGCAGAGTTACCTTACGGGCAAATTCTAGGGAACTGGTCTTTGGCACTCGAGCAGACCTCTCTTGGAATGGAGCAGTGAGAGATGGCAAGTTCGATCTGGCTAATCTTTTCCAAGCATAGTGACACTGGGGACTAGGGGAATAGATATCTGGGCAAAGCTTGTTCGGAGTTGAGTTCTGAGTGTTCTAAGTTGTCCACACAAGCACCCAATTGATCATAATTAAGTAGGTTGCTACAACTCTCGACCACATGCCTAAAGTTAGCAGCCATAACGGATAGCATCTGGATATGACGAAACTAACCCTGAATCATAAAGAAACCCAATGACAGTGCTGTGTAACATAATGTAAGGTATAATGATTGTAGCTTCGAAGTTCCAGGATGAGTACCTGCCCCTGGGCTGAGTGAACAGAACTCTACCCACATTCGAAACATACAGTTCTTTTTCACAGCACCTTTGTAACATTGGCATTCCTGTCGAAAAGCAACGCTGTTCGTTACCATACTTGACCTTGGGTTCCTTCATTAAATAACTTCAAAAACAGAAAAAGTTGGCAAGTAATAAAACCATGTAGAGATGAATCAAGTTTCATCGTTTTGCTAAAACAGCAATTAGAATGCACTTCAGAGTAACTTTTGCAAGGGGGAGGGGGGGTATCTCATTGTGCTCAGCCCAGGCTGGCCTGCAATACACTACATAGCCCAGGATGACCTCAAACTCACCTCGGACCGCACCATCCCCAGTACTGGGATGGTAGGCAGATACCATCACACACCCAGCAAGGAGTATGTATAACTCTTCTTGTGTTGGTTTCTTCTTCTGAGTTTTGTTTGAGATGAAGTCTCACTATGTAACTCAGGCTTGGGCTTCAATTCCCAATCATCCTGCCTCAGCTTCCCGAGTGCTATGATTACAGGCACTACCCATCATGCCTGCCTTAGGCTGACACTCATTCATTCACTTTGGCTTGCCACAGGGACTGGGTTCTCAACCTGTGGGTCGTGACCCCTCTAAAGGGTCAAATGTCCTTTTCTCAGGGGTTGCCTAAGACCATCAGAAAACACAGATATTTACATAACGGTTCATAACAGTAGCAAAATCACCGTTATGAAATAGCAACAGAAATGCTTTTATGGTGTGTGTGTGGGGGGGGTCCCCACAACATGAGGAACTGTACAAGAGGGTAACAGCATTAGGAAGGTTGAGAACCACTGCACAAGGAACAAGTCCACAGCGAGGGGTCCTAGATTTTCTTAGAAGACTTCCTAGCTGTTCTTATGAGCCGCTCGATTCTTTCAGCTCCTTATAAAATCTTGGGGGTGGGGAAACATTTTTTTTTTTTAATTCTAGTAAGTATTCTTGTAGTTTATATAGCCTTATATGAAATTTTTAAAAGTTGTATTACTTGTTCTAATAATATTTTTTCAAGTCTGACTAAAATTGCTTTCTTGGCCAAACAATGAAGTGAAGATTCTGGGTTAATTCTTAGGCCCATAACCGTAGGCTGATGGATTTCTCCAGGTGAGATGGCCATGCTGCTCACTCACCCAGAAGAGCTCCATTTCCCAACGCATGGAGCCAGGGAGCCGGGGAATGCACTCCAGCTCAACAGCTGCATGGAATAGCCAGCCCGCCATGTGGAATTCAGGCCGTTGCTGGAACGTCTTCATTCACAATTGGCTTCTGCCCGTCTATATTTATCCCAACAGCATGTCATGTATTTATCCATACTGCACATTTCCCTTCCTCTCCCACTCCTCTGGGCCTTTTTAGTCCACTCACCATGGATTTTAATTGTTATTTTCTTTTTGTTTTTCCTTTGCCAAACCTGGGGGTGTGCCAAGAGGGTTCCGTCTGCATCTCTATGTCACATTTTGGGAACTCTTACTGGAATTGCCTTGCTGCTGTTTTTTCCAAGTCTGGAAGTTAAATATCTATCCTGCAGTACTAAGATTTAGTTCTGGGCACTGAAAAATGAACCAGATTAAGCCTGGCATGGTAGCATACACCTGTAATCACATAACTGGGGAAGCTGAGGCAGGAAGACTACTGTGAGTATGAGGCCAACCTGGGTTACAAAGCTAGATGTTTTGGGGAAAGACAGAAACAACTAAAATAAAATGGAAAAACGTCATACTCCTTTTATTTGTTTGTTTGTTTGTTTGTTTGTTTGTCTTTTGAGACAGGGTTTCTTTTGTGTAATACCTTCGGCTGTCCTGGAACTCACTTTGTAGACCAGGCTGGCCCCAAACTCACAGAGATTCACCTGCCTCTGCCTCCCAAGTGCTGGGATTTAAAGCATATGCCACCACACTCAGCCACACTCTTTTTAATGTCCAAATCTTAAGCTACAGACATTGCCAAGAGTTCCAAATCTATTTTCCAAACTGCATCCTCTTATATCCTTGAAAACTACATCGTTGATGCCCTAAGTCAAGCTGCATAGTCAGAGGGTCTACCGACTCAACCAGGTCCGTATAATATAGGTCTAGCAATAGCACTAAACAACTCCCTGTTATCTTCTCCCAGGAAAAAGCAAAATAAATCTTCCCACAGCGGCAAAAGACTACGTGAGCTGGTTGGTCAGGCTGACTAACCTCATCAGAAGGGAATCCTCATACCAAAGAACCCGGGGGGGAGCTCACTGATCATTCTAGAGGTGATATATTTATAAAGAAGGACACACACACTTTGCAAGACGTCAAAGATGACCTCAGTATTTTCCAATGAAGAATCAGTCAAGTATATTAGACATTAATCTCTTAACAAAATATTAATCAACCACTTACAAAAGTAACTATCCATGAGTCAAGCACAGTGGCACACACCTGTTTCCCAGCACTTGAGAGGTGGAGGCAGAAGGATCACAAGTTCAGGACCAGACTAGGCTACCGAGTAAAAAACTATCTCAAAAAAAAATAAAATATATATATATATATATATATATATATATATATATATATATATATATATATATATATATATTGCCTGTTCCCATAATCCAACCCTGGGAAAGCTCAGGCAGGAAGATTACCAAGTTTAAAGCCAACCTGGGCTACATAGACAAAACCCTATTTTACCTATTTCAAATACAAAAAATAAACAACAAACAAAAAGAATTGTCCTATGTGTACTTCACTTTATCTTAGTCAAAAGACCAAGAAATGATGTGCTTATTACTTATTAGAAGTGAGCTGGGCATAGTGGTCCATACCTATAATCTCAGTGCTTGTGAAGTAGAGGCATTAAGATCTGGAGTTTGAAGCCAGACTGGGCTACATGTGTCCCTGCCTCAAAAAGAAAGAGAGAGAGAGAGAGAGAGAGAGAGAGAGAGAGAGAGAGAGAGAACATAGCACTTCTCAGACTTTTGGCTTGGCTGAAATCATATATAAAATATAAAACTATAGACACTACAGTATACATGATCATTTTAAGAATTATATCTATAATACAGGAGCCAGTGAAATGGCTCGGCAGGCAAAGATGCTTGTGGTACAAGCCTGACAACCTGAGCTTGGTCTGGAACCCACAAAAGACAGTGAAAGAACTAACTCTCAAAAGTTGTCATATGACCTCCATTCATGCTCTGTGGCATGCACACATGCACACACAAATAATAATAACAATAAATATGCAAAACATTTTTAAACTACATATACAGGACTGCACATGGTGGCAATGTACCTTTAATGCCAGCACTTGAGGCAGAGGCAGGAGGATCTCTGTGAGTTCAAGGCCAGCCTGGTTCTACCTGTAACCTGTCCTGATTCCAAACTGACCAGGATGACACAGTAAGACCCTGTCTTAAAAAATATATACATATAAGCCAGGCGGTGGTGGCACATGCCTTTAAGCCCAGCACTCAAGAGGCAGAGACAGGTGGATCTCTGTGAGTTTAAGGCCAGTCTGGTCTATAGAGTGAGTTCCAGGACAGGCTCCAAAATCCTGCCTCAAAAAAACAAAAAAGAATGTGTGTGTGTGTGTGTGTGTGTGTGTGTGTGTGTGTGTGTGTGTGTGTGTGTGTAATATTTATTTATATATTATATTATTTATATTATATATTATGTAATATAATGAATTATATATAATGAATTATATGTAAAATTATATGTTATATAATTCAGGTGATTCTAAAGGAATAATCATGAAAACACATTGCCTCAGGGAAGTTTTGAGGGACACCTGCTCTTTTGAGTAGTTTAGATCGTTCCCACTTGCATATTAATTTTATAATTTAAGAACATGGTCATTAAAACACATGGTTGCACAACTGTTTCAATGCCAACCTTTAAAAACAGGTTGCTTTTTTTTTTTTTTTTTAAAGCTAAAACTAATCAGAGCATATTTCCTGGTGCAGGAAACTTTAACCAGTTTCCCTACTAAAATGCACACTGCAGTCAGCTTCCAGCCATGACTCAACCCAACGGAATATTTACCTAAGGGTTCCAGAACAGGTAGGGTGGACAGGTGAAGCACGCACACACCCATGCGAGCCAGCAGGCATGAAAGGAATCTCCTCGGAGCTTTGGGGGCTGTGTTTCCTGATTGCCTGATGATGTAAATTATTATCTGAGTGAACAGGAAAGAGGACGTTTAAAAGAAGGACAAAAGGAAAGGGTGTAGCCTTCCGATATTTAGAGGCAGCCACAGCCCAGCCCTATTTGCTCTTTATTTTTGCTTCACTCTCTGTTCCTGTGAGCTCCCCCTTTCCATAATCTTCCTCTGGCAGCTCATCTGCATAGTAAACATTTCTACTCGGCATAGTTGAGAAAGACTCAATGACTCTTAAAGCATCTCCTCCATACATCTCTATATAAGTATTATATATTGTAATATGTTCAATCTTTTCCTCTGTGTATCCATTTCCACTTCATTTACACACACACACACACACACACACACACACACACACACCCATGTTCTCCTTGTTGTTCTTGTTGTTATTTTTCTCTCCCTACTTCCTCCAATACTCCCACTTGCCCCAACTCTAACACAGACCCTCTCCAGGTCAGAAACAGATTTACACATCCCTCTAAAAACACCTGTTATCGGGAGGTGCATGCCCTGATTTCCAAAGGACGACTGACTCCATATTTTATAACTCAGTGACCCTGTGCTCTACTATTTTCTGTCGGGAACATGCACTATGCAATCTTTTCCTTCGTGTGCAGAACCCCAAGAAAACACTGAGTTGAGAAGGGCAGGTCTTAGTCGGGTAGGATTGCCTTTTTGTGTTTCTCACGATCCAAGAGACCAGCAGCAAATTTTTAAGCTATCTTTCTGTGTTGGGTTGACTTGTGGCCTCCTGAGTCTTTGATATTTGCCAGACTTTTGGATCTAGGAAGTCTTTTGTCTCTATCTGGAGTGATCCAAGTCCTTAATTTTGTACTTAAATATAGCACACCTCCTAAGTATGCAGGAATTCGGCTCACATGTTTATGAAACCCAGCACCATCAAGAGTAATAAAAAAGACCGGACTGACCTATAACAGAATTCCTAACGGTGAAATGGCTCCCTTGCTTAACAGTCCCTTCTCCAGAGATCTCTTCCCCATACCCTGAACTCGCCTCAAAACAGCTGCCTCCACCTTGTTACTTCTGCTGTCCCTGCAGCCGCCTGTGCTATTTCTATGCCTAAGTAGAACATAAGTATCCTTTCTGCAAGCTCCCCTAATTTACTGTTGACTTTCCATCCTGGTTGCTGGTACTGCATCTGAGCTGGTCTGATAGTGTGATAACATTCTGCAATCATCATTAGGCCTTTTGGTTTGCTTGACACAGGGTCTAACGTAGCCCAGGATAACCACACACTTAACTAGCATTGTTGATAGGAGTCACTACACCCGGCTCTCACTAGACCTGTTTGATCAGGATAACTTGGCTCACAGTTGAGTACCCTCACAATTCTAAGTGTATTCTGTCACAGAATTACTTACGTCACTGTGTTTGTCCTATGTACAGTGCTCTTCCAGGTTAGGACCTGCCAATCTGGCAAGTCAACTGAAGCTAATTCCAGATAATGTCAACTGTCCCTTCAACTGTCTGCTCTTCACATTTGAATTTATAGACACCTCCGATGGTAATATCTAAAAGAATTGTACAAAGCAGAGCATTCTAGAAGAACCTTCTTGGGCTGGTTCCTAGCCACATGAATCTGCCTACCTCAAGGTGAGATACATCTTTAATATTATGCTGAGTTTGGCCCAAATTTCAGCTCCTCTGAATCTAAACTAAGTTACTGTCAAACTACTAGATTGCTCCTCACTTTTGATAGAAGATATACTGTCATTATCTGATCTGATTTCCAAGGGGAACCAGGAAGGCTCTGGGCAGCTGGTGGGAAGCAGGAGGTAGAGGAAGTTGTGGGTGGGAGCTCGGGCATTGCTGAACAACAGGTGCAAAGGCAGCTCTTTAAATTTAGCCACTGTCCTTGGCATCTTGTCTCCCAGCCGTCACTTACGGCAACCACTGCTGATTTGGAAAGGATAATAGAAGGGATCATATTTATTAAAAGACAAAAAAAGAGAATTAATTAAAAAAAAAAAAAAACCTAGCCTAAGGAACAAAAACACTGACCTCTAGAAACTATTCACAGTTAAAAGGAATTAAAGAGGAAGGAAATTATTCAAAGAGATACTAATCATTAACAAATCATTCTTAATTAAGTACTTTAAGAGGCATTCTTAGCTGCCAAAATGTGGGAGCAAAATCACCTAAAATTTGGAAGGAGGCTCAGAGAGGAATTACGAGTAATTCAGAGTTTGGAGACGAGAGGAGGGGAAAGACTTAGAAAGCTGCATCCATCATCCATCATCCCGCCAGCCAGGCAGTCAACTGAATGCTCACATGATAGGGAAGTGGCATGGACACAGATTTTTCATTCCTTATACCAAGTATTTATTTTCCTGAGATAGTCCTTGAACTCTCCTAAGCCTTAATTTGAAATTGAACCAGTTTTCCCACCTAGCATTTATCCATCATTGAAAAGAATGAAAAAAAAAAATCTCATTCTTTTCCTCCTTGGCAGCTTGGGGACCCCTGTGATCATGAATGACCAGGAAGTTCATGACTGGCCATCTGCTTCAGAGGAAACGAGTGGTCATTGATGTCCTTCACCCTGGGAAGGCGACAGTAGCAAAGACAGAAATTCAGGAAATGCTAGCCGAAATGTATCAAACCACTCCAGGTGTCATCTTTGCATTCAGACTCAGAAGCCTCTTTTGGTCATGGCAAGACAACTGGTTTCCACATAAACTATGATTCTTTGGAGTATGCAAAGGACAGTGAGGCTAAACACAGACTTGCAAGACATGGCCTTTAGTGCGTGAAAATGAGGCTGTGCCTGCTCCAAGGTGTGGTTGAGGAGAAGGGTTTTTCTTGTAGATGTGAGCGGGAGTTCAGACCATGGGAGGAGAGGGGGAACAGAGGGAGGAGAGAGAGAGGGGGAGAAAAGGACAGAGACAGAGAGAGAAAGAAGAGAGAAAGGAGACAGGGCAAGAGAAGGGACCAGAAGCCAAGAGCGGCAGAGAGAGAGAGAGAGAGAGAGAGAGAGAGAGAGAGAGAGAGAGAGAGAGAGAGAAGGAAGAGGCCAAGAGAGCACAGGGCAGAAAAGGTAGGGTTATATAGGAATCCGAAGCTGGGGGAGGGAAGCCCAGCAGAGGTTTAGAGTGGGGGCGGGGTGAGAAGTGTGGGAGGAGCCACCGGTACTGAGTGAGCCTTGTCCCGGGTCTCTTTGGGACCTAGTATTTATGACAAGAAGAAGACCTCCAGAAACAGAGACAGGAAAGCACGCACAGGAGGAAGGTCTGTGGTGTTGGCGTTGGCGGAAAGCGAGCGGAGACAGGCTACCGTGAAGGGAGTGGAGATTCTGCAGTGACTTGATCAGCTGTGATGGTGCCAATTTATAAGGAGAGAGCTAATAAACTAAAAGCTTCCTTGTTGAGAGAGAGAGAGAGAGAGAGAGAGAGAGAGAGAGAGAGAGGAGAATGGAAAAATCTCTAGAATGGTCTTTGAGCATTAACACAGCATAAATTTAAAGCATACTATTAATGTAATCATCACCCCATCCAACATTACTCAAGACATTAAAAAAAATTACAGTTTTTTTTTCCTTTGCTTGGTGTGTTCACTGTTGTTTTGTTTCGCTGTTAGTTTTATATTAACAGAGTTCAATTCTATTAAAATAACTTTTTTTTGGGGGGGGGCAGGTTTCAAGACAGTTTCTCTGTGTAGTTTTGGTGCCTTTCCTGGATCTCACTCTGTAGCCCAGGCTGGCCTCGAACTCACAGAGATCCTCCTGGCTCTGCCTCTCGAGTGCTGGGATTAAAGGTGTGTGCCACCACTGCCCGGCCCTATTAAAATAACTTTTAACTATTCTACCATTCAGAAGACAAACTAAAATGGAGACTCAGAAAATGATAAGACATAGTGGCTGATGTGATGGCACCTACCTTGAGTCCCTGAACTTGAGAGTTCAAGATCTGCCCAGCTACATGGTGATTTCTAAGCCAACATGAGCTGTACAAAGACTGTGCCTCTTAAAACTTAAACCTCAACAAAAAGCACCATATGATTTTTTTTTCATATCTTGCTTTCTTAAAATGTCCTTCTGAAGTCAGGTAGTAGGGGAGTGGGGGGGGTGGGGGAGTGGCATGCACCTTTATTCTAGCACTCAGGAAGCCAAATCAGGTAGATCTCTGTGAGTTTGAAGCCAGCCTGGTCTACAGAGCAAGGTCCAGGACAGGCACCAAAACTACACAGAGAAACCCTGTCTTGGGGGAAAACAAAAAACAAAAAACTTCCTGAAGTTGAATCAGGGGTCTTCAGCCAAATGAGATAGCTCAGAGGGTGAAATGCTTTTCAGGTAAGCATTAGGACATCTGGTTGATACCCAGAACCCATGTTTTTAAAAATATGAGCATGGCGGTGCACACTTATAATCACAGCCTTCCCGGGGTGAATGAAGAGAGGCAGAGACAAGAGGAGCCCTGGGCTTGCTGATTTAGCCTAGCTGAATCATCAAATTCCAGGTCAGTTGAGAAACTCTTGTCGCCCTGAGGAACAGGACCCATGGTTGACCTAGACACACACACACACACACACACACACACACACACACACACACACACACACACACACACATTCCCATCCTCTCACAAAAGGGAAAACAGGAATGCTAATAAACCTTTTTGTTTGTTGTGGTATTACAATAACAACACATAGTAATTCTGTTCCTGGGGCCATTTACTCAAAAGCAGTACATTTTGAACTACTAAGGTTGCTTAAGCACCATTAAGAGCATTGGGATGATGGATTCCAAAGAGCAGCTGGCCAAAACACACAAAGAATTCTTGCAAATCAGGAAGAAAAATGGGCAAGAATCTTGATAGATAGTTTACAACAGACGACTTCTAACTACCCAGAGAACAACAGGAAGGTCATTTGACTTCATTACCAACCAATTAGAAACAAACTAACACCACAGTGCAGGAGCACTTCAAGCCCACCAAAAAGGTTCAGATGAGAGAGATAGAGAAGATGCTAAGTTTTGGCAAGAACCTGGAGTAATTACAATGTTCATATGTCAGCAGGAGTTACACATTGGTACAGCCACTGACACCAGAAAACAGATTATGTGAATCAATTGAACAGAGGTGATAGGATATAAAGAATTAACGGGGGCCCCCTTTTCTGGGTTTTAATAATTCCAGTAGATTTCCTTTGTTTGCTCGGACTTAGGAGTCCTGACTATCTCTAGTAGTTATGGCAGCATCCTTTAGTATTCTTTCTATCTCTTCAATGACAAGCTATTTATAGCTAGGCAGGGGCATGGCTCAGCTTGTTGAGTACTTACCTAGGATGTTGGAGGCCTTGGGTACCATTTCCAGCGCTGCATAAACTGACTGGGAGTGTGCCAGGCTCGTGTTACTGGGAGTGGACTGTAGAGGTAAGGATTTTGAGATTAAAATTATACAACTTTTTAAAATGTTTTTATTCATTTTTAAAAATTTCATATAATATATTTTGATCATAATCTTTCCCCTCTCCCAACTCCTCCCAGATCCTCTCCCACCTCCTTACCCACCCAACTTCATGTTCTTTCTCTTAAAAAACAAATAAACACATACACACGAGAGAGAGAGAGAGAGAGAGAGAGAGAGAGAGAGAGAGAGAGAGAGAACACCCAAAACATCTAATTTGGGTATACTAAGTACTCCTGAGCATGGGACCTGTACAACTTCACATATTGGCTTTAAAAACAGATATGAGTAATAAGTACCTTGTAAACAATGCACCTGTCATTTGATTGAATCTCCTCACCACCACCACCACTACCACCCTCTGCCATGGATGTTTTGTCTAGAAACAAGGATTAATTTAGTAAGAAAACTAGACTGGCTGGGTGGTGGTGGTGGTGGCGGCGGCGGCGGCAGCAGCGGCGCACGCCTGTAATCCCAGCACTCGGGAGGCAGAGGCAGGCAGATCTCTGTGAGTTCGAGGCCAGCCTGGTCTACAGAGCTAGTGCAAGACAGGGTCCAAAGCTACAGAGAAACCCTGTCTCGAAAAAAAAAAAAAACAAACAAACAAACCAACAAACTAACAAAACAAAAAACTAGACTGGGTGGACACAGACAGTGCACTCTGTGCTTATATCCGGCTTGGCTCGTTCACCCTCACCAGCATTAGAATGCAAGTATTCCTCTTTCAGGATGGAGAAACTGAGGTAACTAAGTATCCAAACTCAAGGTCCCTGGCTGCCACATTGGTAACACAGGCTGCCTTTCTGGAAGCCATGCTCTCCGTAGTCAGTCCAATATAATTCTCTTCACACTACAGTATAGCAGTATACTCTTCTTTTCGGTGCCTGGGAATGAACCCGCTGCTTTACATGCTAAGCACATGCTCTCCCACTGAGCTACACCCACAATCCTAGCCTGTTTGCTCCCCAGGACATTTCAGTTTACAGTGGAGGGAAAACTCAACATAGAAGGTTTGAGCTGGAAAAGACTTCAAAGGTTCTCTCATTCGGGCTCTCTGGCCACAGAGAACTCACTGAGGCCCGAGCACACAACTGCCTTTCTGTGGGCCACAAGGCTGCTTAATGGAAGGGCAGGACTGAAAGCCACGGTTCCTGTCTCTTTCCCTACACCACAAAATCTGCCCCTCCCACATCCTAGTCCTTCAGATGAGCACTGGAGTAGGGTCCAAAGTTCTTGTTGACTCCAAACGGAGTGGCCACGGTGGCCCTGGAAGGATGGGTCACTCAGGCAATAAATGCTTATGGCTTCCACTTCCTGATCTGTATTCAGGGCCCCTTCCGACTGCACACAGGCAGGTGCTATATGCTGGGCTGGAAAGGCCCCTGTCTTTTCAAGCCACTTCTCTGCATTAGCTCTGTCTTGACATGGAAGGTTTGCTGACATAGTTTGCTCCTTTGGTCTGGAGCACGGGAAGTCCCTGTTAAAATAGCAATGGACTAACTGTCTAACTAAATGAAATCTTGCCAATACTGTTGCTGGACTTTATTTATGGAATCAGCACTTTTCTGCTGGGAAAGTCCCTAAGGAGTGCCTTTATTGAGACTGTCCTGGTGGGATCAGATGGTGTGGGATGAAGGGGGAGGGTTGGGAGGGTGGGGAGGGGCCACTGCTGTAAGAAGTCATGGAATACCCTGGGAAGGCAGAAAGAATGGAAAGGAAGAAAGAGTAGGTGAGAAACAGGGGATAAGGGAGCACCTCCATGCACCTTGCAGAATGGGACACAGATTTCTTCTTCTTCTGTCCCCTTCTGAGCCAAAGGACCATCATGATGGACTGCCCTGCTTGCCAAGCTTACTCTTGCTGCTGTTTTTGTTGGTATTGTTGTTGTCTATTTGTTTGTTTTGTTTTGTTTTTCATTTTGAGAGCATCTGCTATTTAGCTCTGACTGGCCTCAAACTAACAGAAATATGTCTACCTCTGCCTCCTAAGTGCTGGGGTGAAAGGTGTGTCCCAGAGCTGGAGAGTTGGCCTAGCGGTTAAGCAACATTTGTTACCCTTTTAGTGGACCCAGGCTCAACTCCCAGCACCCACATGGGGGCTCACAACTATCCGGAACTCCAGTTCCAGGGGTTCTGATACTGTCTTCTGACCTTGGTGGGCAACCAGGCACAAATGCAAGCAAAATATTCATACACATAAAATAATAAAATTTTACAAATAAAATAAAGGCATATGCCACCAATCCCTGCCCAGGGTCACTCTTCTTGTCCCAAGACCGTCAAAGAGGAAGAGAAGAGATAGGGTCATACTCAGTGCCTGGCTGTAGCCTGTAGCTCACTGAGGGCCACTCTGTACAGTCTCTGGAATCACAGGAACCTCAGTGCATGAGACATCACCATCCCAACTGTACAGGTGAGAAAAATCAGGGTCATAGGAGCTGAAATCCTTTCCCTGATGCACACATGTCTAAGAGCTCACTCTGAGAGACAAAGAACTAAGTCCAGACTGCATCAAAAGAGGTCTTTTGTCTGTGCTGGCTCACCCTACCACACCCCCTTCAGAGAAAAGTGCTTCCCAAGGCCTGTGAGTTCTCTGTCTCTCTCCTTCTTCCTCCCTCTCCCTTTTCTTTATAGTTCCATATTCTTATTTATGGTAACCCCTATGCTTTACTATGAGACATTGACCTTCACTGATCTAATTTATCAAATGTAAGGTTGGTGTTTCACTTGTAAGTGGGCCATCTGGCAGGCAGCATATGGAAACAGACCCTTTGACAAGGTCGTGAGAATGTTAAATCTGTAATTTAAAGAAGTTTTCTAAGCCAAGGAAGGGTGTGTGGCAGAGTACTTACTCAGCAGATGTAAGGCCCTGGGTTTGATCTCCAACACCACAAAATAGGTAAGTGATTTTTCTAAACTCTGAAAGAAACACTGTTAATGATAAGATAATACTGGGGGCCAGCAATTAGCAAGGTGTTGCCCTGTGTGTCAGGTGAATATTACATTATAACATCTTGCTTAATCCTCACAGTTTTCCTCTGAGGAAACTACCCTACCAGACTCCATTTTTTTTTTTAACTGATGAGAAAAATAAAGCACTGAGGAGTGATTTGCTAGAGGTTTGTTGACTGTTAAGTAATAGAGTCCATCCATGGATGCAGGCAGACACCGAAGGCTGCACGGTGAACCTGGACTTGACTCTGTAGACGCTAGAGTGTAGAGCCTTATACTAGTAGCTCAGAGGTAACCACCCTGAGCCCACAGAGGCTCCAGAGGAATGAACAGGTGAAAATGATATCTCTGGGGCTTGAGAGATGGCTGATGATGAGGTGAGAATGTGTACTGAACTTGCAGGGGATCAGGTTTGGTTCCCAGAAGCCACATTGGAAAGAACTGATTCCTGAAAGGTGTCCTTTGACCCCCCCCACACACACATGTGCACATGGCATGTGTGTGCACGCTTTCACATACTACTACTACTAATAATAATAAACATCTATCCTGTGAGAGCAATAGGCTTCACTAACATCCAAAGTTGCAGCCTAGGGCTGGAGAGTTGGCTCAGTGGTTAAGAACACTTGCAAAGGAGTTGTGTTCGGTCCCTAGCACTCACATGGAGGTTTTCAGTTCCAGTTTGAGGGGATCCAATGCCCTCTTCTGGCCTCTGAGGGCACCAGACACAACTGGTACAACTGTATGTGCTACACACACATACATGCACGTAGACAAACACTCCTATACATTAAAAAAATACATCTTTATAAAGTTGTAGTTCAGTTTGTTCACGTGCATCTTCCTCCTTATGTTGGGAAGTACAGGATATTATTGATATAAAGCATAGTCAGCTCACAGTTCTAACTTTAGGATTCTGCTGGCAACCATTATGTGCAACTTATTGCTGAACTTCAACCAAACAAGAACATAGTATCTAGACACTTGAAGAAATGTGTTTGCCCTTTACTGCCATCAAAAGACTAATAATCTACTGCCTTAAGCATATAAGCTGCTGAAGAAATGTGTGAGGGAAATAGATACACAACAAAACCATCCCTTCGTCTGTTTCTTCAAAAGAAATCTAAGTACAGTGTGGCAGTTCCTGCCTGTGAACCCAGCACTCGAGAGGCTGAGGCAGGAGGATTGCTATAAATTCAAGGCCAGCTTCAGCTATATAGGGAGTTCCAGGTCAGCCTCACTGTAGAATGAAACCCTGCCCCAAGCAAACAAACAACAATAACAAAAGGAAGTCTAAAGTTTACCTAGAAACTTCCCTCAAAGCGAAAAAGAAATAGTTCCAAAGCCTCTTGTGACACACTCAAGATAGCCTCTTGTGACACACTCAAGATAGCCTCTTGTGACACACTCAAGATAGCCTCTTGTGACACACTCACCATAGCCTCTTGTGACACACTCAAGATAGCCTCTTGTGACACACACACCATAGCCTCTTGTGACACACACACACACACCCTGGTCTCCTGTGACACACACACCATAGCCTCTTGTGACACACACACCCTGGTCTCTTGTGACACACACACCATAGCCTCTTGTGACACACACACCTGGTCTCTTGTGACACACACACCATAGCCTCTTGTGACACACACACCTGGTCTCTTGTGACACACACACCATAGCCTTTAGTGACACACACCATAGCCTCTTGTGACACACACACCTGGTCTCTTGTGACACACACACCATAGCCTCTTGTGACACACACACCCTGGTTTCCTGTGACACACACACCATAGCCTCTTGTGACACACACACACACCCTGGTCTCTTGTGACACACACACCATAGCCTCTTGTGACACACACACACACCCTGGTCTCCTGTGACACACACACCATAGCCTCTTGTGACACACATACCTTGGTCTCTTGTGACACACACACCCTGGTCTCTTGTGACACACACACCATAGCCTCTTGTGACACACACACCCTGGTCTCCTGTGACACACACACCATAGCCTCTTGTGACACACATACCTTGGTCTCTTGTGACACACACACCCTGGTCTCTTGTGACACACACACCATAGCCTCTTGTGACACACACACCCTGGTCTCCTGTGACACACACACCATAGCCTCTTGTGACACATACACACACACACACACACACACACACACACACACACACCATAAAGAGTGTTGGAAGTGATTTTAGACCTAGAATCTGGGCCTAGATCTAGACTACAATCTGTGAGATCTTAGGCTCACAATCTGCAAAAAGATCTTAGGTCACATAATCTGTAAAAAGAGAAATTCAACTCTCCAGGTTGTGGTAAGGCAGTGGCTCTTAACTTTCCTGATGCTGTGACCCTTTAATATAGTTCCTCGTGTTGTGGTGACCTCCCACCAACAACCATTAAATTATTTTCATTGCTACTTCATAATCGCAATTTTGATACTGTTATGAATCATAATGTAAATATCTGATATGCTGAATATCTGATATGTGACCCCTGTGAAAGGCTCATTTGACCCTCAAAGGGGTCATGACCCACAGGTGGAGAGCCACTGTTGAAAAGGAAGAGGGAGGGTGTTGTGAAATATTCTTTACACTGTATGAATACACGTCACATGGCTTCATAAAAACGCTAAAGGGCCAAGAGCCAGGCAGGATTTTTGAGGCAGCAAGAACGGTGGGAAGAAGAAGCCTGAGTGGAGGGAGATGCCAGGAGTCGCCAGACCAACAGAGGAGGCAGCATGGGCAGTACAGAGTAAAAGAAATAAAGCCACAAGACAAAAAGTAGATTGATAAAAATGGATTAGTTTAAGTTATAAGAGCTAGTTAATAACAAGTCTAAGCTATCGGCCAAGCTTTCATAGTTAATAATAAATCTCTGTGGGTTTTTGTGTGTGTGTGTGTGTGTGTGTGTGTGTGTGTGAGAGAGAGAGAGAGAGAGAGAGAGAGAGAGAGAGAGAGAGAGAGAGAGAGAGAGAGAGAGAGAGAGAGAGAGAGAGAGAGAGAGAGAGAGAGAGAGCTGGTGGCCCAAAGAAAATCCGTCTACAGGAGGGGAGAGGAAGGAAGAGAGAGAGGGAGAGGATGAAAGAACACCAAACTGTGTGGCATCCTAAAATATATTAGCTTAATTAGAAGCATGGATGCTGTATTAAAAAGGTTTCTTCACCTGTGAATGTGTTATCAGAAGAAAAAATACAAAGAAATTAACTCTATTCATTTGGGGCCTAGCTTTTCGTTAAAAGAATGGTTTTCAACTTTCCTAATGCTGAGACCCTTTAACACAGTTCCTCATGCTGCGGTGACCCCCCACAGGATCTCACTTTTTGGCTTAGGCTAATGTAGAACTTATTATGAAGCGTAGGAAGGCCTCAGACTCATAGCAATCCTCCTGCCTCTGCCTTTCTAACGCTGGGATTACAAATTTGAGGCACCATCTCTTGAAAAAAAAATTATGACTAAGAAAGTCTGCATGAGCTTTATATCCCTTTTCAGCAGGGCAAGATGCTCACACCTCTGAAGGTGCATGAATGCCTGGGAGGGACCATGCGTCAACTGATGTCATGAGAACAACTCTGTGTTGTATCTGTCGGGCTTTTCATTTGGTGGGAGGCCCCTTGGTTTCGGAATTTTGACTGGTCTCAGCATCCGCACTTACAGGGCTGGCCACAGATGTCTTAAATGTAAAACAATAAATGCCCACACCCCGTTCTCTTCTATTTTTCCTCTTCCCCTGGTCTATTTTAAGAACTTGGAATGGACCATATTACCTCTGAGACTGGCACATCCGACTATTCAACCCACCGAGGCGCTGAGCTTTCCAGCTTGCTGATTCACACCTCTAAGCAAAAAGGTGATTGTGCTAACTTCTCGAGTCTTTCTCTTCCCTTGATTCCTGGTGAGTTCAGCTAACCAAGATCCTTTTATATTACACAAATAAATATTGAAAGAGACGAAACGACAATGTTCATAAAGAATTTCAATTTCAGATTTTCTTTAGGTAAGTTAAAAAACAAAAAACAAAACAAAAAAAAACTGAATCATTCTGCCAGCCTATAATGAAACATTAACTGAACTAATATTAGATAGATTCTTATAGCTTTAGGCTGACGGCATTTTTGTGAAATGCAGTGATGTCATCCTGCAGCCTAATGGCAGGATCAATGTACAAAGGGTAAGGAGCTTTAGACTTTGTTTTTGGGTCTAACTCTAGTTCTTGAGCACCGCTTTCCTCCTCATCTTCTATCATTACTTAGACTCTGTTTTTCTAGCAATACAGAACGATTTCATAAAAACTGTAAGCAGTGAATAAGGGGATGCAACAGAAATTTTGGCAGCTAACATGCTCATATGTCTCTCATGAAACATTGACTAATGTGACATGTCTGTAGAGATACAATTATAGAGAAAACATGGTAGATTATTTGCTTGAGAGGGGCGTGAAGCTGAGTGGTAGAGCACCTTGCCCAGCCTCTATGAGAACCTGAGTCCTATCTCCAGCATCATAAAAGAAGCGTTTGATTCTGTTTCCCCTCAGTTGCCTCACAGATACACAGTGATGATCAGGGAAATAGTATCAATTCTATAACAGATTTCTTTTAAACCTCTCTAGAATGCTGTTATGTAAAGAGAAATGTCATTTTTATTATTTCTATTAGCATTTTTAGATACTTAGTGGTCTCCCAGTTTTGGCCGAAGCAATTCTATTTGGAAAAGATCACCATTTATATTCCTATTCTTCACAGAGCATCTGCAGAAAATAATTCAGGGGTATATGCTTAAAGAAACCAAATCATTCCACAGGGTCATTGGTGGTTGAAAATTCTTCTCATTCACGTCATTGTTTCTAATGGGAGGCAGCTTAGAATTCCAAGTGTCTATACTGTGTGGTCTAGACAGCAAACACCTTAGCTGACAGCTGAAGATACCACTTAGTTGATCCTAGCTATGACAGGATTTTTGCAAAGTGCTAAATAAAGGTGTGTAGGTAGCCAGGGATCTTGAGATCCAACAATAGCTGACAGGCTGCCTCTAAATCTGCTTAATTGTGTGTGTGTGTGTGTGTGTGTGTGTGTGTGTGTGTGTGTGTAACCTGAACTTTGTAGGAATTCCATTTATCTTATATAGATAGCAGAAGGCTTGACAGATAAGTAATCTGCTATGCAATGGCTGAAAGAATTGTTATCCTTATAATAAAACATTTTAATTTTTAAAAATATGACAGCTTTTTATGTTATCCAGGCTGGCCTCAAACTGGACTCAAGCATTCTTCCTGCACTGGCCTCCCAAGTAGCTGTGACTACAGATCACACCACCACAAATTTTAAGTTTTGGGTTGTTTATTTTGAGACAGGATCTTACTGCATAGCCCAGGCTAACCTTGCTCTTGCTATGTAGCACAGGCTAATCTTGAACTTGTGATTAATCTGCCTCTGCCTGCCAAATGCTGGGACTGTATCTTTATATATGCTATCACACTTGGTTTCCATTTTAATTTTTAGTGATTGTAATGACAATGTGTTTTGTCACATAAGAGTACTATCAAACTCAGGAATGTTGTTTGATGGTAGAGCTTAACATGTATAAGGGGCCCTAAAAGCAAAAAGGAAACAAAAATAGAAGAAAAGAAAGAGGAGGAGGAGGAGCAGCAACAGCAGCAGCCAGACATGGTGGTGCGTACTTGTAATTCCAACACTTGGGAGGCTGATGCGCAGGGATCATGACCTAAAGGCCTGCCTGGTCTAATATAATGAGGTCCTCTCACTCTCTCTCTCAAAAAAGGAAAAGGATTCCAAGCTCAGACACAGACACAAAATGGTGTTTCTGAAAAGTAATCTAAACCACAAAAATCCCAGCCAAGGAAGACCGATGATCCAGGGCTGGGCCGAGAACTGCCAGGAATCTTTCTCAGTGTGTCAGAACTGAAGATGCCTGGCAACAATGTTGGGGATTAGTAACCAGGAGACCAGAGTCCCAAACCCGGAAATATAGCTATGCTGGTTACAAATGTACCCATGATCAGCTTTCAAACTCTTTGATGACTTTTTTATTCCTTCATTCAAAAAAATATATATATATGCTAGGTACCTAATACACCAGAGAATATCCTAAACACTGGAGAACCCTTAGTGAATAATACAGACAAAGGCTGTTATTGGCTTTGTGTAGCTTACATTCTAGTGGGAGTGAGGGTGAGAGTAGACAATTAATGGGCAAAACACACAGTAAGTTAATAGAAATAAGTCTAGGTAGAAAATTCAAGTGGACAGGCCCTGCACCTTGAGAGGGCAGCACAATACAGCCAACCCCATTGGCAGAGGTGTGGGTGAGCCAGGCCTGAAGTTAGGAGAATGGGAGAGCTGTCCCCATTACTCATCTGTCACGTGGTAGGATGGGCAGGGGAGAGATGCCCACCACTACCACCACCCCATCCCACCCCTGCCCATCAACCCCTGAGGCAGGTGGGAGAGGTGGCCCCGAGGTCACAAGAGCGGGAGAGCAGGCCCTGCCCCTCATCAGCTGCAGCACTCCGGAGAGTGGCACCTAGGCCACACCTGGGCAACACAGTAGACCCTGAAGGTGTAGGTGTGAGAGATCTCACCCTGAGGACTCCAAAGCAGGAGAACTGGCCCCGCCCCTTGCTCGTTGCTGCAAGGGGTGAACTGGACAGGACAATGCAGAAGAGCTCAGCCAGGTGGTGAGGACAAGGGAAAGCTGGCAGGCTGGCCAACCTTGCAACTACCCAGCCCAGAGCCAGGATTATGTGTTGCTCCCCCCTCCGCCCGCAGCGTCCACCCCATCTGTGATCTGCTGGAGCACGTGAAGGGACCAGTCCTACAGATCCACAGCTGCAGGATCTCCAAGACACAGGGCAACAGCAGGATGACCAAGGGAGTCCCAGTGAGGGCCCAGCAGTGATAGTGTAGCAGAAACCAGAGGCCTTGAACCAGACCAGTGACTCTGCAATGAACACTTGCAAGTATATGGATAAAAGGGAAACTGTATGACTCACTGTGTCACACTACAGCTTCTGTGACCAGACTGATTTTCCCCCTTGTATTTTTTTCTTTTTTCTCTTAAATTTTATTTCATTTTATTTGAGGGGGGGGGAGGTTGCAAGGGAAGAGGGTGGATACAGGAAATGGACAGGAAATGAATTGGATGGAGATGCAGGATGTGAAAGACACAAAGAGTAAATAAAAAGAAGGAGAAAAAAAAAGGGAAAAAAATCCAAGTGTAGAAGTCTGTGGGTATTAAGTGGATGCAGAGTTTTAAAGCCTACGGAGGAAAATGTTCTCTGGGAAGACGGTAATAAATGGGGAGTGCAGGCTGACTCAGTTGGTAGAATGCTTCGCTAGCTTTGAGTTCCATCCTCAGAGTTGGGGGGGGGGGGGAAATAAACAAAAGCCAAGCAGGAGGGAAAGGGTCCCGAAGGTCTCTGAAGAAGACTAGACAGAGTACGAAGTTTCCCAGCAGGGACCAAGAAGGCCGCGTGCACACATGTTTGAGCAGTATGTGCTGTCAGGAAAGTAAGGAGGCATGTCGGTAATGTTGGGTCCCTGGACCACGTGAGCACTCTAGTTTTTCTTTTTTCTTTTTCTTTTTCGTTGTTGTTATTTTTTTGTTTTTGTTTTTGGTTTTTGTTTTTCAAGACAGGGTTTCTCTGTGTAGCTTTGCACCTTTCCTGGAACTCGCTTTGTAGAGACCAGGCTGGCCTCGAACTCACAGAGATCCGCCTGCCTCTGCCTCCCGAGTGCTGGGATTAAAGGCAGTTTATCTTGGAGTGAGGTAAGAGACTGTCAGAAAAGACTGAGCAGAAGAAAAGCACAACAAACAGCTTGAAAGGGCTCCTGGACTTCTGCTTTCTGAGTCTACATTCGTGGTGCAAGGGTGTGAGCGAGACCCTGTGGGCACGGATTGCAGTATTCTCAGAAGGAAAGAACGGTAGCTCTCACAGGCTGCTCGTGATGGCTGGTAGAAGAGAGGGAATGGGCACCTGGATGGTGTTTGGAAGTGGAGCCATCAGGGTGTGGCAATATGAAATGAGGTGAGAGGAAGGGGTAGGCAAAGATGACAACCAAGAATTCTGGCCTGAAAACCTAGAAAAGGGAGATGCTTTTTATTGAAACGGGGAAGGAAGTGGGAAGATTCTTAATGTTGCTTGAGGCATAATGCCTGGCACAATGCCAGACACATTGCAGTCTTCGTGTGTGCTGATAACCTCATCCAAATCAGTGTCTGTGTATTTGGGTCAAGAGTTGCTTTAGATACAAGAATGACGTGTCAGCTTCCAAACTAAGGGTTTTTTCCAGACTCTGAGGTAAATTTAAAACCAGCGGTGTGCTACAGATGGCTTGTTCAAGAGCCAGGATATTGTAAGGTATGTAACACACTTAATATTTCTTAAGAATTACATCATATGGCCGGGCGGTGGTGGCGGCAGCGCAAGCCTTTAATCCCAGCACTTGGGAGGCAGAGCCAGGAGGATCTCTGTGAGTTCAAGGCCAGCCTGGACTACAGAGTGAGTTCCAGGAAAGACGAAAAGCTACACAGAGAAACCCTGCCCCGGAAAAAAAAATTAAATAATATGGATTTACAGGTGGGAAAGTATATTAAAAACAGAGGTGAAAACTCATTGCTTATTCCCTAAATTTCATTATTGTCTAGGCTCCCCACCACCCACCTTGGTTTTTCAAGACAGAGTTTCACTGTTGTAGCCCTGGCTGTCTTGATCTGTAGACCAGGCTGGCCTTAAAGTCACAGAGATCCGCCTGCCTCTGCCTCCTGAGTGCTGGGATTAAAGGCGTGCGCTGCCGCCACCACCACCACCACCACCACCTGGCTCTGTCTAGGCTTTTGAGGCAACTTGCATGTATGTACTTATATGGTAGAGTACTTACCACAATAATGGTGATCCCTAATGCCTCTCCTTCCAACAATGTGTTGATTTCTGGAGCAATAAAAATAATGTTTAAACCAAGTAATTATGCTCGATATGAAGTTTTACTGAACTTTGGACATCATAGGAAAAAAAAAAAAAAGACTGAAGCTTTAAAACTAAAAGCCAGTGAGCGATGATGTCAGAGCTTTAAATTGGCCATGAGTTAAGTTCTTAGGACACAATCGAGAAATGGTAAGCTTGAGGCAGGGGTGGAGCATGGACAAACTGTCCATGTTTTGTAAATAGGCACAGGGATAACCAGAGTATTACTGTGTGGTTATAAGGGATCTTCCCTGCTAGATAGCAAGGGTTGGAAACTAAAGAAACCCAAGTAGGACCTTCGAGGAATTACACACAGCTAAATGCCCTACATACCAATCAAACTAGGAATTGCTAAGAGGGATGAGCATCTACCTTCAATTACACCTGGACCAAATTGCCGGCTGTGGGTAGATTAGCAGCTTTGGATGGCTTCTTGGTACATTTGGTACTGTGATGAAGATGAGAAGCTGGCTATTGATGCCAGTGAGACGTTCATGCTAGGCCTCTTTAAACAGAGACATCTAAGGTCTAAAGGCATCGATGACTCCTGTGACATAGCTAGAGAAGCAGTGCAGTTTATTGTTTTTATGTTACAAGGAAGGCAGCTGGGATCTGGAGAATAGTGATGAGTTACTGAGGCAAACGGAATGAATGAGTCATTCTGTTGGAGTGTGAAGAAACTGGAAGTCTTAACATCCTGGCCATGGCCCAGTGAACAGCGATGGGAAGCACAGCTTTTAGTGCTCTGGTATTTTACTGCTAGGCAGGATTGAAAATATGCATATCTGAGTTGAGGATGTAGCTCCATTGATCGAGTGCTTGTCTAGCATGCATGACGCCATAGGTTCAATCCTCAGCATCATATACACTAGGGTGGTGGGCACATCTACAATCTTAACACTTGGATGATCAGAAGTTCAAGGTCATCTTCAGCTACATAGTGAGTTTGAGGCCACCCTGGGCTACATGAGACCCATTTTTTGAAAAATGTATATCACTCAATATGCTGTGATTCTAGCAAATGGGAGGCTGAAACAAGATAGTTCAAAGCCAGTCTGGCCTATATGGAGAGACTATGTCTCAAAAAATATACAAAATATGTGTATCGCCTACAAGCATGGTGATTAAAACAAAGAAAAGTTGAAAGAACGTGGATGAGAAAAAATACATCCTTAATGTCCAATTTTCTCCAAGTTTTCCCACTTGACTGACTCCTACATGTTCCTAAAACTACACTTTTCCCATTTTACTTGGACATATGCATTCTCTATCTTCCATCCTTGCTCGCTGGCTCGCTTTTGGTTTTGAAGCACCAGTGTTTTGGTATTTTCCTGTCGATCACAATCGATGCAAAGCTCTCAGCTGCTGCTCCAGCACCATGCATGATGCCATGCTTCCTTCCATGATGATAACGGGCTAAACATCTAAAACTATAGCAAGCCTCCCACTTAAATGCTTTCGAAGAGTTGCCTTGGTCATGGCGTCTCTCCACAGCAATAGAACAGTGACTCAGACATGCCCAAAGGCATTCCTGTTTGTCATCTGTTTTTGACGTAAGCTGTGCATGCACCAAGTGTTCCTGTCCACCATTTTAACCTCTGGAACAAATATTCATGACCCAGAGCAAAACATGACAAGAAAACTTCCCTTCTTCAACTATGACCTTAAATTGAGACTGTTCAGGATTATGTCTTCCTCGATAATGAGCTTGTTTCGGCTCCCAGAACAAAATCCTCATGCTTCTTTTGTTTGAGGAGGGCATTGCTTTAAAACAGCATATGTGCTCTCCTTACCTGCTACCACTAGCAAATCTTCCTCCATGCCTTTTTTTCTTGGCCATGCTTGTTTCTGACTTTGTATTCATCAAGAGTTGGTGAGCCTATTGTGATCAGTCATAGTTGCTTACTGATTTGGTGCCTTTACAAAAATCTGCTTTTATTTTCCTTGGAGGTTTTTTGCTTTGTTTTGTTTTGGAGCTTTATTTTATTTTCTTTGCTTCTAAGTATAAGAAAAAAAATCACCTTCAAGAGGCTTGCTGCATAGTCAACTCTATTTTCTTCTGATTTTTCCATTACTTAATACCTATTCTTTAATTCAGCTGAGATTAATTTTGTTCTATAGTATGATGGAATGATCTAAGATCCTTTTTTACAAATTGAAAAGCATTGTGCTTTGTTTAATTTTTGAGACAGGGTCTTATGATGTACCCTAGGCTGGTATGGAACTCCCTATGTGGCCCAAGTTAGCCTTGAACTCAGGATCCTCCTGCCTCAGCCTCCTGAGTACTGGAGTTATATGCATACCTGGCCTAAATGGATAAGAGTTTTGGAATGGTTCTTCCTTTCCTTATTGTACTACATTTAGCATTTGTATATATAGTGGTACTATTTCTACTCTGTATTAGCTTTTTATTTGTACTTTTGTTTTAATGTAATAGTGTTACAGAATATTTGTTTAACTATGCAATGATGTGTTGCATTTGTTTAATATGTAAAGTTGTGTTGCATTTGTTTATGTTGCAGAATATTTGTTTAACTATGTAAAGGTGTGTTGCTGTTTTACCTTGCCTGCCTAAGACACCTAATTGGTCTAATAAAAAACTGAATGGCCAATAGAGAGGGAGGAAGTACAGGCAGGACTTCCAGGCAGGGAGAGTAAGTAGGAGGAAGAATTTAGGCTAGGGGGCTGTGGGGGAGAAAAAGAGATGCCAGAGGCCAGCCAGCCAGCCATGGAAGAAGCAGGAAAGTAGGTCATACAGAATGAAAGAAAGGCAAAAAGCCTTGAGATAAAACATAGATGACTAGAAACAGGTTAAATTAAATTAAAAGAGCTATTGGAACAAACCTAACTTAAGGCTGATCAGTCATAATTAATAATAAGTCTCTATGTCTTTATTCGGGAGCTGGTTGGTAGCCCAAAGGAAATGCCAACCACATAATAGTTTTAGTAGACTATTATATTCAGTGTAGACTTTCTTAGTAATTGAAAAGATCTTTTGAGCTAGTGAGGTGGCTCTACAGGTGAAGATGCTTGCTGCTAAGCCTGATGACCCGAATTCAATCCCCAGATCCCACATGGTGGAAAGAAAGAACTCCTGAAGGTTGTCCTCTGATCTCCACATGTGCCCCGTGGCATAGACAAGCACCCCATGCAATAAATAAAGAAATGGAAAAACAATCTCCTCCATTATTTGCATCTTGTTCTCCCAGATCAATTTTTAGAATGATTGTACTTAGTTCAAAGTTGTTGACATTAATTACCGTCCTTTGTCCTTTAACAGGACCATGTCTACTCCTCCAATGTTGCCACTTACACTAACAATTACTAATTAGGTGAACAGTAAGGGAAAGGTCCATGGAGTTGACTCAAGCTGCTGAGTTCTGCAGTGCTGTCTGAGACACTGCCAAAGTCTCTGAGCCTGATGGAGGATTTGTTTTTTAAGATTTAAAAGTAGCAAAACATCTATACAAAGTTCTCCCTGGGAAAGCTTTTTGATGATTTGGAAAAAGAAAGATTTCTCTTTGAAGCAAATAAATATAAAGAATGTAAAGCCAGAGTGATTGAAAACGGAAATTTAATGTGCCCTTGAGTCTGCTATAGATCTTGCAATAAACCTTTTATAACGTTCTCAGAATTGAAGCCATGCACTGTGGACAAATTGACAATACGGCCCCCTGTGCCTATTGTCCCACTGAAGTTATTTTTCACATACATTAATTTGCCTAAGAGTCACTTTGAACCTTGAAGGAAAAGATTTTTTTTTCCTTTAAAAAAAATATTTCAAAAATTGAAAGCCTCTACGTTTTATGGCAAATATTTCTTGGCAGAAAGCAAAACTTTCTGCTGTAACATACACAAAAGTTTCCAGGCTTTCAGATGGGGTTGTGGACATCACAACTAGCACCTCTTTCATATATGAGCATATATGAGTCTCAGATGAAAAGTAGACTTTTTTTTTTTTTTTTGTCACTACCGGGCATGAAAAAAAAAAATAGAAAATTTTTATTTCAAGTATTTCCCCCAGAATCCTATGGCAAAGGTGTGGTGTCTCACTCATAATTGTTCTTCACAATGTGGGAGTCTATTATGGAACAAAGGCTCTAACGCTCCCAGCTGGGACCTACCTACCCAGTAACAACAGGGTAGCAATCTGTCCCTGGAAGGGAAGCACAGTAGGTGAGTGGAACCCCTAAAGGGCAGTTTTAACTGTTTATTTCAGCTCACAGCCTTAGAGGTTCCAGTCTATGAATGTCTCCTTGTTGCTCAGACTGGCACGGATCTCACTTTGTAGTCTAGACTATCCTCCAGTTCACAGCAATTCTCCTGCCTCAGCCTCCCAAGTCCCAAGACTACAGGCATGAGTCACCATGCCAAGATTCCTACATTTATTTCCAAAATGATAGTGCTGGCTAGTTTTATGTAAACTTGATACAAGCTAGCAGTATCTGGAAGGAGGGAACTTCTATTAAGAAAATG
Source organism: Onychomys torridus (assembly GCF_903995425.1). Lineage (NCBI taxonomy): Eukaryota > Metazoa > Chordata > Mammalia > Rodentia > Cricetidae > Onychomys > Onychomys torridus. The sequence goes on from NC_050460.1 coordinate 41,894,578, forward strand.
TCTCCCTAACGTCTGGGTGCAGGACATTTTCTTAATGATTGATGGGGGAAGGGCTCAGACTGGTGGTCCTGGGTTCTATAAGAAAGCAGGCTGAGAAAGTCATGAGGAGCAAGCCAATAAAGATCCCCGCTCCATGGCCTCTGCATCAGCTCCTGCCTCCAGGTTCCTGCCCTCACTGTTTTTGATGATGAATTGTTTGTTATATGATCCTACAAGCGAAATAAACCCTTTCTTCCCCACGCTGCTTTTGGTCATGGTGTTTCATTACAGTAGTAGTAACCCCTAACTAAGACCATGACCCCACCAAAGACATTTTATCATAGAACCCTCAAGCCTCCCAAGATACGAATTCCATTTTTTCCTCTTGCTTTTTATAATCACTCTCTCACTGATAAAGCATTATATTCCCATTTTGGACTGTCATGTTTGCTTAAGATGAGTACATTTCTAGACCCCTCTGTTACTTGATTTCCTGTTGCTTTGCCTTGTTGTCTTAGTGAAGCATCAACGGTGACTTGGGTGGAACTCTATTTGCTCCTGTGACTGGGGAGCCACACCCTGGTAATTACAGACTTGGTTGCCATTCAAAACTAGTACAGTCATCCCTAAAACATCACACCAGAGGCGCTTACGCCACACTGATCTTAGTGAGTTTGGAAACCACTGCAGAAATTCACCAAACATGATGGGGACGTGAAATTATCAAGTTCCAAATTTTATAAGAAAGACATCCCATTCTCTCTTTTTGATAGTATAAAAGTCTGGCTCCTCCTTCCTACAAATATTTAAAGGCTTAAAAATGTGCAGGGAAGATTTAGAGTTAGGAACTCCTGGAGGAAGGCATTAAGAAGTCAGTCAATGTTAGGATTTATTGCCTTTTTAGAAATCAGTCAAGAGCATTGAAGAACTGTTGGAAACGGCGGGAGTGGTTAAGTAAATGTATAAATGGAATACTAGCCTTTAAAAACAATGCTGTAAGTCTGTGCTCACTGACATGTGTTGGCCAGTTTTCTGTCACTGTCACAAAGACCTAGACAATCAACTTACAAAGAGGAGATGTTCGTCTCCATCTTGGCTCACAGATGCAGATGTTTCTGCCCATCCCTGGTTGGTGGTGGTTTGGAGCCTGTAGTGAGCACCATGTTGGGAGCACAAGGCAGAGCAGAACCGGTCAGTTTCTTATGGGCTAGTGACAGAGAGAAGGAAGGTGCTTGGAGGGCACACATCTTACAATCTACAGCTCTCCTCACATCTCCCCCGCCCCCACATACATGTTCTGCAACACCCCAACAGCGCCACAGGAGACGCTATCCAAACCATGGCAACATGGAAAGATATTTTAAAGGGGAAGGGGACTACAAAAAGAATTATTACTTTTGTTTGAAGTAAGGGAGGAAAAAAATACATAGTTTTTATGTGTATGCATTGGTGGATATATATCGAAATGCTAGCATCTGGGCATTGAATTCAAGATAACCTTTGTATTTTCTGATTTTTTGTTACAATGAATTCTGATTACTTTCACAATCAGACAAAATTATATTTAAGTAAGATAATAATAAATGAGGTGTCAGAGAAATGGCTAAGCAGGTAAAGGCATTTATTATCATGCCTGGGAATGTGAGTTTGATCCTTAGAACCTACATAGAAAAGAGCTGACTCCTGAAAGTTGCCCTCTGACCTCCACATACTTGTCCCAGTATTCACACACCCATGCACACCCATCAAAACACCCTCACAAAAAATAATACATGTGAAATTATTTAAAAGAATAAGTGAGTTAAATGAGAAAAATCCTCTCCCCCTCTCTCCCTCTCCCTCTCTCTCGTATCTGAATTCTGCTTCACTCTGATAGCCTGGCTACTAAACACAGATTCTAGCTTCATTATAGGAAAGTTGACAACATCAGGCTCCAGATTCTAATAAAATTATACCCATGTTTAACTCTGGCAAATAAATAGAGACAATCTTCTTTATTAGCTCCGGCAGGAAAGCCAGAGTAAATTGTCTTCAATCAGGACCCCATAATACTGTTAGACGTGAGAGGGAGCCGGCAGAGGACGGAACTTTCTGATGGGACAGGTCTCGGGCACTGTGGTCATGGAAAAGAAAGAATCTACTGAGTTGGTTTCTGCTGTAATTTGGATCTTGAATGTCACTCAAAGGACCGCAGAGTGGGGCTGTCCTGGGAGGAAGCAAAGTCTGTAATAGTTGGAACTTGTGGAGATCTTAGTCTTGGGGCATGCCCTTAAAGGAAAGTGACTCTCTCTCTCTCTCTCTCTCTCTCTCTCTCTCTCTCTCTCTCTCTCTCTCTCTCTCATGCATTTTTTGAGTACAGATGAGCAATTTTTCCCTGTTATTTGCTCCAGCCATAATGTGCAACTAAGTCACCTGATCATTATTAGAACAAACCTTGAGCAAACTGACAGACCTGTGTTGGAATTCCAGCCCCTTCCCTGACACTGCCATTGCCAAACTCAGCTGCCCAATATGATCTGCATCCTGATATCCCGAGAAAGGCATTTTAAAGATAAAATGGCCATGGACACACAACTCCAGGAGAAATTGCAAGGTCGCACATAGCTCTCCAATTTCCCTATATAAACTCTTAAGAACTCCTTCCTCGTTTGGCAGACACTTCTTTCTTGCTGTGTCTGCCTCTTGCTAATCAAAATAAACAGTCTTGTCTGCTGACATCAGTCTGGTCTCTTTCTGCCTCCTGTCTCTGGGAACTGCCTTTGACAATCTAACATTATGCCACTTTAGAAATCTAATAGTCATAGACTCAGGATCTCCAAACTATGAGCCCAAATAAACCTTTCTTATACATAATTTCATTTTCTGAGATATTCTGCTATAATGAAAAAATGCTAATGCATTATCATCTGAAGAAGAGGGAAAGATGCTAAAACACTGAAACAATAGATAAACAGTAGTCATTATATAGAGTTTCATAGTAAGAATAATGAGTTTTTTCCTTTTTGGTCTTTCGAGACAAGGTTCTCTGTGTAGCCTTGGCTGTCCTGGAACTCATTCTGTAGACCAGGCTGGCCTTGATCTCATAGACATCCACCTGACTCTGCCTCCTGAGTGCTAAGATTAAAGATGTGCACCACCACCACCCAGCCAAGAATAATGAATTTTAAAATGTGTTCACATTGGGATTTTCAGCATTTGGAAACTGGAAGGCACCATTCAATATCCAAACTACAGAATGTATTCATTCAACAAATATTTCTCAGCTGTCTCCTCTGTGCCCAGGTGCACACATCCTGCTGGGTTGAGGAGCAGACAAAATAACCTATGGATCTCACATGACCAAACATCAGAAACAAATCTACCAGGTGAATCTAAAATTGCCCTCTGGCTAGAAATTTTCTTGAAACTAAAGAAAATCCAAGGGCTGGAGAGATGGCTCCATGAGTAAAATGCTTGCTGAGCAAGCTTGGGGACCTGAGTTAGGACCCCCACCATCCATCTAAAAAGTTGGACATGACAGCCAGTGCCTGTAACCCAGACTCCGGGTGGACAGAGACAGGTAGATCTCAGGGTTTCGCCAAAATGGTAAACTGCAGAGTCAATGAAAGACCCTGTTTCAAAACTAAGGTAGAGAAAAGCCGAGGTCAAGATGTCTAATCCTGTCTCTGGCCTCTGTAGGCACATGCACAGGCGAGCACACCCACCCCTGATACACACATGTACATACACACACGCTGGGAAAGCAATACAAAGAAAGACTGCAAGGGTAAAGGTGATTGCCAGGCGAATGCAACCCCCTGACCTTGACCCCTGAAACCCACATAAAGATAGAGGAGGCGGAAGGAGAGAGCTGGCCCCATAAAGTTGTCTTCTGGCCTCCACAGGTGTATGCCTCCACTCCACCACACACACAAGAATCATGATAAATAATTTCTTCAATAAAACGCAACTCCGCTTTCACGCCACTGGTTCCACTTGTCTGTGAGCGCCCTATTAAGATACTATTCATGAAGAGAGCAAATGAAGAGATCACAGGCTCGTGTGCCTGGTGTCTGCAGAAAGCTGCATTATGAAGACACACCCCAAGGCACTCTGCAGCATCCTTGAGCTCTAACCTGTGTTCCTTAACCTGCCCCTTCCGTGACAGAAGGAAAACTAATCTCCTGGTGTATATTTAATTTCAAGCAAAAAAAAAAATTTTTTTTTTCACGTTGGCTCAGCACTGAATGAACCTCCCAGGCCAGTAGATGAAGCCATATAGATACTCACTTGTGTCTTGGTGTTTGCCCTTGGCACAGCAAATACTTAACGTGGAGTTTCAAATCTTAGAGAGAGGCGCTAGAGCAAATTTTGGTTAGTGGATCTTTACGCTATTTTTAATCACTAGGATCATAGGACTGACAATATATATTTGGGGATGTAGCTCAACAAAGAGCTTGTCTAGCAGGTGCAAGGCAGCACTGTGTGTGTGGGGGGGGTGGTGACACATGGTGGAGTAACCTGTAATGCAAGCACTTGGGAACCTGAGACAGGAGGATCATAAACGTGATGCCAGCCCAGGCTCAAGAAACATAGCAGGGTGTCGGTGAGAAGATTCAGTGGTTAGGAGTGGGTCCTGCTTTTGCAGAAGACCCAAGTTCAGTCCCTAGCACCCGAGTTGGTGGTTCCCAACTGCCAGTGCCAGGGAAGCCAATGCCCTCTTCTGGACTCTGCACATGTGTGCACACACATACATACTCAATTCAAAATAAAATACATCTTTTCAAAACCGTAACAATATGATCCCCAAACCTGGTGACTCCCAGTTGGCTACAGAGAAGAATTACAGTACAACAATACACAACACCTGGCATGGGAGTGCAGGAGGAGGGTGGTCTGAATGAGAATGGGTCCATAGGCTCATCTGTGTGACTACTTGGTCACAGGTGGTGGAACTGTGTGGGAAGGATTAGGAGGCGTGGCCTTGTTAAAGGAGGCGTGTCACTGGGGGTGGACTTTGAGGTTTCAGAAGATTCAGGCTGTTTTCAGTGTCTCTGCCCACAACTCGTGAATCAAGACGTGAGCTCTCAGCTGTTCCTGCCATCATGCCTTTGCTCCACCATCATGGACTCTAACTCCCTAAAACTGTAAGGCCCAATCTAAATGCTTCCTTTTCTAAGTTGCCTTGTCCATGGTGTCTTGTCACAGCAGTAGAAAAGTAGCTAAGACAGGTGGGGGTTGCACATTGCTTTAAGAAGCATTGGACAAGCCTGGGGGTCGTGGTGCACGCCTTTAATCCCAGCACTTGGGAGGCAGAGCCAGGCGGAACTCTGTGAGTTCGAGGCCAGCCTGGGCTACAGAGTGAGATCCAAGACAGGCACCAAAACTATGCAGAGAAACCCTGTCTCAAAAAAGGAAAAAGAAAAAAAAAGCATTGGACAGAGAGTGGGGTGCAGCTCAGGGTATGTGCTCAGCATGTGCCCACCATAGGTCAAAGCCTCCACACACACACAATAAATACTTAATGTGATGATTTTAATATGTGGCTAGATTTAATAACTGCTTAAAAAAGAAGACCCAGGCAGGTGCAGGGAGGGAGGGAGGGAGGTGGAGACTCTGAGTCTGGAAGCCTTGGCTGTAGGCAGTTTGTGTTGACCTGAATTTCTTCAGCAAATCACTTAAATTCTTACCACTTACCCACTTTTAAAATAGGGGTAGAATTGGGCATGGGGGCACGTGCCTGTAATCTCAATACTCAGGAGGCTGAGCTCAAGGCCAGCCTCAGCTACATAGTGAGTTTTAGGCTAGCCTGGGCTACATGAGACCTCATCTCAAAACAAAGTGATCTAACATCTGTATTCTTTTCTTTCTGTCTACCATTTTCTCTTCCTCACTCATTAATTCAGTCTTTTCACTCGTGAACAAGTATTTGATGAGAGTATGCTAGGTAATTAATCAAAAAATAAAAGTGTTAGGAAGGTAGTAAGTTTAATAGCACATGTGAATTTGCCATCCTGAGATTTCCAAGTAAATTTGAATTAATAAATTTTTTTAGAAACGCTACAAAAAAATACACAATCTTCCAGTACTAGATTTATTGTGTGAACAGTTGTGTTGAAGTTTGTATTGTGTCAAGCTAACATCAACATTTCTGACCTCCCATGCTTTCCTGAGCCACACTGCAGGGTAGCTGTCTGTCACTGTGCAAATGTCTAGCTCATATTTTAAATGAAAAAACATAAATGCCTACAATAAATCAGGTCCCACATAAGAAAAGACCCTGAAATGTCATCAGCTTCAAGAGTTATCCTAATTTAAGACTCTTGGGTGTCTTTGAAATATATTCCGATGTTCTGTTTCTTTGAATTTATTAAATCCTTCCCAGTGAGTCCAGCAATGGCAGCTAGATGTTTAGCTTTTGTCCAATCCCCAAATCAGGTTATTGTTGAGGTAAAGGAAGAAGCCGGAGTTATTTGATGGTAAACACTTTCCTCTGGACTGTTCATCCTGTTTTTAATTCAAGTTGCAGATTCACAGTTGGCTAAGAATCAACTTAGTGCATACTAAGCATGTTTGAGTCCTTGGGCAATTCCCAGCATTTGCACCAAAAAAAAAAAAAAAAAAAAAAAAAGATTTTGGAAAACTACCTCAGGGGCAGGGGATGTTGCTTAGTTCAGTGGTAGCTCCCACACTTAACTTGTGTGAGGCCCTGGGTTCCAATCCCCAACACCAGAAACAAACAAATAACAACCACAAAACCCTCAAACTCTTCTAAGGATAATCCCAAGACAAGGACTATAGCTCCCTCCTGGAAAGATGGACACCATCATTCAATAGAATCAACCAACGGAGTGGTAAAAAATATAGAGAAGCCCATGTAGTCACACACACACACACACACACACACACACACACACACACGCACACACGCACGCACACACACGCACGCACGCACGCATGCACATGCACAACCCCAGCACTCAGGAGACTAAGTCAGGTTTATGAGTTCAAAGCTAGCCAGGACTACATAGTAAATTCCAGGCCAGCCTGAACTACATGGCTGGACCCTGTCTTAAAATGACTAAACAGTGGTTAAGAGCATGCACTGCTCTTGAAGATGACCAGCACCCCATCAGGCAGCTCACTACAGTCTGCAGCTCCAGATAACAAGATTCTCTCTTCTGGCCTCCATAGGTACCTGGATTCACATACACATACTTCCACCACATACACATATACATACATATGAAAGAACAAAATCAGGCTGGTAGCTCCAAAGAGACTATTCTTATCCAAAACATAAAGTTCCTTGTAACCAAGAATGTTTATCATAACTATTATATAATTATTATAAAGTGTGAGTTTGCTCATAAGAATCAAGATATATCCAAGGACAATGAAAGAGAACCAACATGTAGAGAACTGGGTAAGTCGAAGTTTTGGGGGTGCTATGTCTGAATCTTTTTTCTCCCTTGTAAATTCATACGTTGGCAGGGGATGGGAGCAGGGGACAGGGACAAAGAGGAACAAAGTATAATGACACAAATGCCTGATGATGCCTTCATGGAACCTGTTGCTTTGTGTTGAACTTTAAAAAGAACTAAGGAAGTGCAGATTCTTTGTTACTGGAAAAAAGAAACTTCGTATGTTGAAAAGTGGCAATATTTGGAAGCAATTAAGAATTGATGGAGTCATCGGGACTCAGGATGGGGCTAGTATCTTGAGAATCAGGTCTTGTCTACTTGCACATACTCTTGAGTTCAGTTCCTAACACTGCACAAAACCTGAGACGATGGCCACATCTGTAACCCCAGCATTCAGAAGGCTGAGGCAGGAGGAGTGCTGTGAGTTCAAGTCCAGCTTGGGCTACACAGTGAGCTCCAAGTCCAGCCAAGGATACAGAATGACACTCTCTTTCTCTCTCAAATAAAAAGATCAAACTCTGGGATTACAGTCCTCTAGCTGAGTACGGAAAGCAAACATTGACGTCGACTATGGTAACTAAGAAAAACTATTGTCAAGACTGGTCACTCCTCTTTACAAATACAAAACCAAGTCACAGGTTGTAAAAAGCTGTCTTTTCAGGGATGGAGAGATGGCTCAGTGGTTAAGAGGTGAGGTCCTGAGTTCAATTCCCAGCAACCACATGATGGCTCACAACCATCTATAGTGGGATCTGAGGCCCTCTTCTGTCATGCAGACATACATGCAAATAGAGCACTCATAAATATACACAAATAAATAAATCTTTTATTATTATTACTATTTTGGGTTTTTTCTTTGTTTGTTTGTTTGTTTGTTTGTTTGTTTGTTTGTTTTTCAGACAGAGTTTCTCTGTGCTATCCTGGCTGTCCTGAAACTCACTCTGTAGATCAGGCTGGCCTCGAATTCATGGAGATCCACCTGCTTCTGCCTTCCATGCTTGGATTAAAGGCATGTACCACCATTGCCTGGTCTTTTTTGTTTTGTTTTAAGCTGTTGTTTTTTTTTTTTCTCCTTCTGAAATGCAACAGATGCACATCCATGTGCAGGCTGTCTTGAACTTTGTTAGTGTGAAGAGGATACGCCATGCATTGCACCGAGAGCCTGCACTGGGGGTGGTTGTTTCAGTCATATGACGGGCAAGTGACTGAGTCTTAGGAAACTGAAAAAATGGTTTTGGTGTGTGTGTATGTGCCGAGCATATGTGTGATGCATGCATGCCAGTGTTCACGTGCATGTGTGTGTTGAGTTAGGAAATATTTTAGAAATGAAGTTTGTTAGGCGATAGCGACTCTTTTACATTGCATCAAATAGAATGAGTTAATATACATATGCATACACACAACATACATACACACACATAGTAGGTCTCTCCATCCAACCTCTGTATTTTAAAACCCTTTCCTAGTTTAAATGCCACCATTCATAATCTCGTCATGAATGTGTTTACTTCTATAATGCATCATTTCCTCACACATATTACAAAGTTGTTTTGTTTTTTTTTTTTTAAATCACCAAATCTGGGGGGCGGGGAACTTGCTACTTAAGCCTCAGCAGTACACCTTGTGCTGGTAGTTTCTGAAAAGAGACATGCAGGGCATTTCTAATGAGTAACGTATGGGTAGTTTTTTACCAATCCTGAAGGGATGTATTTCCTGCGGTAGTCATGGTGTTGGGAAACCCACGGCTACACTACCAGAGAGGAATCTGCTGCTAGCTTCTCCAGTGGCGTACTGAGCCACGGCTGTGCAAAGCAGACACCGCAGTTTAACCTGGCCCCCGAGTAACTGGGAGTGATCCCAAATAGAGCTTCTCACCCTTCATGATATTCTAAGAACTACCGGGAGAGACTGGCAGGGCACACTCCCTCTGGAGATTCAGACTGGGGTGATGCTGGGAAGATGAGCATTTCTAACAAGCTCTTAAGTGAGAAGGGATCTGCCACCCAAGGGCCACACTCTAATTTGAGCTGGTCAAGAGTATCAGGTAAAGTTCAAGGATCATCTGGTAGCTGTTGAAGGTGCATTCTGGAGAAAGTAAAAAATGGCAAAAGGAATGTAGCCACTGGCTGAATTCTCAGAGGGAGGTGAACTTGATCTTCACAAGCATGGCATTGTCATTAGGAACCACTGATGTGATAAGGAGGAATCCATCCCAGGGGGATTAAAGGTCTGACCTGTGAAGACTGTTGCACGGAGACACGTGGACTTTGGAGGACCCACTTGGGTCGTAGCAGATAATGGATACAGAAATTAAGTAGAATGTTTACTAGAGTGATGGGTTTTGACATAAATAAGAAAAGGAATTCCTCTCGAAATACCTGATTCCAGTCACCTCATGGTTGTAATGTGATATCACTAGACCATTGTCAGCATCACCTGGGAGCTGATTAGAATTGAAATCCTTGGGTACCACTCTGGACCTACTGAATTAAAATTCTGGATTGAAAGCCTTCTCATTTGTTATGATGCATGATAACTTCTGAGATAACTGTCAGTCATCAGTGTTCAGAAACGCTAGCATTTGTTTGCAAGGATACAGACAAATGCCTGTTCCTTTCTCAGTGTCAGCCTAAGTTTTCAATGTTTTTGGGAATGCACATGACATTTTGAGACACACTCTTCTAACATCTGCATTTCCAATGTTGATAGTATTTTGAGAAACACTGTTCTAAGACCAGAAGCTTTCAAAAATTTTGAGCAGGACTCATGTTACATCATGGTTGACGAAACATAAGCATATTTATAGCTAATACAAGGATTTCACAATGCACTTGTTCTTTCCCATGCAATGAATGCTGATGCTTTCTGTTCTTTGGTATTTAAAATACAGTAGTCCCACGACATTGATTTCATGACCCACTCTAATGGGTTGCAACTGCAGCTTGAAAAACAAGTCCCAGATCATTGCTTCTCAAATTTTCCAAAGCATTTGCAGACTAATTCAGACAGACAGAGGGAGGCGGGGCCTGAGGTGCTGTAGTTCTTGTAAGGTTCCAAGGACTGCTAATGCTGAGGACCCATTAATTACCCTTCTAATGGCAAGGCCCCCCCACCCTAAGGAGCGCAAAAGATGGAAAAGCAAACTTGATGCTAATCTACCACTGGAATTCACCTTGGTTTGTGACAGTAAGGTTTAGAAGAACTTGCAACTAAGCCTGCACGTGGGGGTGAGGGGGCCACTTGCCTTTAATCCCAGCACTTGGGAGGCAGAGACAGGCAGAGCTCTGTGACTTGGAAGCTAGACTGGTCTATATTATAGCAAGTCCAAGGCCAGTCAGGGCTACACAGTGAGACCCTCCCCTTGTACCACTACCCCCCAAAAAAAGAAGGAAAGATAAAAAAAGACATTATAAGAACTAGACCAGTGGTGTTAACCTTATGATTATATGGGTAGAAGCAGGGATTCAGCAGATGTCAAACTAGTGCATTTGTGAGAACTCAAAAAGAGATCTGTCTTCATCTTCTGCCTCAATCCTAGAGAATTTTACTTACTCTTGAGTTTTCAAAACTCAGATTGGAGCTGGAGAGCGGGCTCAGCATTTAAGAGCACTTGCTGCTCTTGCAAAGGACCCAGTTTCAGGACATGGTGGTTCACAATCATCCATAACTCCAGTCCCAGGGGTCCCATGTTCTCTTCTAACCTCCACAGGCACCAGGCATGCATGTGGTGCACATATATATCTACAGGCAAAACACAGACATAAAATAAAAATAAATAAGTCTAAAAACTTTTAAATTGGCCGCGTGGTGGTGGTGCGTGCCTTTAATCCCAGCCCTCGGGAGGTAGAGCCAAGCGGATATCTGTGAGTTTGAGGCCAGCCTGGTCTACCAAGTGAGTTCCAGGACAGGCAAAAAGCTACACAGAGAAACCCTGTCTCAAACCCCCGCCCCTAAAAAAAAAAAAAAAAAAAAAAAACAACAACTTAAATCAGGTCGGTTCAAGAACAGTGGTCTATGTCTTGCATTACAATTAAAATCTCTCTTTACAAGTGAAGGAATTCAAGAAGTGGTCTAGAGAGAAAGGTCAGGACATCGTCAAATGAAAGATGATTGACGGATTTCTCCCAGTGGGCCCCACCTCAATGAATTCAGACTGGCTGTCATTCTTGCAGGCTCAGAAGCCTGAAATGTCAGCCATAAAACGGTACTCAGACTCTCAGAGTGTCCGCTGACATTGACCTAGACTACCGACACTGTGAACATATAAAATTAGAATGCCAGGGGATGGGGGTGGTGTATGCCTATGATCCTAGTACTCAAACAGGAAGGTCATGAGTTGAGGGCCATTTAAGACAAAAACAAACAAACAAACAAAAGGAAATAGAAATTCTGGGTTATTTGACAATGGAAAATATAGAGCTGCTGGGGGTTCTACACTCATAACCTATATTTGTCTTTTATCTTCTTGTGGGAATTGTGGAGTTGAAAGCAAGTTGGTATGTAAAATGAATAGAAAAAATCTCTTAATAAAAAAGAAAAAGAAAAGAATGATGAGGTTGCTGGTGAGCATGGTAGGATTAGTGAAGGGGAATTTGTAAATATCCCAAAGAATTCTTGGCCATCTCCCTAATATGAAATTTATCTGCTAAACAGCACGTTTCCAGCCTGATAATATGTGCCAGTAATCCCTGCACTCTGGAGGCTGAGGCTGGGGCATTACTACAAGTTCAAGACCAGCTTGGGCTCCATAGTGAATATCAGGCCATCTAGGGCTACCTAGCAAGATCCTGTCTCCTTGTCTCAAAGCAAACCACAGAGTACTCTAGGTGTGGTTGGTGCATGCCTGCCATCCCAGCATCTGGGAGGTGGAGACAGGAGGATCGATCAGTTGAGGATCAGCGCTGGCTGCGTAGTGAGTTTAAGGCCAGTCTGGACAACATGGGATTCTGTCTGAAAACAAATAGACAGACAGAGGGACAGACAGATGGGTGAAGTGATAGAAATAAATAAATACAGGGTACCATTTTTTTCTGCAGTCAGAATCCATCTCCGACATTTATGGATCTCTAGACACTGCAGTGAGTGACCCACATTCAAAGTGACTCTTCTTATGAATGCATTTAGTCAGTACATTGAGTGTTTTCAGTTTGTATCTTTAACTTTTTATTACCATTATTACATATCTCTGCTCTCACCTATAGTATCTATAATTTGTGGAGTCTCCCAGATAGGAACACAATTTCTATACTTTTAGAGGACATTTTGTTAATTGCCATAAGTTTAGTGATTAAGGGAATATTCTTCCTTCACACAATATGTTTAGATTTTGTTTGTTTGTTTTTCCTTCCCCCCTGTTTTTTGAGACAGGTTTTTCTCTGTGTAACAGCCCTAACTGTCCTAGAACTCATTTTGTAGATCAGGCTGGCTTCAAACTCACAGTGCTGGGATCAAAGGCGTGCGCCACCATGCCTGGCTTGCTTACTTATTTTTGGTCTCCTAAGGGCGTTTCTTAGCAAGCACTCCACTGAGATACACAACATCCTTCTAATGGCATTTCTTCTGGACCCCTCTACTGTTTCTGTTTGGTTCTCTCTGGGTCTCCTGGTGCCCTGGGATGTGCCTTCACCAACTTCCTGGAGATTGCTTTATATTCCTTCCAGGTTATCTCTCCCATTCCCCGCAACTGTTTCCTGGTTTAGTTTTTCACTTAGGTAGAATACGCCCTTTGGGAGACCTGCCAGGAAGGACTTATAGGAGGTAATTTTTAAGCCCATCACCTAATTATTCTATTATAACTGTGTTGTTATACCTGACTAATAATTTTAACAACTTCGTTATTTTTTTTGTTTTAAGTTTTTTGTTTTGTTTTTGTTTTTCGAGACAGGGTTTCTCTGTGTAGTTTTGGCCTGTCCTGGATCTCTCTTTGTAGACCAGACTGGCCTCGAACTCACAGAGATCCGCCTGGTTCTGCCTCCTGAGTGCTGACATTAAAGGCGTGCACTACCGCTGCCCAGCCAACTTTGTTATTTAATAATTTCTTCCCAGTGTTCTCATGGCCCTTCTCAAAAAAACCTCTGCAAATGTCTTTTTATATTTTGTGGTCATTGTTTATGAGCAACTGGTCCATTCATCTTCTCCCTGTCTGTGTATCAGCCCCTCCCCTGGCCCCTGCCAGGATATAATACTATGCCCAGAGCATAGCAACAGGGAGCTAAAATATTTTCAGCCCTAGGTATTTTTTCATTTGTAAAAATTTTGTTATACTAGGTTATATAATGCCATGTTCACACGAGTATATAGTACATTAGACAATAACCCCCATAAGGCCATGCTCACACAAGTATACAGTATACTCAGACAACATCCCCCACAAGGCCATGCTCACACGAGTATACAGTACATTAAACAACACCCCCCATAAGGCCATGCTCACACAAGTATACAGTATACTCAGACAACATCCCCCACAAGGCCATGCTCACACGTGTATATAGTACATTAAACAACATCCCCCATAAGACCATGCTCACACAAGTATATAGTACACTCAGACAACATCCTTCATAAGGCCATGCTCACACAATTATACAGTATACTCAGCAACATCCCCCACAAGACCATGTTCACACCAGTATACAGTACATTAAACAACACCCCCCACAAGACCATGCTCACAGGAGTATACAGTACACTCAGACAACATTCCCCATAAGGCATGCTCACACGTATATATAGTACATTAGACAATATCCCCCATAAGGCCATGCTCACACGTGTATATAGTACATTAAACAACATCCCCCATAAGACCATGCTCACACAAGTATATAGTACACTCAGATAACACCCCCCACAAGACCATGCTCACAGGAGTATACAGTACACTCAGATAACATCTCCCACAAGACCATGCTCACACAAGTATACAGTATACTCAGACAACATCCCCCACAAGGCCATGCTTACACATGTATATAGTACACTCAGACAACATCCTTCATAAGGCCATGCTCACACAATTATACAGTATACTCAGCAACATCCCCCACAAGACCATGTTCACACCAGTATACAGTATACTCAACAACATTCCCCATAAGGCCATGCTCACACATGTATATAAGTACATTAGTTATCATCCCCCACTTAGTTGCCTCTTCCTTATCCTTCGTCCTCTCTCCCACTGCTCCCTTTTGGTCTCAGAGTTTCATTTCTACTTTCATGTCCTCTCTCTCCCTCCTTCTCTCTCTGTCTCTTTCTATATATATATATTTTTTTTCCATGCATCTATAAGGTATAGGGCCCACAAATGAAAGAAAACATGCAGTATTTGTCTTTCTGATATTGGCTTCATCTATTTACTATCATTATATCTAGTTTTACTTGTTTCCTTGCAGATGACATAACTTTATTCTTTGTGGATAAAAATCTCCCTTGTGTATCCGCACCTCACTTTCTCTATCCGTTCCTCGTCTGTTGATCACCCAGGCCAGTTCTGCAACTTTGCCGTTGTGGACAGCGCTGCGGTGAGCCTTGCTGTGCTAATGTACTTAAGTTCTTAATAAAAATTTGCAGAAGAAACGAGACAGCTGAGCACATCGAAAATGGTTCCTGCACCAAGGATCTCCCCGAGTCCCCATTATACAGTGTACACAGACACATTTGCAGGCACGGTTCATTCTCTTAACTGTGACTAGTGACCAGAAACTCACACACATTCAGATGGGTTGACAGGCCTGACCCCAAGGTGACGTGAAACCTGCTGCTGTGGAGTCCCCAGAAAGAGTCCCTCTGCTGACTGAGGCTCAGCACTCGTACATAATAACTGCTTCTATTAGTCAAGGATACCGACAGGAAACAGATGGCATACTCAAAATAGGATGACTTGAGGAGAGACCATTTATGAGCTGTAGGGGAACCGCCAATGATAGTGAAGCAATTCAGGACTCAACACAGAAAAAGTTGTTGCCGCTGCCCCCGGGTGTGAAGGGAGAGGTTACACATAGACGTGTATGGCCAGCCTTGAGAAGGATAGTGGTCACTTCCTGTGGTTCCCTGACCTCTGGCAGGGCCACCACGATGAGAACAGCCTCAGTCCAAGTCCTAGGGTTCAGTTTTACATGGATGGAACTAACGTGAGATCTAATGGGGGGATCAAGCATAGGACTCTCTTCGACAAGTTGGCACATTCCCAAGTCTAACCTCCACAGCATGCCTTTCTAAAAAGAAAATCAGATTGACTTTTTTCCTCATTTACCAGGAAAAATACACACAGTATGCTGAGGAATGACTACAAACTGCAGGAATTTGGCTTTGTTTTTGTTTTGTTTTACAATTTGTGTGTGTGTGTGTGTGTGTGCACGTGGGTACATGCATGTGTAGCAATGTGCAAGTGTGTGTATGTGCATGCACATGTATGTGCCATAGTATACATGTGTTAATGTGTATATTTGTGTACACACATGTGTGCCAGTGTGCACGCGTGTGCACATATGCATGTGCATATGTGCCACAGTGAGCATGTGTGGGCACATGTATATGTACCACAGTGTGTATATATGTTTATGTGTGCATATGTATGTGCATGCACATGTATGCCACCATGTGCATGAGTGTGTGTGTATGTGTGCACCAGGCAGATGTGCCACAGTGTAGATGTCAGGAAACAATCTGCAGGCATCTGTTCCTTCCTTCCACCCCACAGATTCTGGAATCAAACTCAGGTTGTCAGGCTTGGCAACAAGCACTTTGCTTACCTGCTGAGCCATCTTACTGGCCTCCTACTTTTTGGCTCTGTTTTGTTTTTTTGGTCTGGCCTGGAACTTGCTATGTCATAGAGGCAGACTTAAAACTCAAAAATCCTTCTGCTTTTGCCCCTGAGTGCTGGGATCTCAGATGTGCACCACTGTGTTCCTAAACGTCTGTTACCTTGTAGAGGACCTGTTTGTCAGGCTGACCCTATCAAATAAGAATAGGAGGAACTTTCTAGATCATTTTGGTTTTTGATGCATGTTTGTTTTATTTTTATGAGACAAATTCTTGCCATGTAGCTCAGTGCTCAAATGTCTAATTCTCCTGTCTCAGCCTCTTGAGTGCTAGGATTGTGAGCATGCATGACCACACCAGGCTTTGGGTTTGGTTTGGTTTTGTATGTTTTTGAGATAGAGTTCCACTCTCTCTGTATTTGAGGCTGGCCTCAAATTTACACTCCTCCTGCCTCAAACCTTCTGAGGCAAGTAAAGTGGAATCTGGCTTAGGTCCTGCTAAGAGTGAGTAAGCCCCCCACTGTCACCTGGGGATAAAAAGACTGGGTCAGACTAAACAGTCCTCCTCCTCCCCCCAGACGCCCAGGCTAGGGTTCAAGTTTCCAGGCCTTGGGGTGGAAAGCAGAATTCGAACCAGCAGTCAAGGTAAAATTTACAGACTGGTCAATCCTGAGCGTCCAGGGAGAAGCGTGCCGTGAGCACACAGGATCTGTGTGTCAGAACAAGATCGATCTCAGATGTGTGCTGATTAGAGGATAGTTCTGGCATGCATTTAAAATAACCCGCGGTGTGGATTGAATAAAGAATTTGATACTGCTGACCTTGGAATAGTTAGAAGATCTTAGGGACATGCCACTCAGCGGAGCAAGCCGGAAGAAGAAGCAAGAAGTAGCTTTTTTCTTACCTCTTAAAATCACCCTTATCACTCACTTTTTAAATTAAACTATGCTAAACTGGTTTTCTAAATTGTGGTTTACATTTGTTTGTTTGTTTTTGAGACAGATTCTCACTATGTTGCCCAGCCTGGCCTCAAACTCACTCCCTGCTCCAGGGTCCAGAGTGCTGGAATACAGGCATGTATCACCATGCTCAGCTAACTGGAAAGCTTGTGCTTTAAGTGCTTAACTAAAACAAGCAAGCCAAGATCACACCATCTACCTGGTTTATGGTGATATTTTATTTGTGCTGAAATGTGATTTGTATGTTAATAAATAAAGTTGCCTGGAGATCAGAGGTCAGCTAGCCAAAAGTAAGTCAGGTGGTGGTAGCCCACACCCTTAATCCGATCACTTGGCAGGCAGAGTCTCTGTGTGTGGTCAAGGACACAGCCAAGCTTGGTTTCATGAAACTTTAATCCCAGTACCAACCATAGAGACCTGGAGGTCTGTATAGACAGGCAGTGAAGAGGATGACATGCGGTTGGGTTTAGAGCCAATGAGAAGGCAGAACAGAAAGACAATAAAAAACACAAGTCAGGCAGGAAGAAGCTCTCTCTCTCTGGGGAAGCTACTGCTGCTGGTAAGATAAGGTAGTTGTAGCTATTGCTCTGATCTCTTTGGCTATTAACTCTGTATTTGGCTCTGTGTTTCTTATTTAATAAGACTGTTTAGAAATTCATCTACACCGGTTATACTCAGCATCTCCTCTTTGATGCCTTAGGTATTTCTCATTAGTCTGCATAACAACTTTATAGGTAGATGTAACAGAAATGTACAGATAGGGAATTAGACATTTAGCACAGCAAAGAAAAGAACATACAACTTTAGGGTCTGACACAAATTTACTCCAAGCAGTGGTGCCGTTTGCCTTTAATCCCAGCACTCAGGAGGCAGAGGCAGGTGGGTCAGCAAGTCTGAGGCCAAAGCAAAGCAAGTTTCAGGACATCCAGAGCTGTCACATGGACAGAAACAACCAGTCTCAAAAACAAAACAAACAAACAACAAACTTACTGGGCTCCAAGACCTGTGTTAACTTCTGTCTGATAGTCCGGCTAACTGAGGCTAGCTGCCAATGGTTTTAGTCAGCCTCAAGTGTTGACTTTCTTAGGGTCATCAAGAATGATGAGGACGGGCTGGAGAGATGGCTCAACCATTAAAAGCTAGGCTCACAACCAAAAATATAAGAATGATGAGGACAAGCAAGCTTAAATCTATTTAGGTCATGGGAGGATGCATATTCTCATATTATCACTTACTTGCTTGGTTAAAAGGGCCAAACTATTTTATTCATCTTTACATTTTTATGTCAGTTGCTGTACCTACCATATTTAAAATACTTTCTATGAGAAGTCATCTTACTCATAGCTGCTCAGGGCAGGGCAGTCTATGTATTGTACTGTGTTATTCCCCTCTTTCAGAATGACCTGATTCATGAGGCTTTTTCACACTGAGATTGGAAATGGCCAACCCAGATTATCAGGTTATAGAGCAGACACGAAACCTTGTTGAGTCAATGTTGGATCTGAAGCATAAACTATGAAAACAAATACAACAGACAACACCTGGGGGTGCCCTTCAGTGGCAGACTGCATTCCCAACCTGTGTGAGGCTCTGGGTTCATGCCTGGCACCACCAAAACAAACGAAGAAACTACTTGGAGTGATTAATTTTATTTCATCATGTTATAAATGCATACCCACACAAGCAATCTAATTTTTATTGTCACTGTAGTAGTCAATAAGTTACATGAACTGTTCAATACTTTACTATAAAATAGTCTTTGTGGTAGATATTTCTCTCCATTCTAGGCTAGTGCAATTCTGAGTAAATGTAAGGTAGACTAACCTATGATATTTGGCTCACTAGCAACGATAAACTCACTTTTTAAATTTATGATCATTTCATGTTACAATGGATTGATTAAGTTAGGAGCATCATCTAACTGAGGGTCCTAAGAAAAAATATATGACATGTGGAAATTGAGGTAAATTGAATGGAAGTAATTACAAATATGTGGCTGGGTGTAGGGGGGACATGAGAGTCTGCAGAAACCCACTATGGGCAGGAAGGAAGGTGTTACCACCGTATAGATGAAAGGCTGGGGGAATCCGTGAGAGGAAAGTGGTGGTTCAAGAATGAGCCGTCTTGAAAGAGCCTTGGTCGAGGGCTACAACTGCCTGGAGCCACCGTCTAGGTAAGGGGCTGAGGAGAATAAATACACTGACCTCATTCTGCTGATACATTCCCCACAGGCCAAGCATCCAGGAACAGGAAGCGCTGTGGAGAAGGTTGAAGTGTGTCTGGTGGGGCATACTGAAGATATTCTGGGCGCAGCAAGCTTTAAAAATAACTAAAACAATAAGGAAAGGGGACAGAACAGTTCAGATGTGGAGAGCTGCCTGGAGAAGGTGGAAGGAAGGGTCCTCCTGGAGGAGCCTCCATGTGCAAGATTTGGCTTTGAGGCACCAGCCCGCTTTAGCGTGGTGTAACTTTGTAACAGTTTCTGGAGTTAAAGAAGTCTGTAACTAACCCTCTGTTTTCTTGTTGTAAATCCAAATGCCTGAGAAAAAGAGAAGGGTTTGTTCCTCTTAGGAATCCTGCAAAGGTGTCGAGACAAGCAGGCCACTTACTGAGAGTGAATTATAGCACTCACCTCAGCTTTCTGTAAAGTGTCCAAATTTAAAAATAAAGGTGCCAGAGTCATGAAAAACACTTACTGTCAAAATAAAGAAATCATAAAACTGACCTAATTAAATGGGCTTGGGAAGGGAGGGCTGGAGAGATGGCTCAGAGGTTCAGAGCACTGGCTGCTCTTCCAGAGGACCCAGGTTCAATTCTCAGCACCTACAGGACAGCTCACTATTGTCTGTAACTCCAGTTTCAGGGGATCTGATGCCCTCACATAGACATACATGCAGGCAAAACACCAATGCACATAAAATAAAATTTAAAAAATCATTAGATGGATAGATAGATAGATAAATGGGCTCTCAAGTTATAGAAAATATGGCCACTCTTTGAAAGAATCCCTGATCATTCTAAAGGAAATTAAGATAGTTGAATTTTTTTTTATTTAATTTGAATTCCCCCTCAGCTATCTTTCTTCTCTCTCTCCCCCCACTAACCCCGCCCTTCCTCTTTCTTTCTACCACCGATGATAAGGATTAAACCCAGGGCTTTATGCATGCTAGCCCAGCAAGTGCTCCACCACCAGGTTATATCCCCAGCCCTTTTAACTGATGTATTGACATATCAGACTGCATGCGAGGAAAGTCTGTAAGTGGATCACTTTCGACGCAAGCATCCATGGCCACAATCAGCATAATATTTCCATCTGTTCCAAGTTTCTTTGTACCACTTTGTAAACCCTCCATCTGGTCATATCCCAGCCAACCAGTAACTCACTCTCAGTCACTACACAGCACATTGCATTTTTTCTAGGTTTTCATATAAATAGGCCAGATGGGATGTATGATTTTTCTTACATTTTTGTTTTGTTTTTGAAGACAGGGTCTTGCTTTAGCTCAGACTGCTGGCCTTGAACTACATAGCCCAGGCTAGCTTCAACAGTTAGTGTTAATTATGAACTTGATAGAATCTAGAATCAGCTAAGAAATGGGTTTCCTAGGCATGCCTACGAGGAATTTTCTTGATTAGGTTAGTGGAGGTGTGAAGAGACACCCACTGTGGGTGGCTTCATTCCCTGGCTGGGATCCTGAACTATGCAAATGAGAAATGGAGCAGAGCAGAGCATAGGCATTTCTCACTTTGATCCTGATTGTGGCTGTGACAGCAACTTCAAGCTCCTGCCTTGACCATCCTGCTGTGATACGCTGCTGTGAGCTGAAATCAACCCTTTGCCCACTAAGTTGCTTTTTAAGAGTATTTTATTAGGAAAACTAGGAAAGAAACTAAGACATTGGCCTTGAACTTCTGACCGTCCATTCCTGCCTTGGTCTCTGGGGTGCTGAGTTACAGGTGTGAGGTGCCATGCCTGGTTCTGCTCTCCTGCCTCTGTTTCTGTTTCCCACTCCGCATTGTAATTTCTGGCATTAGTCTACGCTGCTGCACATTTTATTGCTGAGTAGCAATCTTTATATAAATTTGCCCTAATTTGTTGGATCACTCACATAGGAATGGGCTTTGTGTCCAATTTGGGCTTCTACTTAGCTGCCAGTTTAAAGAGGCAGACAGGAATGATAGTTTTAGAGGTGCCTAGATGTCAGTAGTGATTGCTTCAGCACAATGAAAACAAAAGTCTGGTCTCCTAAGAGCTGAGTCCATCACTGGGGTGGTTTGAATAAGAATATCTCCCCAAGGCTCAGATGTTTGAATAATTGGTCCCTATTTGGTGCCACTGTTTGGAAAGACTTAGGAGAGGCGGCCTTGCTGAAAAAATTATATCACTGGTGGCAGTCTTTGAGGTTTCAAAGCCATACGCCTTTCCCCAGGCTCTCTCAGCTTCCTGCTTAAGTTAAGATGTGAGCTCTCAGCTTGCCAACCCAGCTGTCATGCCTGCCTGGTGCCATGGCTTCCCAGCTTTGTTCCTCATACACCCTTCGTCGTGGTATTTTATCACTATCATAGAGAGGTAATTAATAAAGTCATTTACTGGCTATGGTACTCAAGGCTAAGACACCAAACTTTGATTCCTTCAGCTATGAAAGAACATTAATGATACCTACTTTCCCATATTGCAGCACCATTTACAATAGCTAAGATGTGGAATCAAGCAAAGTGTCCATCCATCTGTGAGTAAAAGAAATGAGCCATGTAGGTCGTGGTGGTGCACGCCTTTAATCCCAGCGCTCAGGAGGCAGAGGCAGGCGGATCTCTGTGAGTTTGAAGCCAGCCTGGTCTACAGAGATAGTTCCAGGGCAGCCAAGACTACATAGAAAAACTCCGTCTCTAAAAACAAACAAACAAACAAACAAACAAACAAACAAAGAAAAAAAGAAATGTGATAACATATACTCAGTGAATATAGTATAAAAAGTATAAAAAGAATGAACTCTTGTAATTTTTATTTATTATTTGTTTTTATTACTGTGTGGGTGTTGGTGTATATGTGTGTTGTGTTATATGTTTACATGTGCACTGGGTTTCAGGTCCTAGGGAATGAACTTAAGTCATCAGCCAATCTTAATGGCAAGTGCCTTTACCAACAGAACCACCTCATTGGCCCCAAATCCTGTAATTTTTAACAAAAATGGATGGTATTACAAGACATCATTTTAAGTGAAACAAGCAGGCACAGAATGCAATTATTGCATATTCTCACTCATGACAGAAACCAGAAAACAAATCATTCTCACAGAAGAAAGTGGACAGTGGTCATGGGAGACAGGGGAATATAGTGTGATGTGGGGAGTTTGGGTATTGAAATTCAGTAAGAGAAAGCCAGGCATGGTGGTGCACACCTGCAACCCCATGCCTTGGGAGGTGAAGGCCGGGAGGATCAGGAGTTCAAGACCATCCTCAGCTGAGCAGTAAGCCCAAGGGCAGCCTGAGTTATGGGACTTGTCTCAATAAAGACTTCAAGTAAAAACACAGTGAAAGAAGAGGAACTGGCTCTACTGCTCTACCGCACTGCAGAGTAACTATAATCTACCACAACTTAGAATACAATAACTCCTCCAAATTAACCGCAAGTCTAAAGTTCACACAGGAATGATAAATATTTGAAGCGATGAAAATGCTAATTGCCCTGACTTGATGATCACACTTTATAAACATGCATTAATTTATGCTGTGTCTCTTAAATTTGCACAAATATTATGTATTGGTTTAAAATGATAACATACAATTCCTAGGATTTTTATGAAGATTAAATAACAAAACACACATGTTCGGCTTTTCATTCAAGTACTAACTAGCTATTACTACTATGGAAGTAAGGGTGAGAGTTAGTCTGTGTTGGTTACCTTGGGCTGCCGTAACAAATACTGCTGACGAGCTGGCTTGACCAACAGAAGTATATTTTTCACAGTTTGGGAGGCTTGGAGGTCTAAGAAATAGGTGTCGCCATTGTCAGGTTCTGGTGGGGACTTTCAGGCTTACAGATGGAAGGTTTCTGGGGTAGAAAAAGGAAGAGCATGCTTGTGCTGTGATGTCTCATTTTGTGAGGGTACCAGTTACACCAGGACACCACCCTCAAGACCTCATTTAAACTGAATCACCTCCCAAAGGCCCCATCTCTGAATGCCACTATATTGGATATTAAGGTTTCAACATACAAATTTAACGATGCTGGTTGGGGATACAACTCAAATACACCTGTAGCCTCTTTATTTTTCTATGCCTGCTTATTATCCATATAGTAAGGCCCAAACAATGTCAAATACCATGGCTCTGAGCAGCAAGAGATTCAAGGTTGGGCTGGATGTGTGACTCAGTGGTAGAGCACTTGCCCAGCATGTGTCAAAACCTGGATTCCAAACTCAGCATCATTTTTTTTTTTCTAGCCAAGAATGCCATCCTGTATGTCTATTTAAAACTTTGGGTCATATTTCTTACTTTCTAAACAATTGAGGTATTGGTATTTGTGAACAAACTAGGCACTAAATTGGGGAATATTTTATTAAGTAGATCCCAAGAGGTTACTGTACTGGAAACAAGTTTTTTGACTTGTTGCTACACATTTACTCTTTTCTATTATTAAATCAAAACTCTTGAGAGCAACTTAACTCTAAAATAAAAGTTTATTGAGTCATCTCTTTCTGACTGGTTGGCTAGTGTCTCACAGACCACCAACCATTACAGGCTTTTGCCAATACCCTTGGTTATCTTCCAGAACATGGCAGTAAGACCCTATTGCTGAAAACCACATACTTGAGTCACAAACCTTGGAAAAAGAAAGCTAGTACTTGCTTGGAAGCTTCATCCTTACTGGATAGCTTTCATGGTAGATGCTATATACTCTACACAAGGAGAAAAGTAATCATCAGTTTTACCTTTGATATGATCCCCACAAGCTACAATAACAAAGACATATTCATTGGTGCAATAATGGTGTGAGTGTTATGGCGGTAACAGCTTTCTGATTGAATCTAAGGCCAACTCCACGATATAGAAACTATACCTGGCACTGTTAATGGGGCTAAGAACCTGTAGCTAGGTAGATCCTAGGTCCTAGGGAATAAACTAATATTATTCTTCTAAATGAGCATGGTATTAAAATGACTCCTAATGACTGATTGCTATACTCAAGGGTTGGAGCATCTCTCAACCCTCATTAATGGCATTGGCCAGTGTGTTGTTTAACATGGAAATGAAATGATAATATAACGTGAAGTCTATTAGAGGTCATTTGGACAGCCAACTCAGATGTCTTGTTATCATGAAGCCTATTATCACAAAAAACTTCCAACCTACCTGCACTGAGTTATTTATTTAGGTTTTAAAAACAGGGACTTAACACTATGGGCCAGGCTAGCCTTGAACTCTTTCTCAGAGATCCATCTGCCTCAGTCTCCAAAATAGGATTACAGGCATAAGCTACCATGCCCAACTTCTCTTATCTTTAAAGTTCAGTCAAAATAGAGCAGGATATTCAAAGTAGAGTAAGCAAGGAAGCCTCTGTAGAAACTGTACTGGATGAGAGCCGTCATTAAGGAAAATTTGTTGCTTTTTGGATGGGTGGAATCTAAAGACTCGGCCACTGGGGATCTTGAGTTAGGTTTAATATATATTCAGAAATGTGACTAGAATTATGTTGGCTTAAACTTTCCTCATTTTCCCTTCCCTTCGTCCTCTGGATCTTGAAATTAAACTTAGGAAATCTCAGAAATATTCTCTTCTGACTATGGTTTATACAAATATCACCACCACCACCAATACCACCACCACCACCACTAGAAAGTTCTATTTGCTCTTCAAACATGGGTTGTACTTGTGAGAAGAAAAACTGCTGGGATGCACTTCTGTGTTTGTGAAAAGGGTTGTTTTCTCTTATATTCATATCAGAAATTCTCTTTAATATAACATATTTATATTACTTGGCTCCCTCAGGCTACTTCCTTGAACTGCCTGGCTCTTGGTTTCTTGGCTATAAACTATTATAGCACTTGCTATTACATCATGCAAATGATTTATTGTAACTTACCTTTTAAAAGTCTGTGAAGACTGCTTGCTAATGTCAGTTAAGAGCTTGGAATGTGTTGGCTCACATGACAATATTCAAATAGCCTTCTTTGGTAAGGAATTTACTAATTGGCCTTTCAAAACATAATTTGCCTTTCAACAATATGGTTTGGAGCAGTCTGCATACATGGCCCATATTTCCTAAAAGGAGACTATGTAGAAAACAAAACTCAGGGGTGGAAAGATCCATGAATGATGTGCTTACTGGGCAGGCATGCGGACCTGAGTTCAGATCCCCAGCATCTACTTGTGTGTGGATGACAGTGTGCCTGTGTCCCTAGCACTGGAGGATAGAGACAGACTGATCTTGGCACTTTGTGGTTAGCCAACCTAGCTATTCTGGGAGTTCTGGGTTCAGAGAGAGACCCTGCCTCGGAAAAAAATAATGTGGAGGAGCGATTAAGAAAGACAGTCTGGGGTTGGGGATTTAGCGTAGAGCGCTTGCCTGGCAAGCACAAGGCCCTGGGTGGTGGTGCATGCCTGTAATCCCAGCACTCAGGAGGCAGAGGCAGGCGGTTCGAGGCCAGCCTGGTCTCCATAGCGAGTTTCCAGGAAAGGTGCAAAGCTACACAGAGAAACTCTGTCTTGAAAAAAAAAAAAAGTCTGATGTGTCAACCTCTGGGCTCTACGTGGGACTAATAGACCCACACCATGAATACAACACACACACACACACACACACACACACACACGAGTTTCCCTTACACTGATCTCACAACAGCACAGTCAACAGGATACTTCTGTGACCCCAATATACGGTTTTGCCTTCACCACCATCACAGAACAATTCTCACCTGACAGCAGTTAAACGTCTTCTCATTTCATTCAGCCCTGAAACTATCTGCTTAGAAATAACACCTGATCCCACAGGTTAAGAGGCTCAATTCCCCTTCCTATGCCGGTTGCAAGCCTTGAGCTATTTACCACGCATGATTTTAGAGACAGAGTTTCATGTAAGTTGGGCTGGACTTGAACTCATGACATAGCTGAAGATGGCTTTGAACTCCTCCCTGATCCTCTTGCCTTCACCTTCAAGCACTGAGACTGCACGCATCCACCACTGCACCTGGCTCCTTGCCTGTGCTTTTGACCAATTAGCCATAAATCAGGGCTCCTACACTACCCCATGGGCTCATCTAAATTCTTGAGCGTTTCACGGGACTCAGTGAATCTTGAGTTACAGTTCTTGATTTCTCGTAAAGGGTATTTCAGATGACATAGATGAGAGATGTAGGGGAGGGGAAGGGAACTTCCTGTCTGGATGTATTACCCTCAAGGAACCACTCCTTGGCCTATCTAAAAGCTCTCCAAGTTTCCCTTTCAAGAGTCTATGGAGCCTTTATTACATAGATATGACGGCTTAAATAATTAATGATTGGTGATCAACTTGGCCTTTAACCCTTACCCTTCTCTTCCTGGGTACTAACAGGGTGTGGTTAAAAGTCCCAACATCCTAATCAAGATACAGACTTTCCTGTAATCAAAGTCCATCCTGAAATTGCCTTTGGCTTTCAGCTGTCTGACATCATAATAGCACATAATAGCAGAAAATACTCCAGTTGCCCAGGAAATTCTAAGGGATTTTAGGAGCAATAAATCAGGAAATGGGGCAAAAACCAAATGCTTATTTCACAATATCACAGAGGAACGCCTCATCTTTTGACTGGCAACATGAGATTTTTTTTTTCTTTGTACTGCTACGGGAAAAGGTTTTAAAAGGTAAAACAAATTGGATTTCTCCTACTGACCACAATGTATAATAGGATCATTAGCACCGAGAACCATTCAAATCTGTGCAAGATGACTTGTACACTATTTCACACTAAGCACACAGCTGAAAACCAGAAAATTCAGTGTCGGATAATTCTAGCTGAGAATTGCAGCAGAAGAAATGGTTTTTAAGAAGCATGGCTTTGCAACTCCTAATGAAATAATGCACATAGGGCAGTACTACCAATAGATGCTTAAAAAAAAAACCCAACATTAAGATTTTGATGGAGAACTTTATAAAGGCCCATCTGCCTGAAAATACTTGAACCCACTGGTCAGAATTAATACCATTCAAAGTGACACAATTGTGGTATTTTGGTGGATACCTTGGAATAGAAAAAGACATTTCATAAAACCAACTGAAGAAACTGTGGACTTTAATGAATAATAATGGATCAGTAATTGATTGTAACAAATATGCCACACTAATACTACATGTTAGTCATAGAGAAGGAAAGACCTGGTAATTCAGGAACTCTGTATTATCTGCTCATTTTTTTTTCTGAAAAATCAAAAAACTGAAGTCTATTACTTTTAGGAATGCATGCTAGGGAGTAAACACAATGACTTGACCACATTAGACAAGGGCTTTACCACCGTACATTCCCAGCATAAAATAAGGTCTGTTGATAAAAGGTGTTACCTGTTGGTGTCCCCCACAGTAACTAAACAGGAAGTACACACGAGCCACTTAAAAAGCACTCGTGACAAAAAGGTTGAGCTAGTTCATACTTCCGTGTGCACAGTGGCTCTATCCATAGAACCTGGATGCGGCGGCTTTTACAAATGATTTGGTTTCCTAAATGAGAGACAGAGGTGGGAAAGGGGAGTAATAGACTGAAGTCATCTATCAACCAACGAGACATATCGATCTCATCTGAGCCATGATTTGAAATGATCAACTGTAAAATGGTATTTGGGAAAAACTCAGCATGAATGAGGGATTAAGGAACACAAAGAAAGAACATCAATTTATTATGTGTGAAAATGGCACTGTGGTCTTTAAAAAGACAGTCTTATCTCCTACACACATATCTGTCTGTAGTGTCTCAACTTAATATGGAAAAGTCTCAGTTTTTTCCCCATATGTTAAAAAACAAGATAAATGAGGCCCCCTAGGTCAGCATACATAACAATAAATCCCAACTACATTGCATCTACCTACAACCTTCTATCCTGAATTATTATAAACTATATAAAAAGATAAACCGCTTCTGTGTTGACATTCTAGAGAAAAGTGAGCATTGCATCATTTTTAAGAGTTTAAATATTAGAAACACTATATAAGGAGAATACGGTCACTGCCATTCATTTCATACAACATTTCATCCATACAGGTCTAAATGTAATACAGATTACTTATTTGCAGTACTGAGGACTGAACCCAGGGCTTCATGCATGCTAGGTAAACACTATACCACTGAGCTATCACTGTCAGGAGACAGAGTCTGACCACATAGCCCTAGCTAGCCTAGAACTTACTACATATACCAGACCAGCCTTGAACTTGTGGTGAGCCTCCTGCCTCTGCCTCCCTAGTCCTGGGATTATGGGCATGCACCACTCCATGTGGCAAGATAAATCTTTATAATGCCTTATTTTTAAAGCAAAAGTTAAAACATGCAGGCATTTGGTCAGGGGTAGCTGGGTGAGTAAAGCGCTTGTCTTCCAAGCCTGAAGACCTGAGTTTGAGCTCGGCGACCCATATGAAATGCCTGGGGCTGATGCCACACATCTGAAATTCCAGAGCTAGGGAGGCAGAGAAAGGAGCATCCCAGGGACTTGCTGACAAGTGAGTCAGTCTGTGAGTCCAGGTTAATAAGAGGCTGTCTCAAAGGAGGTGGATGATATCTGCAGCAGCCCTCCAGCCTCCACATGCATGCACATGCATGTGCATGAGCACCTGTGCACACATGTACACACACAAGCAATTAAAATGTGCACCGTTATACCAGGTATATTGGCTTAAAAAAAATACTGTGTTCTTAATGGATGCATGTGAGCTAGAAGTTTAAAAATAAAGAGCAAAGAGCATATAGCACCTTCAAGGGAATAGCAATCCATAAGACAAAATGGGAAAAGATGAAGAGATGGGGTTTTCAGTTATCTAGAACATTGTGTCTAGTATTTAAAAAAAAAAAACAAAAAAAACAAACAAAAAAAAAAAAAAAGCAGAGATGGGAAAGTCTGCATGGTAGAATTATAAGTGTCCATTACACAATTTTCTATGTGTTTGCTGTATTTCATAATGTGAAAATGTGTTAGGAAAACTTGATCTGAAAGTTCAAAAAGAATTACACTACAAATAGTTTCCTTGGATGTGCGATTGACCAAGAAAGGTACACCTAAAACTGAGACAGGTTCATAAAGGAGCTAGAATAGAAACAAGTATCGTATGGAGTTAGATGTTGAGGCTGAACGGGTATAGACCTCATTCAACCAATTTGGGTGAAAAAAAAAACCCGATACATTAATTTTTCAAATAAAATTAAATGTATAACCCCTCTGAAAGCTGCTGAGCACTTTGGTCTTGTCTATGAATGCTGCTATTAGCATTCTGGTCCACCTCTTGGGGACCTGCCCAGCATCCTGATGTCACCTTACATAAAGTCCCCTTAAGAGAAAACCCCTTCCCCTTCTCTCTTCTCCTTCCATGAGGCTGTGTGCACCTCTGCTTTTCTCTCTTTCCCTCTCTCTGTATGTGTGTCTCTCTCTGTCTCTGTCTTTCTCTAGCTCTCTCTCTCTCTCTCTCTCTCTCTCTCTCTCTCTCTCTCTCTTCCCTCTCCCCTCCTTCTTTAATAATAAAACTTTCCACGATGGTTCCCTGTCTGCACGGTGTAACTTTCCACCACGCTAAGCCACTGCTACGGCATCTGCCTGGCGTGGCTGTCTTCTCCCCTTGGCTCAAACCCACCAAGGCTGCCTGGCCACAGGGCTTACAACACCTACCACATCTCCACACCTTCTATTGGTTGTCTGCCTTCCCTGTCTTACTCTGCATTTTCCTACTCTACCACATTAACTTCTGGGCTCTTGTATGTCTTGAGATTCGCTAATCAGGGAACCCCCAATGAGGACAGCCCAGTGCTAAAGCATCCTCCCTTCAGCTCAACACAACTATTCATAAATATAAGGGATGCTTAACTGGCAAGTTACATAAAAGACATAAAGGAACACAAGATGTTTCAGCAATACCTCCTAATCACAGGAGGGCCCGTGTTGTGATATACCTTATGGATGTGTCATACTTCGCTAAGCTTAAATTCCCATCCAGATGTTTGGAAAATCTGTTTATGGATACCCAGGATGCTAGCCAGACTACATCAAAAGGAAATTTTACAAAAATAAAACAAACATTAGACACATTAAGCACCTTATATGTTAAAATGTTCTCTCCCTCTACCTAGCAAATATTAGCATTATAGTTTCTCCTTCAAACCCCACGACCTCATTTTAAGGCTTTTTTTTTTTTTTTTTTTTTTTTTTTTTTTTTTTTGGGTCAAGGTCTCACTATGTCGCCTTGATTGGCCAGCCTGGAATTCACTATGTAGATCAGGTTGGCCTCAGAACTCGCTGAGATTAAAGATAAGGCATGTGCCACCATCTCTAGCTCGGCTTATTTCTTTTTAGGATTTATGTATTTTCCTTTATATGAGAGTATTTTGTCAGCATGTCAGTATGTGCACATGGGTGTCTGGTGCCCTTGGAGGCCAGAAGAAGGTATCAGATCCCCTGGCACTGGGGTTACAAGTGAGCGTGAATTATCTTGTGGGTGCTGGGACCTGAACCCGGGTCCTCTGCAAAAGCAGACAGCTGTTAACTACTGAGCCATAAATATCTCGTTTCCAAGTGATGAGTATTTCTTGACAAAGGGCTGTCAAACCATCTCCATTTCCTCTGTTTTTCTCTCTGCTCACCGCCATGTGATAGCGAGAGTCCACTTATTTCAGCTTTATGGCAAAGAGGAATGAATAAAGCGGCCCCGTCTAGCAAAGGCTTTCTTCTCAGCAGCAATTAAACGGCAGCCGTATCCCCTGGAAAGCTGTCTTCCTGACACAGTGTAGCCACGGAGAGTGGAAGCTCAAACTACGGAGCTTTAGCAAAGTCATATTAAACAAAATGAGGTTGAGGAGCAGTGATAGGACTCAGTAGGGAAAGGTGCCTGCTGCCAAGCCTGATGAGCTGAGTTAGATCGCTGGGACTCGCGCGGTAGAAGAGGCGCAACCAAAGTATTCCTCTTACCTTCACATGTGCATCATCGTGCCTTGCCCATTCTTGCTCAGGCATTAAGAGCCCTCGCTGTTCTTCTCCGAGTCAAGAGTTCAGTTCCCAGGATCCATGTCAAGCAGCTCATAAAACTGTCTGTTACTCCAGCTCCAGGAAATCTTGACACCTGGCATTCTCAGGCACCCCCATGCATATAAACACACACACATGCACATACATTTTTAAAAACCTGAGGTTGCAAGACTAGAGAGATTGCTTGGTGGTTAAGAATGCTTTTGAGGCCGGGCGGTGGTGGCGCACGCCTTTAATCCCAGCACTCGGGAGGCAGAGGCAGGCGGATCTCTGTGAGTTCGAGGCCAGCCTGGGCTACCAAGTGAGTTCCAGAAAAGGCGCAAAGCTACACAGAGAAACCCTGTCTCGAAAAACCAAAAAAAAAAACCAAAAAACAAAAGAATGCTTTTGATCTTCCAGAAGACCCAAGCTCAGTTCCCAGCACCCACAGGAGACTCAGAACCACTGGAACTCCAGCTACAAGGGTTCTGACAGCCTCTTCTGGCGGCTGCCAGTACCCAAATGCATATGACCTGCACGGAGAGAGACACACACAAACGAATCAATTTTTAAATTTAAAAAAGTGAGGTTGAGATTTCACAATAAATATTAAGATATATTTTAATTTTAATTATAAAATTAATATACATGGCTAAAAGTTTTTAAACAGTACTACAAGGCATAAAATAAAGAGACTCGGGGCTGGAGAAATGGCTCAGTGGTTAAGAGCACTGGCTGCTCTTCCAGAGGACCCAGGTTCAATTCCCAGCACCCACAGGCAGCTCACAACTGTCTGGTTTCCTGACACCCTCACACAGACATATATACAGGCAAACACCAATGCACATGAAATAAAATAAATAATTAAAAATAATAAAGAGATTCGATTTATATTCAAGTTCCAGTTTGATTTTTCTTACTGTGATAAAACACTGACCCAAAGCAACTGGTGGAAATAAATAGTGGATAAATCAGAGGCAGAAAGGCTTACACTTCCAGGTCACAGTCCATCGTTGAGGGAAGCCGGGGCAGGGGCTTGAAGCAGAAACCGTGGAGGAATACTGCTTGTTGGCTCCCTCACAGGCTTCCCCTCAGCTAACTTTCTTTTCTAGGTCCCCTCAGCCTAGGACCATCCGCCCAGAGAATGGCACCACCTGCAGGGGCATGGGCCCTCCTACAGCAACTATCATGACAAGCCCCTCCCCCAAGACACGCCCAGTGCCCACCAGCCAATCCGATCTGGGCAGTACCTTAATTGGGACTCCTCAGAGGAGCCCAGACGGTGTCAAGTTGACTGTTCTGGCTAAAAACAAGACTTCATTTGTCAGTTTTCAACAGAAGACACTGACTGCTTACTACACAAAAAGAAATTTGACTGTGCAATTATTTCCTACCTTTCCTTATCTTCATTCACCCCGGGCTTTTCTGTTTTGTTCTTTTTAACGTCTCAATTATAGTACAATACGTTAAAAATGTCACCGGGCTAAAGTGTGATAGAATCATTATCAAATTCTAGAACAAGATGTATGTATTGTCTTGCACTTTAAAAATACTACCACTGGGCTGGGGTGTCAATCAGTGTTGGAATGCTTGCCTAACAAGCATAAGGTCCTGGGTTCAACCACTAG
The DNA here is from genome assembly GCF_903995425.1 of Onychomys torridus. NCBI lineage: Eukaryota > Metazoa > Chordata > Mammalia > Rodentia > Cricetidae > Onychomys > Onychomys torridus. The sequence continues at coordinate 41,927,481 of NC_050460.1, forward strand.
AATTGCCAAGTAAATAGATAAATAATAGATAAATACTACTAGTAATTCTTATGGAGTTAAATGCTATTAACTTAATTAATAGAGCTTTTGCTTTTAAACTAACCAAAAATTAATTTGTTTTACAGGCTTTCTGGATTTTTGTTTGTTTGTTTTTAGAAAAACCTAATATGTGACAAATCTTAACATGGTCATACTCTGCACAAAATATGAAATTTTATCTATATGAAAGGTAATTAAAATATCAAAATCCATATGGATTTTTATAGCTGTTATTTCATTTTACACCTTGCAGTACTGGGCATTCAATGTAGGGCCATGTAGATGCTAGACACACACCCTACCACTGAGCCCCAGTTTTGCTGTTTTTAACAATTCTCATTGAACTGGGAGGGAGCCATTATAATCCAACTACTTTACGTTCTTTATAAATAAGTTGTGGTGATATTTTATTTGTGTACCCCAACCAAGCTTATCTGAGGATCAGAGGAAAAAGCCAGCCACTATATTAAACATAGAAGTCAGGCAGTGGTAGCACACTCCTTTAATCCTAGCATTCGGGAGGCAGAGATCGGTGTGGATCTCTGTGAGTTCAAGGCCACACTGGGAACAGAGCCAAGCATGGTGTCACATGCTTTTAATCCCAGTTCTGGTTAAGCATAGAGGTTTGGAGGTCCTCACAGACAGACAGGAAGGGATAGAGCTGAGAGGAAAGAGGAAGTGATGAAGCTGGGCAGAGAAAGGAAGTGAGATGGCAGGGACAGAAAGGATATAGGCACGAGTATACAGGAAGTAGCTCTCTCTGGAGGCTGAGGAGTTGGTAAGGTGAGGTTGGCTGTGGTTTGTCCTGTTCCTCTGATCTCTCAGTTTTCACCTCAGTATCCGGGGTTTTTTATTAATAAGACCATTTAGCAATTCGTATTACAATAAGTAGTTTTGCTTATAGTTCCAAAATCAGAGTTTCTATAGAAATAAGATCCACAGCTTTAATTATCAAAGAGTGCCTAGTGTAGCTTATCCTGTATCAGGGTACATTTGCTAAGCCCTTTGCCTGAAGCCAAATTTCTTATTAGTCTTAAAAAGGACCAACTTAGATCTTAAGAGATAATGTCTAACTTAAGACCAAGTAATAGTAGCAGTAATGACTGAGAAGGATAACCAATCATTTTTGTACTTTTATCTATGGAGGGAGGTGGTTTGTTTTCTCTGCCCAGAGAGAATCAATGAAGGGAAAATTGTTATAAATAAAAAATTAAAACCTGGATTTTCTACACACATAAAAATACAAAACAAGCCAGGCGGTGGTGGCGCACGCCTTTAATCCCAGCACTTGGGAGGCAGAGCCAGGCGGATCTCTGTGAGTTAGAGGCCAGCCTGGGCTACCAAGTGAGTTCCAGGAAAGGCGCAAAGCTACACAGAGAAACCATGTCTTGAAAAACCAAAAAAAAAAAAAAGAAAAGAAAAGAAAAAAAGAAAAAAGAAAGAAAAAAATACAAAACAGATCTACTATATGCTGCTAATTATCACACATTTGCAAGGAGTTTGAACTATTATGAATAAGACCGGAAAGGGAAAAGTGGATTAGCAATCTTCAGACAATAGTTAGCACATTGGGAAATCAGCACCAATCCGTGAGAGAGAAATGACTTGTCATCGATGTGGAGTGTTTATAGTAAGTTTAAATTCTTTCTTTGCCAGAATGGTGCTGAGTGTGAGGGTCGTGGTAGGTGTATTTCAAATTTTGAAGATAAAGCACTAATACTGTGTTGTGAATAGTTCACATCTCTGTAACAGCATATACTGCACTATAAATAGCGCAATGGCACCAACTGTTTCAGTTCTCCCAGAAATAGAGTTTGGCCTGTTACCCTGCAGAGACCTGTGTGTTCGTGCCAGCAGGGGCTAAAGCAGACACCTAAATCCTGTCAATAAGAGTGGTAGGCAGGTGTGACAGAGGGGACATCACCAGACTGGCATCTGAAGGGGACTACTCTGACCTTAGCCTCCTTACCTCACATTAGGGGTAATGGACTCTGTGCACACTTCCCTGGGGAAGTTTGAAACTCAGAATGAGACAGTGTGTCTGGAAATGCACCGGAACCTAAGGGACAGTATACAGCAATGTACTCATTGCTACCTCAATAAATATTCATGCAGTGCTTGGTGTATGAGCAACATTTTTTTTAAAGATTTGTTTTTTTGTTTTGTTTTGTTTTGTTTGCAGGGGACTGAAGAGATGGCTCACTGGTTAAATGCACTGGCTGCTCCTCTAGAGGACCGGGGTCTGATTCCCAGCCTCCACATAGCAACTGACAATTGTCTTTAATTCCAGTTCCGGGGATCTGGCACCCTCTTCTGGACTCCATAGGCACTACATGCACATGGCACATGCACAGAAATGCAGGCAAAACACACATACACAGAAAAACTTAGAAAAATAAATTCTAAAAAAATATTTGTTTTTATTTGTATTTGTGTGTACAGGGAGAGAGAGGCTTACATGGACCAGAAGAGGATGTCAGGTCCCCTGGAGCTGGAGCTACAGGCAATTGTGAGCCACCTGACATGGGTGCTGGCAACTCAGGTCCTCTGGAGGATCAGCAAGTGCTCTTAACTGCTGGACCATTTTTCCAGCATAAGAACAACATTTTAACATTGAAGACCAGATTTGTGCATAGCAGTCTTCATATCACGCGGGGAGAGAGAGAGAGAGACGGACAGACACAGAGAGACAGAGAGAGTATCTGTGTAAGTGAATCTCACATTGTGCCGGTGCCTGCAGAGGAAGGAAGAGGATGTCAGATCCCCAGGAGCTGGCATTACAGGTTATCCTCGGCTAGACATGGGTGCAGGGAACTAAACCCTCGTCCTCTGCAAGAGCAACATATGCTGTTCCCTGAAGTCACCTCTCCAGCCATTCACTTTCCTAATCTACACATCGAGTTGGGGGCTAGCCAGGGCTACAGGATGATACACTGTCTCAAAGGTCCACAAAACAAAGACTAAATAGAAGAAAAGAATTGGAACTTGCCCTCAAGAAAGACATGGAGGGACCAACATGCCAGTCATAGGTTCTACTCCTGAGCTGAGCTACAACCCCAGGAAGGAGCTTTATTATGTTGCGCACTCATGAACATATTGCCATAATGTTCTTAAAACTCAATATACTCAATTGCACATGCTAGATTTGTTTGATTCTTACTAATGACCTGCGAAGGTAATGTGAGAAACAATCACACTGAGGGAGAGAACAGAGGATTTGCTGTGACCTGAGACCAAACACAGTGATGGGAAGCTTGGAGATAATCTCACTGATCTTCTTCCTAGGAGAAGATACTCACAGGAATCGGTGAGAGATCTGCTTTCGGGACATACGTGGAGAACTGGATCAATGTGTAACAAGAGGTGAACTATGGTAGTGACGAATGTCCCCCACTCAGATATCCTTCAGAACTTGTCACCAACAGTACAGCTGACTGACAGATAACACTCCTCGCTCCATTGTATTTCTACCAATAAGATAAGACTAGTTACCCTCTTGACATATCCTGGATGCTAATCTATCCAGTTTACACAACTGTTAACATTATATAGAGCTATTGTAAAGATGTTTCATTGAAAGAGCATCTGGGAAATAAAAAGAAAATGTGGCTCCTGTGAGCTCTTTTGAAATTAAGGTTTTTAGATTAGTATCATTATTGTAGACATCTAGTACCCACCATCTCAATCACACTGAAGGAATGACTCTGGGTTCTCACCTGATTAAGTCTAGGACCATCAATATTTTCTATACATATAGAAAAGTTACCAAGAACAATTATTGGGGGGTCCTTATGGTTCCAATACTAAGTGTCCCGCCCTACCAAAAGGCTCAGATGTTGGAGCTTTGGTCCACACCACAACTGACAGAGTCGATCTCTCAGAGGTGAGTGGACCAGGAGTGATCTGCCTTCATCAGTGTCTTAATTCCTTGATGAGAAGGGAAGCAGCACAAGGTAGGAGATGGGGCCTAATTGGAGGAAATGTGTCAATGGGGGCCTACGCTAGGAAGATACCCTTTGTTCCCTGCTCCATTCTGGTTTTCCTTTGCAACAGGAGGTGAGCTCCTTTGCTCTCCTACACTGTAACAGCTACAGGCTCCCTGCTACATGTTCAACTTAGCTTTAGGCCCATAGCACCAGAACCAGCTGACCACAGACAGAACCCACCCAAGCCCTGAGCCAAATAAGTCCTTCCTCCTTTAAACTGGTCTGTTACACAATTGCCACAGCAACAAATAACTGACATGGGGAATGGCACGTTCCAATGTTTTATTCCCAGTGTCAAGCCAGTTTGCCATAGGTGTTAGCTGAACAATTCAATTAGAAATGGGAAGAATTCCAAATTAGTTCAGAAAGCCTTTTTTTCTGAGCTGGTCACCCAAGCACGCATAAAGGCTGATTATGAGTCATTTTTCTATTTCTTATTTACTTACTTTTTTATTATTTAAAATTTTGAGAAAAGGCTTCACTATGTAGTTGAGGCTGGCCTAGAGCTTGCTATGTAGATCAAGCTGACCTTGAACTCACCGATATCTGCTTGTCTCTGCCTCCTGAATGCTGGGACTAAAAGCATGTGCCACCACACCTGACTTACTTTAAATTTTAAAATAGTATCTCATATATCCCAGGATGGCCCTCAAACTGAATATGTAGCTAAAAATACCTACTGACAATTTCATCAAGAATCAATTTGTGTTTTCCAAAAGATGGAGATCCTATTGATACAAAGCTAAGGAAAATATTTTAGGCTAGAGTAGTACTGTTTCCTCAGTTTTTCTTATTTTAATTTTAAAACAGCTGTGGTTCTTCCTGCCTTTCCGGAAGACTAGATGCTGTGGGATGTCCTTCTGTACACTGTGAATATGTGTTTCTCTCATTGGTTGATAATAAAGTTGTTTTGGCCTATAGCTAGGCAGAAAATGACTGGGTGGGAAAGCCAAACAGAGATACTGGGAGAAGAAGGGCAGAGTCAGGGAGACACTAGCCAGCCGCTGAGGAAGCAAGATGTGTAGAAAATGAGGCAATAAGCCACAAACCACATGGCAAAGCATAGACAAGAAATACGGGTTAAGTTAAATGTAAGAGCTAATAATAAGCCTGAGCCATTGACCAAGCATTTATAGTTAATATAAGCCTCTGAGTGATTATTTGGAAGCAGCTGCTGGATGGGGCAGGACAGAAAAAATTCTGTTTACAACTAGAAGTGATGTGGAGGTCAGAGGACAACTTTTGGGACTAGGTTCTCTTCGTCTACTGTGGGTGTTAGACACTGAACTCAGGTCCTCATGTTTGCAAAGCAAATGCCTTCACCTGCTGAGCCATCTCAAAAGCCCTAGAGGGTATTTTTATGCACTGGAGAATTTCCAGTTACAGTTAAAATGATTGAGGGACATACTTCACTAGTTAAAGTCATAACATAAAAAAAGATCATTCAGTTATATCATGACCATTGTTCCTACCATATTGCATCCAAAATCAAACAGCAGAAAGTGATGAATACATACTCAACTCACTTTTCCCTTTTTATACAGTCCAGGATCCCAACCCAAGGAATGGACAGGTCTTTCCACCTCAACTAACCTAATCAAGCTATCATCCATAGGCATGCCCAGAGACTGACCTAAATAAGCCTTGCATGTGTGCCAGAGCTTGTCTCCTTGGTAAGTCTAGATCTGTCAGGTTCAAATGTAACACTCACCATTGTTAGGTCTCAAACCCAGGACAAATGGCTAACCTATCGAAGTGCTAGCCTCCCGATTTTCCCAGCATCCCTCAGTCCCTGTCAGTTACAGTATGGCTGGCATACTCTGCACCTACCTTAAACTTCGCCCAGAGGCTCTTCCCTATATTTATACAATCCAGCCATTTTGGTTACCTGCCACCCCTTTACCCTCAACCCCCTCCACTCTGGACTCTCCCAGATGTTCTGCCTCTGGCTATGCTCTCCCTTTTATCTACAATAAACTTTCTCTTTCACCATACCTAGGATCAGTCATGTCCTTCCTTTCTTTATTTCTTGTTTTCATTCAACCATCACTGTGCCCAAAACATGGTTGTTCTACTCACAAACAGTGAGACAGTATCAAAACGGGCTATCCTAATGTGTGCAGATTTGAAAACTCATTGAAGTCAGAGCCTCCTCATGTTTTCTAAAAAAGTGTTTTCTGAGTGCTGATATATTCATTCTGCTTAGAGAGGAGAAGCCGAAAAAGGGAAAAGAGACGGACAGGTGGGGAGAAAGAGGCAGGGGAGGGAGGGAGGGAGGGAGAGAGGGAGGGAGGGAGGGAGGGAGGGAGGGAGGGAGGGAGGAAGGAAGGAAGGAAGGAAGGAAGGAAGGAAGGAAGGAAGGAAGGAAGAAAGATTGATTTAGGACCTAGTATCTACAATATCCTGGTAGTCCAGGGAATCTTCAGAATTGTCTTAGTTATAACTCTACAGTAATCTTAGATAATATTTAATCATTCCAAAGACAGGGTTCCTTTTTTAGACAATGCATGATATAAGTAACACACCACATCTTGTAAATAGGCCAGAGATTATCTTGAGAGACCATGTGTTCTTCATAAACTAGTTCTTGCAACAGATATTTCAAATTGACTCCTGAATCTTTTTGTAGATGAAGAACAAAGAAATAAATTGCGTAGAAACCGATCCAGGTAGAACTCATGTGGAACTGGTTATTAAATCTCTGTATAACTTGCACAAGAGTATGAGAAGGGTTCCCTGTGGTGTTACCATCTTAACACTGTTGAATTTTTTGAAGTAAAAGGAAACAGATGCTGACACTCTTAACTACAGAATTCTAAACATGATAGAACATGAACCTATGAGTGTCAATCCTTCAGATTCAGCTGGTGCCCTTGCTGTCAAATAGTCTGGATTTAATATACTTGGGATTTCTAGGTATCAGGTTCTCCACAAATGCTTATTTCTGGACATTGGTTTTGACAGGGAAGAGAACATAAGAAGAACTGATGTGTGGGGCGTTAGTCCTCAGTCTCTTGGGTCTTCTGCTATTGGAGTGACCCATTGTTTACTTTGCGTTCTTGAGAATGATGAGGAAATTTAGGAAATGGAAGGATCAAATTTAAGTTAAACAAAGCTCTGTGTTTTAAATTTTTCTTACATGCGTGGAAGAAGATTCCCCTAAGATTTCAGAATTTTATAGCAAACAATTTGGACATGGAAGACACAGATCTGCAATCTATCTAAAGCTATTTCTTCAGAAGAGAATTTTATGTGGATCTCAGTTGTGGACAGCCAGTCCTTACCTAGTAGCTTTATAGGGGCAGAATTGCATGACAGGAATTGATGATGATTTTGAGTGACACCTATTGGCTCCAAAAAAAAAAAAAAAAAAAAAAAAAAGGAATTCTTTTAACTTGTCTTGAAATTGTCACCATCAGAAGTTGCTATTCTTATGACTTTTAAGTTGGTTTAAAGCAGTGGTTCTCAACCTTCCTAATGCTGCACCCCTTTAATTTAGTTCCTCATGTCGTGGTGACTCCAACCATAAAATTATTTCCATTGCTACTTTGTAACTGTAATTTTGCTACCATTATGAACCATAATGTAAATATCTGATGTGTGACTCCTGTAAAAGGGTCATTTGACCACCCTCCCCTGCAAAGAGGTTGTAACCCACATATTGAGAACTGTGGATTTAAAGGAAATGAGGAAGTAACTTAGCAGGCAGTTCCTTGAAGCCCTGTCAACACTGGCAGCTGCAGATCTCAAGCATGTTCCAATTTCCTCATATTATAAAGGGACAGTCTTCTATTTTTTCTGTGTAGCTTTGTGCCTTTCCTGGAACTCACTTGGTAGCCCAGGCTGGCCTCGAACTCACAGAGATCCGCCTGGCTCTGCCTCGCGAGTGCTGGGATTAAAGGCATGCGCCACCACCGGCCTGGCTTTAAAATTACATTTTTATTGGAGGGGCATAGATGAATTTCTAAACAGTCTTATTAAATAAGAAACACAGAACCAAATACAGGGGTGAAAGCCGTTGAGATCAGGGAAACAGTGAGAGCCATGAGCTAACCTTAGCTCACCATGCCGCAGTAGCTTCCCAAGCCAGAGCTTCTTCCTGTCTAACCTGCGCCTTTATTGCCTTGCTGTTCTGCCCTCTCATTGGTTCTTAACCCAGCTACTTCACTTGTCACTGCCTGTCTGTATAGACCTCCAGGTCTCTATGGTTGGTACTGGGATTAAAGGCTTGTGTCACATCACTGGGCTGTGTCCTTGAACACACAGAGACTCTGCCTGCCATGTGATCAGATTAAGGGCGTGTGCTACCACTGCCTGACTTTTGTTTATGGCTGGCTGTGTCCTCTGATCTCCAGGAAAACTTTATTTACATGGTGCATATATGTAAGTCAGAGCACAGCTTGTGGGAGTTGGCTATCCTCTCCCACTATGTGAGTCCAATGATTCAACTTGGGTTGCCAGGCGTGGCAGCAGGTACTGTTACCCACTGAGGCATCTCACTGGCTCTTTTATAGTAAAAATGGGCAACTCTGCCAGGTGGCTGTGCTGCATGCCTTTAATCCCAGCACTCAGGAGGCAGAGCCAGGCAGGTCTCTGTGAGTTCGAGGCCAACCTGGTCTACAGAGCGAGTTCCAGGACTGGCACCAAAACTACATGAAGAAACCCTGTCTTTTGGGGGGGGGGGAGTCAACTCTATCAACTGGCAAAATTGGAAGTGTATGTGTGTGTGTGTGTGTGTGTGTGTGTGTGTGTGTGTGTGTGGTGTATGTATGTGTGTGTGGTATGTATGGTGTGATATGTGTGTGTATGGTGTATGTGTGTGTGTGGTATGTATGGTGTGGTGTGTGTGTGTGTGTGTGTATGTGTGGTGTATGTGTGTGTGTGGTATGTATGGGTGTATGGTGTGTGGTATGGTATGTGGTGTGGTATTATGTGGTGTATGGTGTGTATGGTGTTGTGTGGTGTGTGTATGTGTGGGTTGTGTGTGTGTGGTATGTATGGTGTGATATGTGTGTGTATGGTGTATGTGTGTGTGTGGTATGTATGGTGTGGTGTGTGTGTGTGTGTATGGTGTATGTGTGTGTGTGGTATGTATGGTGTGGTGTGTGTGTGTGTGTATGGTGTATGTGTGTGTGTGGTATGTATGGTGTGATATGTGTGTGTATGGTGTATGTGTGTGTGTGGTATGTATGGTGTGGTGTGTGTGTGTATGGTGTATGTGTGTGTGTGGTATGTATGGTGTGATATGTGTGTGTATGGTGTATGTGGTATGATGTGTGGTGTGTGTGTGTGTGTATGGTGTATGTGTGTGTGTGGTATGTATGGTGTGGGGTGTGTGTGTGGTATGTATGGTGTGATATGTGTGTGTATGGTGTATGTGTGTGTGGTATGTATGGTGTGATGTGTGTGTGTATGGTGTATGTGTGTGTGGTATGTATGGTGTGGTGTGTGTGTGTGTGTGGCATATGGCATGTCCTTGGGATTGAACTTAACCTTGTAAATTCTATCTATACCCCTAAGCTATAATCCCTGGTCCCCAGATTTCTTAAATTAAGCTGAGGTCCCTGCAACTATTGTAATTAAAAAGCAATTAATTTGCTTGATGCTTGATGCTTGATGCTCATTTTGGTCTAATGTCCTTTCAAAACATTTTGCTAGATGCCATGACTCTCCTAGGAGAATCATCACCCACCCTTTCTTTAGGAAGTCATTTCTTTCTGTATGCAGACCTTTAATAAAATGGGCCAATAAATCCACTTCATCATTTTCATCCTTAAGAGTGTGGTCTGACATCTTCCAGGCAGTCTGGAGGGTCCATAGCAGACTCTCCCTTTTGTGGTTTCAAGATGAGATCACTGCCCAGTTTGTTTATGGGGAATACTTAAGAGGTCAGCTTTGAGGGCTGACCCATCTGTCTAGTGCTTTCCAGTCCCTTTTCCGAGGCATGGTAAGTATGAACCTCAAGGTCTTGGATTGTCCTAGTAGATTTTTTTCCAGCCATTTCCCCCTTGTTCTCACTATCATCAGTGGGGGAAAATGGTATAAAGCAGAGAGCTGTAAGTTCTAGGTCCTTATGGTTTTCCAACGTTTCCTGCCACCTGTTTAGTCCTTTGTAGGATGACCACGGAAGTCTTTGCCATAACTCGGAGTCCTGAATAAGACACAGATGTAAAGATGCCACGATTGAAGGCCTACTTTTTAAAAAAATATTTATTTATTTATTACATATACAGAAGAGGACACCAGATCTCATTACAGATGGTTGTGAGCCACCGTGTGGTTGCTGGGAATTGAACTCAGGACCTGTGGAAGAATAGTCGGTGTTCTTAACCTCTGAGCCATCTCTCCAGCCCCTTGAAGGCCTGCTTTTGAGGGTAAACAGTTACTGAGAAGTTCTAGGCAGGAGGGGTAAGAGATGAGAAGCCTAGGAAGCCTGGGCTATCAGAGCCCAGGGAGGAGGAAGAGGGGTTAGCAGAAGGCTGGTAGAATCAGGGTTCTAACCTTTCATTTTTCAAGAACGTGCTGCAAAGATTCCTTAAGAGAGTTTGAGTGTTTCAGTCTTGTGGAGGTTCCCACATCCCAGAGAATATTTCAAATCGTTTTTGAGACTTTCAAGATATTCTAATTGGAGTATTGCTCACCCTGGTCACTGCAACTACAGGTTATCATTTGAAATGTTTGCCCTGGGCCTGGGGCTGGAGATTGATGGGGAATGTACTTGTCTACTGTATTTGTGAAGCTGGGGATTTTGATCTTCAGCGTAGAAAAAAAAAGTGGAAGAAAGAGAGGGATGAATTACAACAAACATAAAGACATCTGGCATTAGTCCATTAAAATGTAAAAAACTACCCAGGTTTCCAAAATGGCACGAGACCTTTCCTAGTGAGCATGCATGTGAGAAGCATGGGTTTGTTTTTATTGTGGTTTTTTTTAAAGTATATTTATTTTTATTTTGTGTGTGTGTGTGTGTGTGTGTGTGTGTGTGTGTGTGTGTGTGTTGCCTAAATGCATGTCTGTGTACCATGTGGCTGCTTGGCACCCACAGAACCAGAAAAGGACATTGAGTCCCTGGAACTGTAGTTACAGATGGTTATCAGCTGCCTGTGGGTGAGCTATCTCACCCACTGAGCACTGAGCTATCTCTCCAGCCCCAGAAACATGAGTTTTGAGGGGAGTGGAGAAAAGATCTCAGAGCACGGAGAACCCATCTTTGCATTAGGTTCCCTAAAGCTAATCTATTTGTAGAAGGCCAGTTGCTCCACTAACAGCCCAGGGTGGTCAGATTTCCTCTTTATATAGATAGGTGACTTATGGGAACGGGAACAAGATACAGGCATTCACAATAAAGTCAGGAAGCTTAAATCAAATACACTGGGGTGTGGGTCCAAGAAAGGCACACCTATAATTCTGGTTCAGGACAAAGCAATTAGCCTAATAGGCTTAATCAGTAGCAGCCTCTGGTTATTCACTGGTCTCAGGGCTCAGGAAGAGTCTTTTGGCAGTTCCCAGATTCTGATACCATAACTGTCAACAAATCAGATCGTATTTTAAAGAATTAAATGCCATTCTGCATTAAAACAACAGTTTGTGAACTGGGAGAGTTCAAACTGTGCTATGACCTTGGCGCACAGGAGTCACTGTGCTGTTTCTAAAACATAAGTGCAGAATTATATTGATCTTTACTGTGATCAGTTCATTATAAATGCATGCTCCTATTTTAGAGTAAGTAGAACTATATAAGCTTATTAGGCTGTAGCTGATTGGTTCAACCTTATCTAATCATGCTGACAAAAAAAAACCCCCGATAAATTCCATTTACATTTAGAGCTATTATCTTGAGAGAAGTAAGGGTCTGCCGTGAGCAATCAAGTTACCCCATAAAAGAAAAACAACACTTAGACTACATTGTTGGTGCCGTGTGTGAGGAAGTACACCTGTGATCCCTGGACGCTGAGACAGGAGGGTTGTGAGCTCAAGGGCAGCCTACATAGTGAGATTCTACCTCAAAATAAAAAAAAAAAAAAAAACCCAACTATTATTGGTAGCATCAGAATGGTCCCAGTTCCTTTGAGACCCAACAAGAACAACAATAAACAATCTCTTGATAAATGTGTTGTGTTATCTCTCTCCTCTCCTCTCTCTCTCTCTCTCTCTCTCTCTCTGGTACCAGACATTGAACCATTCTCATGTGCCTCCCGTTTGCTAGTATCATTCTTGAGACACTGTCTTAGTTAGGGTTTCTATTGCTGCAATGAAACACCATGACCAAAGAGACTTGGGAGGAAAAGGTTTATTTCACTTACACATCCACATTACCGTTCATCATCAAAGGAAGCCCAACCAGGACCTTAAGTAGGGCAGGGATCTCAAGGCAGAAGCTAAGGCAGAAGCCGTGGTGGAGTGCCGCTCACTGGCTTGCTCAGCCTCCTTTCTTATAGAACCCAAGACCACCAGCGCAAGAATGTCACCACCCACAATGGGCTAGGCCATCCCTATCGATCACTAATTAAGAAAATGTCCCACAGGCTTGCCTATTTATAGAGGTATTTTCTCAGCCGAGGCGCCCTCCCCTCTGGTGACTCTACCTTGCGTCAAGTTGATGTAAAACCAGTCAGTGTAGATACCATGCTGCTGAATGCTTTTTGAAGAGCTGCTACATTGAAGAAATTCTACAAAGAGAACAGAGGGGAGACCAAAAAATTACCAAAGAAATAATAATAAAAAAAAGAAAGAAAGAAATTTGCCTGTCAAAGAGTTAAAGGAAGACAAAGAGAAAAATATCCAAGTAAAATAATGAGCCAAGAACTAATTATTAATAAATGAAAACAGGCCAGGTGGTGGTGGTGGTGGTGGCAGCGGCGGCAGCTCATGCATTTAATCCCAGCACTCGGGAAACAGAGACAGGCAGATCTCTGGGAGTTCGAGGCCAGCCTGGTCTACAGAGCAAGATCCAGAACGGCCACCAAAACTACACAGAGAAACTCTGTCTCAAAAAAAAAAGGAAGAAAGAAAGAAAACAGAAAAGAAAATAGAAAATAGTGTGAAGTAACTATAGCAGTCTACATGCCTCAGATGTGAGCAACATAGACAGAAAATGTTAATGAAGTATTATCTCCTGTGCTGTATTGGAAAGGCTGTGTGGTAAAAGCACAGCTAATTTACCTAACACTAAGAGCTCCTACCACATCACTTTTAAAAGATTCAACACACGACGAGGATGTACAAACGACATAAGCAACCATTCAGTGGAAAGACAAGCAAGTCTTTACAATATAAAAGAAGCTCAATTTCCTTCAAAGTTTTAAAAAATAATTAAAGGAAAACCGCATTAAGAGTCTGGCAAATACAAAAGTCCGATAACACAGTGTGTTGGGGAGAAATACAGGCAAACACATATTTATTTGTAGAGTATACATTGGCATGGCGATTTGGTAAAAATCTATCAAAACAAAAACTCGGATTTTTCTTTCCGAAAGTTCTCATTGCCCCACCTTTTAAGGAGTCCTGTTAGCAAGAAACCTCCAACTGTCAGCCCTTTCAAGTTTTGCCTCAGCTGCAGAGCACCACCCCACTCAAGGACAAGCTTTTCTGGGGCAGCCCACAGACTTTGATTGACAAGAAGGACTTGTTATTTCCAACCAATGCTGGAAGACTGATGAGTCATTTAAACCTCACAGCTTCCCCGTGGGGTTAGCTAAGGTACAAGGGTGGAGCAGGGGTCAGTCAACTTCTCCTTCTGCATAATTTCACTTCCTTCTTCTCTCTTCCGTAGCTGTTAGATTAAGGGCACTTCTAAAAACACATCCCAAATCTCCTTCCCAGAGAAACCAGCATTGTGTACATTTTGACCCCACAATTACACTTCTAGGAGTTTATTCCGTTGACTCAGAGGTAAAATGAAGTATAACATTCTCACAATTATTTATGGCAGATTATTTGTAAAAGCAAAAATTGATAATACCTTAAGCATCTGACTACACAAATTAGGTGACTAATTAAATGAAGGTGGGAAGTACAAGCAGGGGGATCCCAGAATTCCAGTCAGCCTGGTCTACAGAGTGAGTTCCAGGATAGCCAGGACTACACGAGAAACCCTGTCTCAAAAAACAATCAAAAAAGAAGAAAGGAAGAAAGAAAGAAAGGAAGGAAGGAAGGAAGGAGGGAAGGAAGGAAGGAAGGAAGGAAGGAAGGAAGGAAGGAAAGAAGGAAGGAAGGAAGGAAGGAGGGAAGGAAGGAAGGAAGGAAGAGGAAGTCTGTTCCTGATATGAAGGTCTTCAAAGTATCTAAGTGCCTATATTTTTAATTTTTTGTTTTCAATGCTTGTTCTACTTTGTTCTCTATTGCCATGATAAGACACCATAACAACAGGCAATTTGGAAGGAAGGGGTTTATTTGGCTTACATGTCCCCAATCATGGGGACCGTCATGAGGGGAAGTCAGGACAGGAACACAGGCAGGAACCTGGAGGCAAGGACTGACGTAGAGGCCATGGAGGAGTGCTGCTTACTGGCTTGTTCCTCATGGTTTGTTTTCTTACACCACCCACAGTGGAAAACGCACCACAGACTTGCCTTACAGGCCAATGTTACAAAGGTATTGTCTCCACTGAGGTTCCCTCTTTCCAGATGACTTCTAGATGACTTCAGCTGTGTCAAGTTGACAAAATACAAGCAGGACATTAGTTTACAGCATTTTTGGTTTGTTGAATGTTTGTTACAATTATTGCATGTGTGTATGTGTGTGTGTGTGTGTGTGTGTGTGCTCGTATGCACGCCATGGTACAAATGTAGAAGTCTGAGTATACCTTTGTGGAGCTGGTTCCCTCCTTCCACTTCACAGAGGTTCCAAGGATTGAGCTCAGGTTGCCAGACTTGATGAGGGCCTTTGTTGTTTTTTGTTTTAGATTTTGCTCTTTTTTTTTTTTTTTTGAGACAGGGTTTCATATAGCCCAGGCTAGCTTTGAACTAACTATGTAGTCAAGGATGACCTTGAAATTTTGATCCTCCTGCCTCCATTTCCCAAAAGCTGGAATTCTGAGCTGTATACTGGAAATATGAGCCATATCTGGCTCCTCCGTGTAATTTTATAGGAATGAAAGATGCAGGGGTAGGAGGCAGAAAGGGAACATTCGAGTACATATGAGCAAATAAAATGATCTACGTATACGAAAATGTCATAAGGAAACCTGTTATTTTGTATGCAGAATAAAACTGTAGAAAGCTAATGCCACTGGTTGTCTACAAGTAAATTTAAATGTCTCAGGAACAAAGATACAGGGAGATTTTTATACACCTTTGTATATTTTAAAAATTTAAATCCTAGCCAGGCATGGTGGCACACACCTTCAATTCCATCACTCCGGGGCAGACACAGGTGGATCTATGTGATCTCTATTCGAGGCTATCCTGGTCTACAAGAGCAGTTGCAGGCCATCCAGGACTATACAGTGAGTCCCTGTCTCAACAAATAAATAAAAAAACAAATAAATACATAAGTAAATACATAAATTAATTAAATAAATGTTTAAGTCATGTATGGGGATAGAGAAATGTTTCACAAATTAAAAGCAATGTCTGTCCTTCCAGATGACCTGGGTTTGATACTCAGTACTCACACGGAGGCTCACAGCCATCACTAACTCCAGTTCCAGGGAACCTGACACCAAACACATCCATGATGCACAGGCATGCATATAGACACATAAAACTAAAAATTTAAAAGTGAAATCATGTAAATGCATTCTTTTCCATTGAAATCTATGTGTCGGTGGGGCTGGAGAGGTGGCCCAGTGGTTAAGAGCACTTGCTGTTCTTGCAGAAGTCTGGAGTTCAGTTCTCAGCACTCATATTAGGTAGGCTCACAACCACCTTAAACTCCAGTTCCGGGAGATACTAGACCTCCTCAGACACATACACATGAACATATGCACAAATAAACTGTAAAACCAACCTCCTAAAAGAAAAAAAAAACCAATAACTCACTATGGGTTCTGGAAATGTATTCAATATTGAAATGGTCAATTGAACGTTAAATACCACAGCTTCCATTCCGAATGCCTCCTCTGGCCATGTAGAAGTTCACTGAGTTGCAGACTTTGGGTTTGTTTGATTTTGGTACATGATATTTTTATGTAATTGTAAGCTTTTTTTAATAATAAAGTTTATAAAATTAAAAAAGACTAATATATAAATGTGTTAATAACTATTAGAAAGAAATGTGGCCTTTGAAAATATGTATAAAAACTACATATGCACAGCCTTGACACAATAAAGATGAATAAAGACATACTTGTTAAATAAGATACAAAAACAATGTGATTGTACTTTAAAAATCTATACATGTATACAGCTGTACATATGGACATAAGCATAGGAAAGTTTTGAAGGGTATAAATATTGAGTAATGTCATCATTATGGGAGGCTTTATAATGAAGAGGATTTTTCTTTTCTTTTTTCTTTTCTTTTCTTTTCTTTTTTCTTTCTTTCTTTCTTTTCTCTTCTTTTTTTTTTTTTTTTTGAGACAGGGTCTCACTATGTAGTCTTAGCTGACCTGGAACTCTCCAGACTAAGCTGGCCTTGAACTCACAGCAATCTGCTTGACTGTTCTGCCTCTCAAATGCTGAGGTTAAAGGCCAGGCACCACTACACTCAGTTCCAAACAATTATTTTGTTTGTTTGTTTTTTTGAGACATTGTTTTTCTGTGTAGCTTTGCGCCTTTCCTGAAACTCACTCTGTAGCCAAGACTGGCCTCAAACTCACAGAGATCCGCCTGCCTCTGCCTCCCAAGTGTTGGGATTAAAGGCATGTGCCACTACCTCCCCTCCAAACAATTCTTAATTATTTGAATTTAAAGGTAAGTATGCTCTTACAACTAAAATGTTTAAAAAGTATGAGAAGGCAAAGGTTTTTTCTTTTAAAAATAAAGATTTATTTATTTATGTATGAGTGCTCTATCTAGAAGGCATCAGATCTCCCTAGAGATGATTGTGAGCCACCATGTGACTGCTGGGAATTGAACTAAGGACCTCTGGAAGAGCAGCCAGGATTCTTAATGTCTGGGCCCTGAGAAGATAAAAATTTAAAACAGGAGAAAACAAATAGTAGTAATTATTTTATAGAAAAAAAATAGAGTTCTTATGAGAAGGTTGAAAATCTAATCACAGGGGGTATAGCATTATCACGAGGGTGCAGCATACTGACCATCTTTGCTGTCTTGTTTAAACTTGATTCCAGGGGTACCAGGCTCAACTGCTGAATTTCCTAGCACTAAATGAAAATAAGGATATTTACAGCCTAGCATTAACCTTGAATAGAAATGAGGACATGACCGCTCCTAGGTATTGTTGAGGAGAAGGGTTTATTGTAGCTATGAGGAACAGTACAGCCAGAGGCATATGGAAGGGTTCAGACTGAACCAAGCCATTGGGGTGTACACAAAGAAGAAGAGAAGAGGGAAGAGAGGAGAGTGAGCATGCAGCCTACCCTTAAGAGCAGCTAGAAAACCTTTTTTAAGTATAAACATTTAAATGCTTGATGGAAAAAAAATCTAAGTACAGGGAACATCTGAATATCATTTACTCAAATTTATCAATTTTGAACATTTCAGTGTATTGGCTTTATCACTTTCTGTCTAGTTATTTTATGTGGTGATATTTTACCTGTGTCCCCCAATAAAGTTTATCTGAGGATCAGAGGAAAAGCCAGCCACTATATTAGACATAGGGGTCAGGCAATGGTAGAACACGCCTTTAATCCTATTACTCGGGAGACCGAGATCCATTTGGATCTCTGGGAGTTCAAGGCCACACTGGGAACAGAGCCAGGTGTGTTGGCACATTCCTTAAATTCCAATACTAGTTAACCATAAAGGTCTGGAGGTCTGTACAGATAGACAGGAAGTGACAGAGCTGGACAGGAAAAGGAAGTGATGTAGCTGGGCAGAGAGAGGAAATGAGATAGCAGAACAGAAAGGAATATAGGTGTGGGTATACAGGAAGTAGGTCTCTTTGGAAGCTGAGGGTTGGTAAGATGAGGTTGGCTTTGACTTGTCCTATATCTCTGATCTTTCAGAACTTACCCCAATATCTGGCTCTGGGTTTTTATTAATAAGACCGTTTAGCAATTCATCTCACAATTTTTTTTTAAAGCTGAGGATCGAACCCAGGGCCTTGCACTTGCTAGGCAAGTGCTCTACCATTGAGCTAAATCCCCAACCCCCATCTTACAATTTTATTTCTTCTAACCCTTTTGAGAATACGTAGCATACATTATGCTCTTTACTTCCCTGCATGCCGTGTTAAATTACTAAGACAAATATTCTTTACATAACCACACAGTTATCAAATATCAATATTCCCATTCCTTCAATTGTTCCAATAAATCTTTTATAAGATGTTCCCTTTTGGTACAAGTTTCCAGTTAGGGTCCTGTCCTAACTCCAGTGGCTGAGACTCCTTAGTCCTTTTTCATACATAAAGCTAGGTCCTTCTGCCTTTTTGTCTTCTTTTCACACACACACAAAAAAATCTAGCTTCTCATAAACTTTTTGCTTACCCCTTTCAGTCTCCATCGATGATGTGTGCTCAATCTTTACCATGGTAACGGCACACTGGTGGGTTTTTTTCCAATCTGCCCTCTTTGGATTTATCAGCGGTAGTAACTGTATGTTAAGGGAACAGCTGTCAGCTCTCATCCATTTGTGCATCTCCTGCTCTTTATTACTAAAGACTCTTGTTTTATTCCATGGGTTATATATGACCCATTAGTCCTCTTTAATACCCCAATTATCCCACAGTCGGCCACTTTGACACCCTTCAAGCTTTTGGCATGTGCCTTTTGATTTCCTGGGCACAGTCTTACTTTCTAGCACAAGATGTTCCAGATCTTGCACCTTTCTCCCCTTACTCTGAATTCAGCCGCTTCTCCATGAAGTCCTGCTTCCTTGTTGTGGAAAAAAAAAAAAATGTATTTGGAAATCAAAATAGGAGAAGTGATTTTTTTTTTTATTTTGAAGTTATTTTTAACCACAAAATGAAGAGGAATGCATTTAAAATTTTATTTGTATTTGATTTAGCTGGTCTTCCTTGCTCCCTTGTTAAAAAAAAAAAAAAAAAAAAGGAGGGAAATTAAAAGTTTTAAAAAATATTTTCTCATTTATTTGAATGTAATTATTTCCATACTTACTGGGAAAGAACACACACACACACACACACACACACACACACACACACACACTACAACAGCAACCAGGAATTTAATTTCTAGATGATACTGGGCTATAAGAGTTCCTCAAAAAGAATGGGTTGGGATGTAGCTCCATGCTAGAACTGAGTGCCAGGATGTAGAACGCTTCCTAGAATGCACCGGGTTTGAAGTTCAGTCCCCAGCACGACAAGAGACAGGAAAGCTTTGGAAGTCTGCATAGATTTGAAAAGCCTATAATTTATAAAACCCTGAAGATAAAGATAACTAAAGATGGGCATCTCTTTTGAATTCGTTTGAAAGAAATGGAATGAAAGCTTTATGAAATTGCATTTTATTTGCTGAGATGCCTGTTGCAGGAGACATTTTACTTTTCACAGTCGTGTAATAAGTTGAGCCTGCTGTGGTAACATTTGGAATTGTTACTTTTATGTATGTGATAAAAATAGATAACTAGGAAATGCTCGAAAGTATGTCAATTTATATGTTAGCCAAATGAAATAAAACATTCTCTCTCTTGATAATACAGAACTCTCAACATAATGTACTTTTGATATACTGAAGGCAAAATAGAGATATTTGTGCTATGGCATGGAAGAAAAAACAGAATCCATTTATTTTCCCATACAACATTTGCATGGAAATCATGTGGGAGTTCAAAAATTCGGATTTCTGAGCAGCATTCTAGTCCAATGAGCATACCTTATGATCCAAGAATCTGTGTTACTTTAACCTGAGCCAGACTTAGTGGTGTATGCCTATAATCCCTGCACTTTGGAGGCCGAGGCAGGAGGATTACCATGAGTGAGAACAGCATGGACACCCTGGTCCATATGGAAAGAACTTGCCCCCCAAAAACTAAAACAAAACTGTTCCCAGGTAAGTGTAAGACATTTTATCACCAGAGTAGCTTGTGGGTTGGGGGGGAAGGCTGGGTGGAAGTCAATTTCTTTTAACATTTATTTATGTATTATTATGCATATGAGTATTATGTGGCAGGGGGACAGTGGTGGTAGCAGACATGAGGATGGAGGTTAGAGAACAGCTTGCTGTGTATGTAGCTGAGGATAGCCTTAAACTCCTGATCCTTTTGCCTCTATCTCTCCAGGGGTTCTAGTCACACCCCACCATGCCCAACTTAATCAATGCCTTTCTTGATCTTGATAGATTTTTGTTGGTTTGATTTTTGAGACAGGGTCTTATATAGCTCAGACTGGCCTCAAACTTACTATGTAACTAAGTATGACTTTGAATTCCTGAACTTACTGCCTCTATCTCTCATATGCTGAAATTACAGTTGTACCACATCTGGCTAAATTTTTTAAATCAACACATATAGTGATAATTTTTTCTCTTTTCCTTGTTCAAATAAAGAGTTAATTTAGCTACAACTAAGGTCCCATGAGCCTCCAAAGTGTTCTATCGCATTTAGGATGCAAATTGAAATGTACAATTTTCAGAGCTAACAGACCTGCTTCTCAAGGGCAATGTATACTAAACAACTATTAATATATAGGGAAGGCTTTTTACTTCCTCCTTATCTCCTCTCTCTTTTCATTCAGTTCTTCATATTGTAAGTATGTGCCACAACATAAATCTGAAGGTGAGGAGGGGACAACTTCAACCAGTCAGTTTTCTCCTTCCACTCAGACTTGGCAGCAAGTCTTTTTCATAGTTTGAAACAGGCTCTCTTTAAGTAATCCACACTGGCCTAACTGCTGGGAGACATGTTGGGGAGTGTCTGGAAGGCGTGAAGTGGAGAATTGGAGGTGGATAGGATTAAGATACATTGTATACATGTATGGAATTGTCAAAGAATAAAGAAAAGATGTTTAAAAAAAAAAACAGTGTGAGCCTCATGGCTGGTGGGAAGAATCTCATTAGCACTTTCTCACTTACCACAGAGCGGAGTTTAAATAGAAAGAGACACAGAAGAGATTCATTTTGACAGCAGAGAAACAAAATCGGCAAAGAAATGCGCTCGGGATTCTGCAAACCCGCCGGCTTTCCCGCCTAAACAGGAAGGGGGCGGGGCCGATCTATGGGCGGGGCCGGAGGTCAGGGAGGGCCCAGGCGGGACTCGAAGAGTGGGCGGGCCCTAAGGAAGGGCGGGGTTGCCTCTCCGTCCCTCCCCATTTTTTTTTTTTTTTCCTTGGTTCCCTCCCTGCTGCGGTTCGCCGACATCCCGGCAGGCCCAGCGGCTAAGGGGAGTCACGTGAGAGTGGGCGGCGGACGCAGGGCTGGGTTCCGCGGCGGCTGCGTCTCTATGGTCGTCGGAGGTGGGCGGCTTTCCTTGAGTTGCTGCTAAAGCTGGAGCTCGGACGGGTGAGTGCGAGGACTCCGGTCTCTGCGCGGAGACCGCGGTTGAGGGGAGGGGAAGCGGGTTCGTTTTTAGGGACGAGCCTTTCGTCTGGCTCTGAGATCCGGCCACTTCTCAGGTCCGCCGGGACAGCTGTCTTGGTGATGCTGTCGGGGATACGCTGAGCTGACTGTCGGTCCTCCGCTTCCTTCACTCTTTACCCCTGTCCGGGGAGAACTTGTGGTGCCCGGCTTCCAGCCTCAGAGTGCATCCTCTCCACCGGTGACTGGTTCTCCTGGAATTCGTGGATGTGGTGGGAAGTGGATGGAGGAGTTTACAGCTGCGACAGAAAGATAGATTTTTATTTTATTTTATTTTTTATGGGCTAGAGAGAAGAGGGAAATCGTTGGCTCCTTAACTGCAGACTTCTCGGACTGTTCCGTTTTCATTCTCGCTGGCGACTTTGCGTTCTCAGTCTCGCTCTTTCTCTGTCTGTGTCCGGTCCCATTCGGGGCTACCCTGATGTTTCAGGAATGAGCCAGGTATTACTGATTATACGTGAATGTTGGAAGAAGAGTTTAATCGGACTGTGTTTTATAATAAGTTGTCACTTTTTATAAATCTTAGGGTTTACTTTTTTTTTCTTTCTCTTTTTCTTGCTGGCCTTTTCAGGTGCTTGAAGTAAGTGCAAATATCTCTACATGTAAATAGAATAAACATTTTATAACTAAGAATAAAACATTTTCTTCCTGCGACGCTTAAGAAAGACCCATCCCCCTTCCGTTTGTTTTTAAATAGATTCCACTTTTGGGGTGGCTTCTTTGATAGACCTCTGTTTACGGTAAAGCAGCCAGTAGGGTCAGGTGCGAAGGTGATGTAAGCACCATTAGAAAGGAATTTGTGCATGAGATGAAACAAGTCCAGAGTTGACAGCTGTTGGGGAATTCAGGTCTCACTGATTGTCACCAAACAAAAAAGTTGGCCAGGCCAGAGTGACCCTCCTGATTGCTTTCTGATGTGGACAACGTGATGCTCGGGTCGATTATTTACTGATCTTAAAGAGTTTAGAATGCCACTTCTCTGGGAAGGTATTCTGGCTTGCGGCTACTTTGTTTGGTTTGGTTTACTTTTGTTTCTGTTCTCTTTTCTGAAACAGGATTGGTTTGTTTGTTTGTTTGTTTGTTGCCCATCAGTTTGGCCTTAAAGTCTGCATCCCTTCTGCCTCAACCTACTGACGGGTGGGTGGGATTACAGGCCTGCCCCACCTCGAAGGCCTTAATAGGGCCTGTCCCCATTTCTCATAAATCTCTTGATTGTCTGTTCCACTTAAAGACATTAACCTGGCTACCTGCATGCCAAGAAAGCGTCATCAACACCTAAGTATCCTTAGAGAGGGTCATAAAATTTGAAATAATATTACAAAAAGTGAAGGTTTAGGAATGGCTTGTGTGCCTGGGGAGAGTGACAGAGACTAAGAAAGGCCGGTAAAAGCAGGTGAATCACTGCCTTCAGTGTTGTTGTCCTAGAGTCTCACAGAGTAGTTACTGTATTCAGTAAATTGATTTATCTGTTGAGACAGTGTTTCACTGTGTTGTCCAAGCTGGCCCTGAAGTCTCAACCTCCTTAATAATTGAAACAGCAGGCATGTGCCACTGTATTCAGCTTCATTCATTACCCTTTTTAGGCTTTTATAGTCTCAAAAAGTCCGTCCTAAGACTTGCTTTCTTATACTTAAGAAAAAAAACCTAATGATGTATAATTTCTCCCATAATTGAATATCACATGAAATAATTATAACCTATATTTAACCCAACAACTGTTACACAAATCTTAGAAGGTCTTAATAAAAACAAACCTGGAGGCCAGATATTGGGATGAACACTGGAAGATCAGAGAAGCAGAACAAGCCACAGCCAGCTCACTGCCAATTCCTCAGCTGATCCTGTTTCCTCAGACTGGATCCTCTGTGTCCTCATCTGAATGAATCTCAGCTGAACTGCTGCTAAAAGCCTAAAAGCTTAACCTGCTCTAGTTCCTTGTTTTCATGCCTTATATACCTTTCTGCTTTCTGCCATCACTCCCTGGGATTAAAGGCTCTAGTTACCATGCCTGGCTGTTTTCAGTGTCGCCTTGAACCCACAGAGATCTGGGCGGATTTCTGCCACTGGAATGCTAGGATTAAAGGCTTGTGTGCCACTATTTTCTGGCCTCTATATCTAGTGGCTGTTCTGTTCTCTGACCCAAGATAAGTTTATTAGGGTGCACAATATTTTGGGAAATATAATATCACCACAAACAACTACTTCAGACCTTTTTTAAAATCATTTTTTAAAAGATTTATTTATTTATTATGTACACAGTATTCTGCCTGCATGTATGGCTGCAGGCCATAAGAGGGGACCAGATCTCATTACAGATGGTTGTGAGCCACCATGTGGTTGCTGGGAATTGAACTCAGGACCTCTGAAAGAGCAGTCAGTGCTCTTAACCTCTGAGCCATCTCTCCAGCCCCCCCCTTTTTTTTAAATAATTTATTAGACTAAAGTAACTAAGAAGCTCCACTCTCCACCCCCACAGTTGGACTAATATTTAATGGCATTCTTCTGCCTCAGCCTCCAGAGCACTGGCATTGCAGGCATATACCATCAGGCTGGCCAATAACGCCTTTTTTAGTGTAACTTTTTTAACTTTGAAACTTTGAAGTTAGTTTTAGCTCCTGAACAGTTTTTATAATGTTGAAAGCACATGATAAATATTATCCATTTTCCCCTGAAAGAGTTATTTGGTATTCCTCCTTTTATATAAAAATCCCTTTTTAAAAGTTTACCTCAGCATTCCCCCAACTCAGAATAGAAATAGCTGCTGCTTTTTGTTTGTTTGTTTTTGTTGTTGTTGTTTTCTAGACAGGGTTTCTCTGTGTAGTTTTGGTGCCTGTCCTGGATCTCGCTCTGTAGACCAGGCTGGCCTCGAACTCACAAAGATCTGCCTGGCTCTGCCTCCCAATGCTAGGATTAAAGGCGTGTGCCACTACCACACGGCAGAAATAGCTTTTTTTAGTGTCAAAAAGAAGAGGCAATTCTTTTCAGATGTTTTGTCTACTTTAGTAAAATCAAGAGAAAATAATGTTAATGCTTTAAAAATATGAAATGTTACTATCTGGGCATGTTTGAGAAGCCAGAACATTATCTTTATATGTTTCTGTTTCTTATTATAAAAACAGTGTGTTCTGTTTAAAAAAAAAAAAAAAAGGAAATGTTACCAAAACTATAACATTGGGCTGAGTGTAGTTTTGCAGGCCTTTAATCTGAGCCCTCCAGAGCAGAGGCAGGCAAATCTCTTTTGAGTTCCACACCATCTTTATCCACATAGTGAGTTCCAGGCCAACCAGGGCTACAAAGTGACACTGTGTCTCAACAAAGAAAAGAAAAGAGAAAAGTTCTACAAAGTGACACTGTGTCTCAACAAAGAAAAGAAAAGAGAAAAGTTCCCCCCCCCCTCTCTCTCTCTCTCTCACACACACACACACACACACACACACACACACAGAGAGAGAGAGTCATAATTATAATTAACCCGTTCTCCTGCCAGCAGGGAATCATTTCCCTTTTGGGGGGATGTAATTGCGAATACTAATTGAAAAATAACTGAAACCTGGCCTCATACTCCTTTGAAAAGCTTAACAGTAGGTTTACACCTGTCACACAAGTGTAGAAACCCCAGAAGACACCCTCTTGTCCACTACACATCTAGCCCTTTTCTGTATCAGCATCTCATTGGTCAGCAAAGCCAGCTTGCCCCAGAGGCTCTCCCTAAGAATGCTGTTGGTGGCCAGGCTTGTGTTTCTTTCTTACCATGAATTAGGGCAAGGGAGAACATGGTCTCAAACCACACAAATGAATGTGGGGAATTAAGTTTCTGAGGTACTGTGTCCCACTGCAGGGAGGAGGGTTGTATGAAGGTGGAAGCAATAGATCGTCACAAGTGTGTGTAGTTTAACTGAAGGGGTCTGGTTTTCCCTTGCAATATAA
The DNA here is from genome assembly GCF_903995425.1 of Onychomys torridus. Lineage (NCBI taxonomy): Eukaryota > Metazoa > Chordata > Mammalia > Rodentia > Cricetidae > Onychomys > Onychomys torridus. Next base: position 41,953,035 of record NC_050460.1, read on the forward strand.
ATTACTTGGGTTTGCCGGTTTTTTGCCTTGATTTTTGCTTTTTAAAACATCTATTATTAACTTACAGGATTTGAAATTTGTGCTGCTCCTTTGCATATATGTGTTTTGTTGTTGCTCATACAGTGTCTTTGCTCTGGAGTATTTGTGTGTTGGCTTTTTTTTTTTTTTTTTAGCTGAGGATCGAATCCAGGGCCTTGCGCTTGCTAGGCAAGTGCTCTACCACTGAGCTAAATCCCCAACCCTTGTTTGGCTTTTTTACATGTATTCATTTTTATTTTGTGAGTATGGGTATTTTGCCTACATGTATGTCTGTGCACCATGTCTGCAGAGGCCAGAAGAGGGCATTAGATCCCCTGGAACTGGAGTTTTAAGTAGTTGTGAGCCACCATGTGAGTGCTGGGTACTGAACCCAGGTCCTTTATAAAAGCAACAAGTGCTCTTAACTAGTGAGCCATCTTTCCAGCTCCAATTATTTGGTTTCATAACCTATAATATATTGTAAAATTGGCCACTTTGTCAAAATTTCTTTTATCTTAGCACATACTCTATTGCTGAGGTACAATTTATGTGCCAAACCCAATCATTATTGGTACTTTTTGTATTATAGGTTAACTTGACTAAGTATCTACAGCTTATGAATAGAGAATAAAAATGTTTTAAGTGATTGAAAATCGGTGATCAATAAGATTAAATTCTAGGTTCTCTTCATTATTTTGCTTAAAAGTGTCTTGGTGTAGAGACTACTTTATGTTGAGTGTTGCATGGAAAATAAACACTATAACTCACTATTTGCTGTCAACTGGATATTAACTCTAAAACTAGTTAACATTAGTGTCTTGTTTTCTCTCTTTGTAATGATTCATTATATTTTAAGAGGAACAATAATTAAAACAGCCTACTTTTAATGTCTTGTTTTCAATGGAAAGAAATGTTCAGTGGCTGCTAGCTGCTGAACGAGCTGCTGATACTGGGGGCAGAGGTTTCGATGAGGTCTGTTCTAACTCCACCTCCATCACTTCTTGATGGTGAGTGGATAATCCCTCTGAACTTGAGTTTGTCCTATTGCTCGTGGGAGTGGTCATGTCTGTCTCTTGTGTGGACAAGGTTAATTAGTACATAGCAGGTACATGGGATGTGTAAAGTTCTGATCACATGTAATTTTAATAACAGCAGAAATAATGTCTTAAGTGATTTTATTTTTCTAATTTTTGCCTCAAGTTGAGGGCGGGGGAGAGACAGAGAGAGAAAGAGAGAGAGAGAGAGAGAGAGAGAGAGAGAGAGAGAGAATGTTTAAAATATACAGATGCCTAAGCAATGAATTAATTAGATTGCCCTTCAAATTGTCTTGATTTTAAGGTGCTTGAGTTTTATCTTACATACATGTCAGTAAAGTGGGAGACTTTGCTAAACTATACTTATTAAGGTGTTTGAAGAATACCTAATCCAAAAGTGGTTGCTGGTGGGCCAGTTTAAAGAGGGCTTTAAGTTTTCTAATTTATATTTATTTGTATGTGTGTGTGTTTGCCAGCATGCCCACCCACACACCTGTAAAGAAGAAGTGATGCTTTCGGAACAAGATGTGCTAGATACGGGCAGGTAGGAGGGATACCACCAGCGTAAAACGTAACTTTAAAAATAAAAGATAACAGTGGAATTGGAGAACTGTGAGAAGTGATTAACTTTAAATATAATTAGTGATCTGGCATTGGGAAGTTAAATATTGCCACATATAGAGGTGTGTTAACTCAGTTATATTTCCTGAGCTAAAACTAGCAAGTTCAAAGTGAGTTTTACTGTTCGATATCGCTCTGGCTGTTTCCAGAGGTCCTGAGTTCATTTCCATAGAGGAAACCATAGTTCAAAAGCACACAGAAGCTCACAACTGTCTGCATCTCTTATTTCCAGGGGATCCAGCATCTTCTGACTTTCCTGGGTACCAGGCATGCACAACAGACAGACATGCAGGAAAGACATCCATACTCATACCAATAAAAATATGTTTTTAGTAAAATAAAATAAAATTTAAACTTTTTTTTAAAGACAAGGCCTCTGTAGCCTTGAGTGGCCTCAAACTCCAAGCAGTCCCTATGTCCCAGCCTCCTAAGTGCTAAGATTACAGGTGTGGGCCCAGATGTGGGGATGGAATGGAGGCTTTAGGGTATTTGAAGCCTAGTGATCTATTTGAAGCCTCGTGATTAGGAACAATGGATTGATGAGATGGCTTACCAGGTAAAAAGCACTTCCTGTGCAAGATTGCTGATGTCCTGAGTTGTGTCCCATGGTAGAGAAAGAGAACCAAATCCTGAGAGTGCAACACATACACACACACACACACACACACACACACATTCACACACAGATACACACGTTCACACACTCACACTCACTCTCTCACACACACACTCAGACACACACTCACACTTTCACACATACTCACACTCTCTCTCACACACGCACACACTTATACTGAAACAAAAACTTAAGAAAAATAGTGCAGCATCTCCTGGATGAAAGGAAGCCACTGCTGCCATTTACTGACGAAGTTGAAGAACCAGCCCTGTGGCTACTGAGGAATAAGTAGGAGAACGGATGCCAGGCACTTAGTGCTCAGTGCCCTCGCGGTAGCGCTCATTAAATGCTGGCATCAAGCACTTCCGGCTACCAGTTGTCTCGTTAGAAGAAAGGACTGTAGAAAGGGGACGTTTGTGAGCTTAACTGAGACTCCAATTTCATGTGGAACTGTCGAGGGCTATGAGTAAAGTGCTGTGGCTCTCTCCGTCTTGGAGTCTGTGGGCATCTGCTGGAAACGGGACTTCTACAGGGACGATCTGGATGGCTGCTGGGAAAGGCTCTTTGCTAACTCTAAGCAGTATCTCTGGAGCCAAAGAAAGCACACAGCTGTCCTTAAAACTGGAGATACTCATGCCCAAGATGAAACAGAATTCTGCTTGGGCGAGAAGTATGCTCATGTCCATAAAATAGAAACCACAGAGCGACTCCTGGTGGAAAACGGGTCAAAACCAGAATGATTTGGAGAGAGAGAACCAGGCCCATGGAAACAGTGGCTCGTACATTAGAATATATTCAGAGCGTATTACTAATTTGAATTTGTGATAATTGCCTTACAGTTATAAAGGACAATATTATGAAGATATCTTGGGGTGAAGTGTTAACTGTAACTTCCTTTGAAAAGTTCAGAATAAGCCGGGCGGTGGTGGCACACGCCTTTAATCCCAGCACTTGGGAGGCAGAGGCAGGCGGATCTCTGTGAGTTCGAGGCCAGCCTGGGCTACCAAGTGAGTTCCAGGAAAGGCGCAAAGCTACACAGGGAAACCCTGTCTCGAAAAACCAAAAAAAAAAAAAAAAAAGAAAAAAGAAAAAAGAAAAAGAAAAGAAAAGAAAAGTTCAGCATAAAATAGCAACTGTACAACTGGAGGTGCAATTCCAGCAATAAAAGTGGAGGTGTGAAGCTCAGAAGTTAACGTTATCCGTAGGAAATACGAGGCGAGGGCTAGCATGTCTCAAAAACAGAACAGCAAAGACTCATCGTGATAGAGAAATAGTTGAGGTGAATAGGAAGATATGCTCAATCTAGAGGTGAATAGGAAGACATGTTCAATCTAGAGGTGAATAGGAAGACATGTTCAATCTAGAGGTGAATAGGAAGACATGTTCAATCTAGAGGTGAATAGGAAGACATGTTCAATCTAGAGGCGAATAGGAAGACATGTTCAATCTAGAGGTGAATAGGAAGACATGCTCAATCTAGAGGCGAATAGGAAGACATGTTCAATCTAGAGGTGAATAGGAAGACATGCTCAATCTAGAGTCAAATAGGAAGACATGTTCAATCTAGGGGATGTGTTTGATGCTGTTCATAAGAGCATTCCTTGATCTTCTGTTTAGCAGTTTTGTCAACGCTGCTTATTTCTTTACAATTAATTGCATGGGCTTTGTGAAGTGTGCATTCTTATTTGTACCCAGCATTTGAAGAAGGAATTTGGATGTCTCCTTTGGCAATGGCTCCCACTGCTGTTAGCCTAGAGGTTTTCATTTCTTGCTCTATAGGAAAACACTCTGACCATCAATAATGTCCTTCCTGGCTCTGTGTTTTCTTTGGGCTCAGATTAAAGTCGATGGAAAACTCTTCAGTACTGTGTATTTCTTATTGAGATGAGGTGTTATTTATTTATTTATTGGTTATGAGGATGGATTGTAGCATCTTGAATGTTATTGTGGAAAAATCTCAGATTCTTCTGTGAGAAATTAGCTAAATATTCCAACCTCATGAACCTAGATTTCGTTTTAGTTGATTAAGTCTGTGTTAGTTTCTTTTCCATATATATGAATATGTATATAATCTATGTATATTACTCTGCTTATGTTTTCACTTAAGCCAGGGTCTCACTCTGTACCCCTGGCAGGCCTTGGCCTTAACAGTGATCCTCCTGCCTCTGCTCCTGATCCTCTTTGCCTGGGACTACAGATGTGCACCACCACACCTGCTTTGCTCAATGTTAAGCATATTCACATTTATTTCTGTAACATAGGGTAGGAAGACAGTCAGACAGGGAGCTACTAGATCTGGCTTTGTCTCCCACTTTGCTGCTTGCTGGCTTTCTGTTCTTGAAATTGATGAGGTCTCCTCTCTGGCTTACTGCCTTTCACATTGAAATCTTAAAAATTTCTGAGGTCATTTCATCTCTATATTCAAGTATACCTCCCCATGTCAATCAATGTTTGAGAGTATCGGGACCCACCATATACTAAATCATCTTGTCAAAATTGTTTGGGTTTCTTTTTTTAAAAAGATTTATTTATTTTTGTTTTATGTTTATGAGAATTTGCCTACATGTATGTATGTATGTGTAGCATATGCACACAGTGTCCACAGAGACCAGAAGAGGGTATTGGACTTTGGAAACGGGAGTTATAGATGGCTGTCAGCCGCCATGTTGGTTCTTATAACCAAACCTGGGTCCTCTGCAAGTGCAGTACCTGCTTTTAACCACTGAGCCATCTCTCCAGCCTCCTGGGTTTTTGTTGTTGTTTCTTAACAGAATATACATTTATTATCAACCATTTTTTGATGAGATTCTCTCTAGTTAAACCACCATGGATGATCTCTGCCCTTGACTAGTAAACTAGAAGTTTGAAGCACAGGAACACATCGTGTTTACGAGACAGGTCTTGCTCCCTTCTGTAGTCATGCCCTATCTATCCATCTCTTCTCCTGCCCCCACCATACGATTTTTATGCTGGCTTCTTGATGGTTGGTAATAGGTGTGTTTCTGTACTCACATCTACAAGAACTCTGGTCAGGCAGCTGTCTCCTGGTGCTGTGCACAGTTGACCTGGTTGTGGTAAACTTCTAGCTTCCTGACTCAGGCAGAGTGGCTTCTCTCTGTTATTAAGTCCAAGGCACTTCACTGTGTTTTACTCATTTCTATTAATTCCTTGTAAAACAATTCTTGTTAGCCCTTTTTAGTTACACTACCTGAGCAATTTCTATCCTTTTATAATTTTGAGTCTCAGGTAAGTGAATCAGTTGCTGTATATTCTTTACAATAAATTTTTTGGATTAGATTGGTTTCTTTCTTCTTTAATTACAATAAATATACATGGTATAAAATTTACACGTTGACCTCTTCCCCCGCACCCTACTCCCATCCCCTGGTACTGAGAGTTAATCCAGAGCCTCCAACATTCTAGGCATCATCTCTGCCACTGAACTATATCCCTTTGCACATTCACCATTTTGTATTACCCTTGCCTCATCCTTTTTCATCTTCCCAACACGAACTCTGAACTGTGAAATGATAACTTCCTGTCCCCTTTCTTCTAATCCTTGACAACAACTGGTGTACCTACTGTCTCCTGAGCCTGGTTATAGTTTAGGCACCTCATGTATACCAAGTCATGCAGTTTAGTCCTTTTGTATCTGGCCATTTTATTTGGTATAATTTGCCGAGGTTCATCCATGTGATGGCATATTCCACAACTCTCTTCCCTTTGAAGAGTGGAATACTATTCCATTGCAGGTATAGGCCCCATTCTGTTTGCCCATCTTCCATCAATAGCTACTTGGGGTGTTAAAACTTTGGTTATTGGGGGTAATGTTGTTGAAGTACAAGTATTTATTTGAATCCTTCCTTTCAGTTCTTTTGTGTGTATACCTAGGAGTAGAATGGGAGATTTAGAAGGTCGTGCAAGGGGCTTGAGAGATGACTCAGTGGTGAAGAGCACTGGTGCTCCTCCAGAGGACCCAGGTTCAGTTCCCAGCACCCACATGGCAATTAACAACAGTCCCAAGGGATCTGGACTCTGTAGGCACTGTATGCACACGCTGCACAGACAGACCTGAAGACCAAACACCCATCTACATTAAATAAATACATAAATAGGTAAAGGAGCTATGGAAATAGTATACTTTTCATAAAGGAGGCATAAAAAGGAAGGTACTGTAATGTTCCATTTTTGAGGAATTTTCAAATTGGAAACTCCCAAAATTTTGCATTCTTATCAGCAGTACATCTGGGTTCCAGTTTTTTCTACATTTATTTTGTTATTTTCTGATAGTCCGGTGGGTATCATGTCTCACTGTGGTTTTGATATACATTTTCCTCCTGACTCATGATGAACATTTGTCTAGTCAAGTCTTTTGCCCATTTTTAACTGGATTGTTTGTTGTTAGACCAGACACCCCCCCCCCCAAAAAAAAGACACAATCCCATTGTAGCCTGGGCTAACCTTAAACTCTGCATGTAAATGAGAATGACCTGAAACTCTGGATCTCCCGCCTCTACCTCCAAGTGCAGAGATCGCAGATGAATACCACCACTCACAGGAAGACAACAATTCTTAGTCAAAATGTGCAGTTTCTCAGAGAGGGAAGCAATTCCAAGCGTTTAAAGTGGAATTTACATTAGAAGAAAATCAACAACAACAACAACAGAAAATGTCTGATTTCCTGGATTCAACAGTATAAAGCTATAACAAGAACTGTTTCCCTCTTCTGTGTCTCATAGGACTCGGCAGTTCACATCAGATACCAATGTGTGGATTTCTTCCCCCACACTGACAATTCTCCGACACCGGCTGGGTGTCTCATGATTTAGTTCAAGTCTGACACTAACTGGAATAGATGCAGACAGTCCCCAAAGTTAAGGCGTTAGTCCCTCTAGACTGGTCCCTGCCCTTCACTCCCATCGCAAGCAGGAAACACCCATGTTCTCCACAGCTTTTGTGTGATGTGGCTGTGGGGGTCTTGGATTTGATCATTTGCTACAGGAACTTTCAGAGTTCCAGAATGTTCTACTTACTATTTTATTATGAGAGTGTGTGTGTGTGTGTGTGTGTGTGTGCGCGCGTGCGCGCTGACGTGTGCACACCCGAGTGCACACACACATTGTGGAGACAACTTGCAAGAACTGGTTTTCTCCTTCCACTATGTGGGTCCCAGGGATTGAACTCAGGTTATCAGGCTTGGTGGCAAGTGCCTTTACACCCACTGAGCCATCTCGCTGGCCCTTACCCTGTTATATAAAGGATACAACTTGGGATCAGGCAAGGTGGAGAAGCTGCTTAAGGTGCAGGGCTCCCATGCTGTCGGTACCTCTCAGGAGTTCAGCAGCTCATGCTGGTCAGTCCTGGCTTTGGGGGTTTCATAGAGGCTTGGCTGATCAAATAACTGGCGGTGATCCTTGAGCACATTTCCCCTCCCTGGGGATAGGAAGTAGGGCGGAAAATACCAACCTTCTGGCACCCAGCTCCCTTCCTGAAGCTTTCCAGGAGCACCTCTACCGCCCACCCCCCCCCCCCCCCCGCACCCCCGTAGTAATGTCCTGTGTTTATATATTTGTCATAGAAAAACACACTCTGAGGACCCAACGGTTTTAGGGAGCCAGGAGCCAGGAGTCAGTAAAGAGACCAAATAATCATCGTTCATAGCAAGGATAGATAATACATGCTTTTTAAAAATCCTGTCTTACTTTGCATTCTGATTGAATTATTTGGATTAAAAATGATACCTATTTATGCTTATATATTTATGTAATATTTCATTGAAAATTACTTTGCATAAAATACAGATCTTTTATTATCACCATCAGCAGGTTTTTCCCCTTTTTATTTTGTTTGCTTGCTTATTTGCTTGAGACAGAGCCTTGATATGTAACCCAGATGGGGGCTGGGATTCACTATGTAGCGAAGGCTAATTTCATAGTCTCCATCTTCTTGCCCTAGCCTTCTGAGCACTGGGTTGCAGGTGTGCATACCATGCCTGGCTAGCAGCATTGTCTTAGGTTGCTCTCCAAACAAACATTTATTTATAAAATTTGCTTCATGTTACACATTGTGCTCGGGAATGTGTGTGTGTACCTGTGGGTAGTGCCATGTGCACATGTGTATGAAGAGACCAGAGGAGAAGGCATCCTTGTCCCTGCTGGACCACTCTCGGTGCTGTTCCCCTGAGACAGGATATGCGGCTGAGCCCGAGCCAGGCTGGCAGTCATCAGGCCTTTGTGCACCTCCTGCCTTTGTTTCTACTCTGTCTCCTTGTGTTTGGGGGAGGTTGTTACAGGCACACGCATTAGCAGCCATGCCCAGGTTTTTATGTGAGTGATGAGGATTCGAACTCAGGTCCTCAGGCTTGTTTAGGAAGCATTCTTACCCGCTGCATCATCTCCGTAGCTCTCATCCTGGCCATTTGTGGTAGTCTATTATCCATATTTTCCTTTGTAAGCACACAATTGCCATCAGTAATGAAACATGGTCCTGACTTACTGAAAAATTGTTGTCCACTGAGAGGTCAAGATGGTTAAGTCTGAGATCTAGAACTAATGAATTATGTAGAGTGAGATATTTATGGGCCTCTGCTTATCAAAGCAAAGCGGAGTGAAGCAAAGCACAGGGCAGCAGCTCATACTTTTCCATGTTCAGTTTTCCATTATCTTATTGGAGTTCAGTTAAGTCCCAAATTTTAGAGCACCCTTTAAATGAGCAGGAGAAATGCTTGTTAAGAAAGGCCTGGTCTAGCCGGGTGGTGGTGGCACACGCCTGTAATCCCAGCACTCAGAAGGCAGAGGCAGGTGGATCTCTGTGAGTTGAAGGCCAGCCTGGTCTACAAAGCAAGATCCAGGACAGCCTCCAAACCCTGTCTCAAAAAAAAAAAAAAAAAAGAGAGAGAGAGAGAAAGAAAGGCCTGGTCAAGGGTGTGGTGTGGCCAGGAATGCTGTGTGGCTGGAGCTGTGGTCCCAGTGACGGAGGAGGCAGAAGTGGATCATCTGAGCACAAGATTTTAAGACGAGGTTTTGTAACATAGCAAGACTCCCTACCCCCCCTTTTTCTTTTTAAAGAAAATGTACCTGGGTAACTAGAAGTTAGATTATTTGTCAACCTGGCATGTTCAGTTTTAGAGAGAGACCATAAATACAGGCAATTGTTGCAAGGGAGTATGTTTAACGATGCTTGCTTCTGTGAATACTAGGGGAAAGACACTGGAATGGTTATTTATGTAGGAAAAGACTTCATTTGGCAGACATATATACCTGGTATACGTGTGTGACTGTCTATAAACACATTATCCTTACAGATTGGCCTGTACTACAAATAATTCTTTGCTGCTGAATGTGACTGTCAGTGATATGTCATTGACTCATATTTATTCCGACACAAAATTGTTACTGCGTTTTCTGTGTGTGTACCCTTTTCACCTTCTGGAAATCGAGCCTCGTACACATGGCCGTTGAGCACATATTCAGAGGAGCCCTTGAGAAGCAGAGCCATCAGCACACGAAAGGCGGCATCCTAGTACTGGTCCCTTCCTTCTGCCCTCTTGTGCCATTTCTACACCAGAGACAGAGTCCGAGCTCTTACCTCGGAGGAAGCTCCTGCAGTGTTGTGACCGTCCAGTGCTGCATGTGGTGCATCACTGCTGAGCAGTGCTCTGTTGTTTTCCTTTCACTAAAAACCCCCTCCTCCCGGGTCAGGCTCCTATGTTCTGAAGGGTTTAGCTTCAGCCACCCACCCAGTGCTGTTGCCATGTTAAAACTACTCACAAGACTCATTGTCTCCTACAGTGAATGAGTGTGTTGATGAATCACAAATAGCTATATAGCTATAGGCTTATGGGAGCCATTTACTTGTTTTATCCTAATTAGCTCTACCTAATCACTTTTGTGCGGTTAGATGTCATTGAGGTGCGTGTGCGTGTGTGTGTGTGTGTGTGTGTGTGTGTGTGTGTGTGTGTGTGTTTGTGTGCACATATGAGTGTGTGTGTGTCTTTTGAAACTGTTATTTTGTAACCCTCAAACTCACACAAGATCCTCCTGCCTCTGCCTCTCTAGTGCTGGAATTAAAGGCAGGTGCCACCATGCCTGGCTAAAGCATTTTTAATCTTACCTATATCATGTGCAGTCATTGTTGACTTGACTGTCTGCCTTTCATCAGACTTAAGAAGAAACACAGACAGGCTTATCTCTGTCTTCAGGTTTTCACTGCCTTGTAGTGGTTGGTTCCTGTGCACATGGAAGTTACGTCATGTCTCAAGCCAGCTCAGTGGATAAAAGCACTTGCCATGTAAACCTGGTGACCTGAGTTCGATCCTTGGAACCCAAGTAAAGGTGGAAGGAAAAAACCAACTCCACAAAGCTGTCCTCTGACTTCCATGCACGCATACCCACATAATATTATACAGATAATGAAGTTATAATATTTTTCCAATTTAAGTGCATTTGTGTGCTACTTTAATAAATCTGTCCTTTGTTGTAGAGGCATTAACCATGAACTTAGCATGAAAGAGAGGTAATTTTCTTCACATACACACACACACACACACACACCATATAGAAATCCTTTAGCCAGGCGTGGTTTTTTTGGCCTGTAGTCCAGCTACTTGGGAGGCAGGAACAGAAAGATATTTTGAGTTCAGATGATTGAGGGTAGGCTGGATAAAACTTCTTCATTCTCTCTTTTAGAAAAAGGATCTCACTCTGTAGCCCAGGCTGTCCTCAGACTCATCCTCAGCCACAGACTCATTACAAAACAATTGTACAAGTGAACCCCTTGTGCAACTGTCGTCGGGTTCGGGCTCAAAAAAACCACACCCCTTTGGGGCTGGGAAAATGGTTAAGACTACTTGCTGCTCTTCCAGAGTACCCAGGCTGGGCTCCCAGTACCCACATGTTGGCTCACAACTACCTGTAACTCAGTTCCAGAGGATCCAGAGCTCTCTTCTGGCTTCCGTGGGCACCAGGCACATACAAGGTACACACTTATTTATGCAGGCAAACACATACACACACACACACACACACACACACACACACATAAATAAATATCTCTTTAAAAGAATTTAAACGACTATTTCCTTCACTCCAGAAGTATAGTTTCCTTGTTCTATCTCGTATACACTTAGGTATTGACCACTGCAGTCATGGAATCACCACGGTAATCAAAAACAGAATAGCTCCCTTACCTCCAGAGAGTCCCTTGTGCCCCTTTGAGGTCACCCTGTTCCCTCACCCTCTGACCCTTGACACTCATTGATCTGTTTTCTGTTACCTTTTCTAGAATGTAATATCAGTGAGATCACACAGTATACAGTGTGGCTTTCAAAAGCCTTCAAAATTATTATACAGCAAAATGGACTTCTTTTTTCCTCATGTATAATTCTATGAAATTTGATACATGATTTTTTAATAGTCCAGACTCATTTTACCATTACCACAGGACGAAAAAGACTTTGCAAGCAGCTCTCTCATGCCGTCCTTGTCTACTCAGAGCTTCCCATGCCCCTGTTCCTTGTCATCCATCTATATGTTCTCTGCCACCATAGTTCCCTTGTGCACATGTGAATGTTCCGCACGCACCGTTTGAGACTGGCTGTTTTCATTCCGTGTAATACTTCTGAAATTTATCTAAGTTGTTACATGTATCACAAATCCATTCTTTTTTGCAGTTTTTTAAATGTTGTCATTTTATGTGCGGGGGTGTTTTTACCTGCGTGTACACCCGTGCACTAAATGCACACCTGGTGCCCATGGAGGCTGGAAGAAGACATTTGATGCCCTGGAACTGGAGTTGCAGATGGTTGGGAACTGTCATGTGGGTGCTGGGAATCGAACTCAGGGCCTCCAGAAGAACAACACAAGCGCTTATCCACCGAGCCACCTTTCCAGCCCTGACGAGTCTACTCTTGATTGTAGTTGAGTTTGATTCTATAGCTGTACCACAGTTTATCCATCCAGCTGTTGAAAGACATTTGAAGCTGTAGTTTTGGGCAACTTATAAAGAGGGCTTTTATAAACATTCGTGTATGGCTGCTTCTCTTTAACATAAGGTTTTGTTTCTCAAGGGTAAATGCCTTCACCCGGATTGCTGAACTTTGGGGTGGGGGCATGTTTAACTTCAGGAAACATCACATGCCCTCCAGCATGGCCGACCGCTGTGCATCCCAGCAGGGATGAACATACAAGAGTTCCCTCTGCTTTGCATCGTCTCTATACTCTGAGTTGCTTTTTCTCTTGGGCATTCAAATAGCTGTACTGAGGTGTCTCATTGTATTTTTTATTTTTCACTAGTGACCAATGAGTCTGAATACTTTTTTTAGGTGTATGTATGACTGGAGCTGTCAACGTTCATTTCTAAAGTTTTCCCAAGAACATGTTTTTCTAGGATAAATACCTAAAATTTATGTTAATCTTTTCATAAATTGTGAAAATAATTTTAGGTAGTAGTAGAGTAGAGAACCTTTAGGAACCTTAAATACCAGGAGAGTTTACACCAATAGACTCTTCTCAGTGACCTCAGCCCAGGTGCTCACCAGCAAGATTGGGATATCCCTGCACACTGTAAGCATGCCAGAATGACATGTTGTACAGCATCAAAGGAACAGTTGGAGACCAAGAACGCTGTTCCTATTGAAAACTGCAGCTGCGCCAGGTCCCCAGGAGTCAGCCACACCCTTTCACTTCTAGACTAGTGCACACTAAATCACAAGCACGCAGAGGAAAATGACACAGTCTATATGGAAAAGTGACAGGCTTCAGGACATAGTATTCCAAAATAGGACTGTAGGGGTCAGAATATGTCACGTCAAATGCATCCTCTAGCATGGATTATTTTGTAGCATGAATCTTAAAAAGGTCTTATTAATAAAATCAAACCTGAAGCCAGGTATTGGGGTGAATGCTGGAAGATCAGAGAAGCAGAACAAGCCACAGCTTCCTCACCTCGACAGTTCCTCAGCTGAACATGTTTCCTCAGATGGAAGCCTCTGAGTCCTTATCCAGATGGATCTTAGCTGAACTGCTGCTCAAAAGCCTAATAGCTTAATCAGCCAAAAGCTTCTAGTTTCTGGTCCTCATGTCTTATATACCTTTCTGCTTCCTGTCATCACTTCCTAGAATTAAAGGCGTGTGTCACCATGCCTGGCTGTTTCCAGTGTGGCTTTGAACTCACAGAGATCCAGGTGGATCTCTGCCTTCCGAATGCTAGGATTAAAGGTGTGTGTGCCACCATTTTCTGGCCTCTAAGTCTGTCCTGTTTTCTGACCCCAGATAAGTTTATTAGTGTTCACAATATATTGGGGAATACAACATCACCACATTATTTCAAGCTGATTATTTTGAGAAGCTACAATACAAAAGAAGGTCTAAAAACTGAATTTTGTAAGGCATTTATATTTACAAAGGAACCCCATTTAATGGGGTGTCTCTGGGGCGGGACTTAGCAGTGGAGAACGCACCTCCTTAAGTCTGCATTCATAATGTTACTCCTAATGCTTTGTTTGGTAGTGGGGTTTGGACTGAAAATATTTTAAGCTTTTGTAAAAAAATATATATTATATCCCACTCCTCTGCATAGTTCTGTCTTTCCTTCCCCTCTCTACCCCTTCCTGTTGTCTTCTGTATCCCTCTACCAGGCATGTGCGGTCTATGGCCTTTGCATACTTCAGGACAGCTGGGAATGCAGCCCAACACCAACTCATAAACTTTAAAGCATTCTATGATTTTTTTTGTGTGTGATTTGTTCTTGTAATTTGCACTGTTTTTGAGCACAAACTTTTTGTAGATGTCATTTTGCAATATCAACAGGGGCAGATTGGGGCCAGTTTTGGTAGTATGTGCCTTTAATTCCAGCACCAGCACTCATGAGACTGAGACAGGCAGATCTCTGTGAGTTTGAGGCCAGCCTGGTCTATCTGCATGGTGAGTTCCAGGCCAGGCAGGGCTACACAGTGAGACCCTGTCTCCAAGGGGCTGCGGGGATGGTGGGGGTGCTTTTGCTTTTTTATCATATATACCTGTATAATTTTTGCATCTATATAAGACATAAGACTTACAAATTACAGAAAGCATGCAATATCTGTCTTTCTGAGACTGGCTTAATTCACTTAATAGGATTGTCTCCAGTTGTATCCATCGTCCTGAAAATAACATAAGTTTGTTCTTCCTTATGGCAGAGAAAATCCCATTGTATTTATCGACCACATTTTCTTCATCCATTCTTCTGCACTTGGACACCTAGGTTGCAAGCATGGGGTCTTGCTTATGCGACACATGATTTGACTGTTGGGCTGTAGCTACAGTTCTGATCCTCTCCTTAAAGGGACAGCTTTGTTCCAGAAACCAGTGGGATTTTTGTCTGCAGTCTGCAACAGACGTTGGAGATCTGTGGTAGGAATCTGCTCGTCCCTGCATTATCTCCTATGTGTACAGGGCATATGTGCTTTTATGTTTTCCTTTGTCCCAGCCAAGAACTCATGAAGGGTGGAGGTGATAAAGAGAAGAGTTACAGCAATCCGGACATGTTACTGGAGTTCCCAGCCATAGGGCCCAGCTCCGGTCTACTCACTCACCCACATTAAAAGAAAACAACATAATGTATACACACATAGAAAAGTGAATTTGTTTACAGCTTTGGCCAAAACTAGAGAGAAATTCTCAATCTGTCATCTTGCCCACAGCAGAATTACAACTTATAGAAAAGATAAAGCAAAAGCCAGGCTATATACTTGGGCAGATTTAACTGTGTGCCCCAGTTACCAGAACTGGATAGTCCTTCTCCTGGGAGATGAGCCAGGGCTCTTGGGATGGGCCAGTTTCTTTCTCAGCATGATATTTCCTGCAAGTATCATACCTGGGGCCCTTGATGCAGTGAGACGTGGTGAAAATCTGTTTCTGTTGCTCTTTTATTCCTGAACTTCCCAGTTTTCCTCTTCTGTGGTTCTTCCATCTGAAGAACTTTTAGCAGTTTGTGTGTTTTGTTTTGCTTCTAAAGCATGGCCGTGGATAGATGATTCTAAAATACCATAGCTATTACAACTGTCACTTGGGTAATAATAGCAAAAATGTTGATTTTATTTCTGTGTGTGCATGCGTGTGTGTGTGTGTGCGCGCACACGCGTGCGCGCGCGCATGCACACCTTTAGCAAGCAGCTGACCTAAGCACATGCTCTTAGCAAGCAGCTGACCTAATTAGGTCAGGCTGCAAACTTTGCTTTACCTTTTAAGACGTGTCAATCTAATACTTGACATGGGAATACATTTTTATGACTTTACTTTTTTCTTTTTTTTTTTAAGAAAGAGGGTCCAAAGCATTTCCTGATGGAGTCTCTCTGATAGTTTAAGAAGGAAGAAACTAAAGACAACTCACTCTTGCTTCTGGGCTTGAACAACTAGACATTTGACTTTTAGAGATGAACAGAATAAGTTGATAAAATCAGGATTTCTGTTTTAGATTAAATTAGAGATGCCTGTCAAGTAGGAGCTTAAATCTAGCTGTGTCCTTATGGAAAGCGTAGGCTAGACATGACCTTTTGAGAAAAATTTTCATATAAATGCCACTTAAAGCTGTAGGATTTGAGGAGGGTAGATGGTACATTGTCTAGGAGGAGAGGGTAGAGAAGGACAGTTATTCCTACAACAGTCTTGGAGAGTTTTGATAAGTAGGTGTCTGAGGGTTCTGTTGCTGTGCTGAAACACCAGGACCAAAGAACAAGTTGGGGAGGAAAGGGTTTATTCGGCTTACACTTCCACATCACTGTTCATCACTGAAGGAAGTCGTACAGGACAGGAACCCGGAGGCAGGAGCTGATGTAGAGGTCATGGAGGGGTGTTGCTTACTGGTTTGTTCCCCACAGCTTGCTCAGCCTGCTTTCTTATAGAACTCAGAACCACCAGCCCAGGAGTGTCACCACCCTTCCATCAGTCACTAATTAAGAAAATGCCTGGCCGGGCATTGGTGGTGCATGCCTTAATCCCAGCACTCAGGAGGCAGAGTCAGGCGGATCTCTGTGAGTTCAAGGCCAACCTGGGCTACCAAGTGAGTTCCAGGAAAGGCATAAAGCTACACAGAGAAACTCTGTCTTGAAAAACAAAAAACAAAACAAAACAAAACAAAAAAATGCCTAACAGCTGGATCTTATGGTGGTATTTTCTCAATTGAGGCTCCCTCCTCTCAAACTTGAGTTAACATTAAAAAACTAGCCAGTACTGCTGTGGGATGTCCTGTATACTGTAAAAAAATATGTTGCTATGATTGACTGATCAATAAAACGCTGATTGGCCAGTAGCCAGGCAGGAAGTATAGGTGGGACTAACAGAGAGTAGAATTGGGGGAACAGGAAGGCAGAGAAGGGAGAGACCCCAGCCTGCCGTCCAGGGAACTGCATGTAAAGGCAACAGGTAAAGCCACAGAACACGTGGCGACAAATAGATGAACAGAAATGGGCTGAGTATACATGTAAGAGCTAGACAAAAGTAGGCCTGAGCTAATGGCCAAGCAGTTTAAATAGTATAAGCGTCTGGGTGTTTATTTTATAAGTGGGCTGCCGGACTGCTGGGACTTGGCGGGCCCTGGAGAGAGAAACCACCAGCTACAAGTACAGTGGGTATTAACTGTACTGGGAAAGAAAACCAGATATAACGAAGTGAGATAAGGTAGAAAAGACCACGTGTTAGCTTTACTTAGAGCACTGCTTATGCAAGCTATTGCCAAGCATGACTTCACTTGCTGCCTGGAAAGATAACCTGCAGAAATAGCTGAAACAGTGGGTCACTGCCCATAACAACCTGGCCACAAGATCTTACACTGTCAACCATAACGTGCCTCTACAAAACAGAAGCTGACTGCCACGTCGGCTCCTGTAAACCATCCTTTGCTTT
The DNA here is from genome assembly GCF_903995425.1 of Onychomys torridus. Taxonomy (NCBI): domain Eukaryota; kingdom Metazoa; phylum Chordata; class Mammalia; order Rodentia; family Cricetidae; genus Onychomys; species Onychomys torridus. Next base: position 41,970,203 of record NC_050460.1, read on the forward strand.
CTCACCCCCCTGTGGTTTTTGAATAGAAAGTGAGAATGCAGCTGGACCTGAGCTAAGCCTTTCCAGAGCTGTCCTGGCTTTGGTCCATGGGCGACATTGCTCTTCCACGCTCACTGGTGTCCACCAGTGACATCTCTTCGCTTCCACGCTCATTGGTGTCCACCAGTGACCACTCTGGTCTGGAACTCTGTAGACCAGGCTGACCTTGAACTCAGAGATCTGCTTGCCTCTGTCTCCCAGGTGCTGGGATTAAATGTGTGTGTACCAAGCCCAGCTGTAGGTGATATAATCTGTGGAACCATCCGTACATGCAGTCAGATCATGACCCAGTGTGTGACTGTTTTTTGAGGGTGAAGGAGTAATTATCTTTTCAAGTGCTACCTAAAAATCAAGCAGAATCAGGACACAAATTAGCCAATTAGGATTTGGCAAGTTGACAATTGCGCTGATAGATATCCGAGTGTTAAAATCACTGTGGTAACAGCAAGAGCGGTCTGGCTAGATCAGCAAGCCTGAAAACCTCATTGGTGCACATCAGATAGAAGACGACATCTGAGGCGAGCCAGTGCTGTAAAACACTTGGGTAAGCCTGAGGCTAGCCGAAGGGGAGATGGGGTCAGGTGAGGACTTAAATACCTTTATTTTATTTATTAAATTAGTTATGTGTGCAGGGTAATGCTACATTGTGCACGTGGAAGTCAGGTGACAGTCTGGGGAGTTGGTTCTCTGTCCACTGCGGGGGACCTGGAGTCAGACTTAGGTCATGGTCATCAGGTTTGCACAGCACACACACTCTACTGGCCGGGCCGTCTTGCCGGACCAGGGGAGGATTTTTTAGAGATAGAAATGTAACAGACTGTGTCTATATAGTAATATTTTTAGAGATCCAATAAAAGGAAAATGGTCTTAAAAAAGGGTTTATTCTCCCTCGCCTGTAATTCATTCCTTTACAGTTGGCTTTTCCTGGGGACTGTCTTCCTATGACGCAGATTTGCCTTTGGGATGCTCTGTTAGTCTGCTGAGATAGTGACCAATGCTCTAGCTACTCAGAGCCTGAGGCAGGAGCATTGCTTTAGTCCAGGAGTTTGAGACCAGCCTGGGCAACGTAGTGAAATCCCATCTCAACAATGACAGGCATTTTGTCAAAGGTATTTCAACTCTCTTGGTAGACTTGTGTACCTGAATCCAGATTTTGCTAGGTGGGGGCAGGTGCTTAATACTAATAAAAGTTTAGTGAGTTATACATGCGACTTAATGTCTTCAGTTGACTACTTTTTAAAAAGTATGGGGAAGGAAAACTGTTACTCCTTTACTTTCTCAGAGTTCGTATATTGGATTCATTGGAACAAAAAGTAGATTAATGAAGGAAAAAAATCAAATGGAAGCTTATTTACATGTATATGTCATATATATGTGGGTTTTACCCATGGGGGAAAAATGAGTATGTTTCAAAGAAGTAAGTGAGAATTTCGGGTTAAATGTGATCCTGTGCCAAAACCAAACATTCCTCTGTCTGCACCTCCCGTCTTGAAATGAGTGCTGGGATGGCATGCCGTGCATGCCACTGTATCTGCCTTTTTCATGTGGGTTCTGTTGGGCTTGCGTTGTAGGATTCTATACTCTGAGCGCTGCGTCTCTGCCCCTTCTTCGTTATTCATGGCTGTTTTTCTTAGGCTGTGCTTTCTAATCACAGAGCTTTGTTTTAAAGAAAAATAATCTTTAAATTTGCTCATGTGGGGGGTGGGGGAGGAGGGGAGCACATGTGCATGGAGGCTGGAAGAAAGCATCTACTGTCCCATCTGTCACTCTCTACCTAGTCCATCGAAGGCAGAACCCCCCAACCCCAACCTTCAGCTGTCATTTTCTCAGCTAGGCTGGAACCCAGTGAACCTCGGTGATCTTCCTGTCTTCTCCAGCCCCTGACCAGAGCTGGAGTTACAGACACGTGTGGGATGATCCGCTTGTCTCCAGGATCCCCATGGTCGTGCAGCAAGCTCTTAACCACTGAGCCGTCTCTGCCCCACACTGCACAGCCCTGGTGTGGAGTAGGGGTTGAAGAGGAACCCGGAAACAGCACTGCCATCAGTGCCCATCCTCTTTTTACTTTTTTGAACATAGCCATGCATTCCGTCTTCAAGGTATGCTTTGGTCTTGTAGCTCTGGAACTTGCCGTGTGGCTGAGAATGCCCTTGCTCTTTCAGATAACCTATTCTTAGAACCTCCTCTTGTATCTATACATAGAATTTCTTCCTTTTCCAGCCACTGCTACATGGTATTGCCTAGGCTGATGTGTCTATTTAATTAGTCCTCCTTGGGAATTCTTGAGGAGGTCTTAGTCTTTTGTTACAAACTGTGATACAGAGTCACGTGTGCAGAGATTTCGCAGGTGTCTAAGTGCATCATGGAGATATTATCAGGAGAGTTACCAGTGGCCCTCCAAAGACTGTACCTACTTTTTGTTTTATTTTCACAGGGTTTCTCTGTGTAGCCCTGGCTGTCCTGGAACTTGCTCTGTAGATCCGCCTGCCTCTACCTCCGGAGTGCTGGGATTAAAGGCATGTGCCACCATCAACGGGCTTGTACCTACTTTTTATATAACTGCCTTTCTGTAGCTGGACCTCAGACTCCTTTGTGTGCACATTTACCGAGGTGCTGAGGGCTAGCACTTGACCACAGAGCTAGTTACACCATCCATCTCGCTCGCTATAGCTTAAATTTGCATTCTCCTAGTAAAAGTGAGCTTAAGTTTCTTTTCCTAGTTTCTAGAAACGTCTTTACCTTTCTGACCGCCTTGTCTCCAGCCCAGCTGTCTGTTAGCTTTCAGGATGATACTTACCGATGTTTTATGATTGTCATTTTAATATTTACATATATTGCATCATTGTTTATCCTTCTGGAGTTGGAAATTTTGTTTGTTTACTTATGCCTGTGCATATTTACCCAGGTGCCAAGGACTGAATTGAGACCCTCTTGGGTGCTAGGCGAGCGCAGTCTCAGAGCTCTGTCTGCACCCGCTGATTTACATTTAGAATGTGCCTCTTTATTCTGCTGAGAACAGTTATTACAAAGCACTTTCCTGCTTATTTGGGAATGTTTATTTGAGAGTAAAAACAGACCCCAACATCTATCACAGCTAGCTCTGAACAAGCCTTGCCTCACCTGGGTCTTAGTCCTTCACTTGTAAACTGAGAGGATTGCGCTAACTGATTTCCTGTTCTGTGACCTTTTAGCATTTCCCCAAAGCAGAGTGCGTCAAGCTTCACAGTCCCCACAGCCTGGGTTCTGGAGCACAGCAGTGACACACTGGTCCTAGTTTCCGCCATCTTGTTCTAGCAGTTTCTTGTTGGAGAGATGAGACTTCATTTGGTTACAGATTTGCTTTTCACTTGCCTTCCTGGACACTTTTCAGTTAGAAATGTACTTGATGTTTTGTTTCATTTACATCAGAAATATTCTCTAAGAAGCTGACTTGAGTGATAGTGGAGAGTTGGAGGGAGCTGGGTATTGAGAAAGAAAATGTTCTTGCTTTAATTGGTTTAACACTGGTCAGCAAATCTGCATCCATCTTCATTGCTGCTGAATGTCTCTGTTGGCCTGTTGAACTTTCCGGACCCCAGGGGGACGCTGATCTCAATAAGCCTGTTTCCCCTCAGAACTCAGCACATGAGTTCCGTACCCCTCCACTAGAGAGCTAAGGACTAATTACAGTGGGGCTGTTCTTAGTGGGGCTTCACTACTTGGCATCTGTGGAAATCCTCCTAGAGATGATATTAGTTCGCATCCATGGAAATCCCAGTAGAGATGATATTAATTAGCATCCATGGAAATCCTCCTAGAGATGATATTAGTTAACATCCATGGAAATCCCAGTAGAGATGATATTAGTTAACATCCATGGAAATCCCAGTAGAGATGATATTAGTTAACATCCATGGAAATCCCAGTAGAGATGATATTAGTTAGCATCCATGGAAATCCCACTAGAGATTATATTAGTTAGCATCCATGGAAATCCTCCTAGAGATGATATTAGTTAGCATCCATGGAAATCCCACTAGAGATGATATTAGTTAGCATCCATGGAAATCCCACTAGAGATGATATTAGTTAGCATCCATGGAAATCCCACTAGAGATAGTAGCATACATTGTTTGATGTAACCCAGCAGTAACAGGAGACATAGCCATAACGTGTGGGCCTAACCAGTGTTTTAAATAAACCTCAGGACCGCTAAAGCTCCCTGGTTAGCTCTCTGCCTTTGGTTCTTGTCAGTTTGCTCCCTGCAGAGCTAGCCAATACATTGGTACTCTCTGTGTGTGAGCCCACAGTGGCCAGGAGAGGGTTGGATGACAGGCAGTTAGACGCCACCCTGTGTGGATGTTGGAAACCAAACTCCTACCCCGGAAGAGCAGCAACTGCTTTTAACCACTCACCCTCTCTAGCCTTGAAATGTCATTTTTGACATGATTTTTTCCTATTTAAGATCTCAAGGGTCTTCCTAGTGTGTGTGTGTGTGTGTGTGTGTGTGTGTGTGTGTGTGTGTGTGTGAGAGAGTGTGTGTGTGTGTGAGAGAGAGAGAGTGTGTGTGTGAGAGAGTGTGTGTGTGAGAGAGAGAGTGTGTGTGTGTGAGTGTGTGTGTGAGTGTGTGTGTGTGTGTGTGTGTGTGTGTGTGTGTGTGTGTGTGTTTGTGATAAAAATTCTCAGCTTGACCCTCCAAGGTCTTCTCTGTTGAATGTGCCTTACCTAGTTCCTCCCCCAGTCTTACCAGATGAGCACTCCCAGCTTGCTCCAGCTTGTGTGTTGACTGTATTCCTTGTTTGTCGCATCAAAACTCCCCCAGGGCTCTTTGCTTCTGGTTGTCAGTGAGGACCACAGTCTCTCCATCTGGGTTATTTGTGCACATTTTTGCTGTTGCCAAAAGCAATGCTATTTATAGCTACACATGTGTACATTTGGAAAATGTTAATTTAAAAATGAATCAGAAAAAAAAATGATTCAGAAGTTGTTGGCTAGGAAGAAAATATAAGGGACAGCCTCTCCATGTTGGATTTTATTAGCATATCGCAGTAATGGAGATGCCTTCTGGGGTTCAAGAGTGATGCTGGAATTGTGCAGCTTAAGTCACAGGAAATCAGTGTTGTCCCACTTTGTCTTAAGTTCTAGTATTGAGATTGCACCTGGCCTGGACACAGGTGGCAGGGGCAAGATTTATCTCAGTCCCAGGGAAGAGTCAGTAATAGACCAGTGATAGAATCTGGTGAGCCCCAACCACCAAATGCAGTTCTTTTAGTCAATTAGAGGTTGTTAATAGACATAAATATTAGGAGCAAGGGCCTGTATAATTTATACTATGCAGATGTTTTTCATGTGAAAATAAAATAGTTAAGTAATACAAGCCCTGTCTCTGGCTGACTGTGTCTACAAAGGGGAAGAAGAAGAAGAAAAAAAAAACATTTGAAGGAAATTCAGAGCCGAGGGGAGAAGCAGGTGTTTGGGTAAATATACTGCCCTGGGTACGTGCACACCAAGTACAGGGTGAAGGGCACCCCTCACAGAGAGGCTCTGCACCGCCCCCCCCCCACTCCTTCCTCATTAGACGCAAACCACACCCAGCACCTGTTTTCACAGAGAGCTCCTTTATTAAGCAGGGAAGAAAATTTAAAGTGGCCGCTTTCTGACTCAGGCAGAAAAACAGCATCGAGTGACCCTGCAGGTGTCATTTTTAAAAGAAAGGGAGGCTTGTGTTAGAATGGGCTAGGATGTGGTGGTAACGGAGATAGGGATGAGGGAAAAGGGGCAGGGGTATTCGTCCCAAGGGGCAAAGGGCTGTCTTTGGATAGAGAGGAGACAGACTTGGCCCATAGGCAAATGGTGGTTTATAATGGTAAAATGGGAAAACCCTGTGTTAGGATGAGGTGTTTAATTTTAAGTGGGCATGTCAATTAGGTGAGCCAAAGGGGGCCCCTGACCACCAGACTCAGTTGGATACTCTGATAGCTGGACCTTGGTGGTCAACCCCAGGAAGAAGAAGTAGCCAAACGGGAACAGACCTTGGTGGCCAGCCTCCAGGAATGCAATACAATGGTTCCCAGCAAGGCAGAGGGAATTGGAGAGAAGGGCAAGGCCCACCGAATCCACACGCTTGAATGGGCCAGTGTCCTGTCACGGGGTAATTTAAATTATGAAGCAGTGTTCTGTGCTTTGGGAAACACGGCTGTGCAGGGTGGGGTGAGGCCATAGATGGGTAGTTGAGTAACTCAAATGAGGTACCCCACAAAAAAGTTAAGGAGATCTGTCTTCTTCCACCTCTGCCTGGAGAAATAGAAGAATGAAAGACCACCTGTGACCTCGGTGTCATTGTTGAGAGAGGGAAAAGAATCATTTCCATTAATTCTCTCAGTGGAAGTGTCTGTCTAAAATGACTCTAAGATTTTTGGAATGCCCCTGGCGTTTCCGTCCTTTCATCAAAATTTTGCACCGATCTCAGGCTGAGAAGGAAATAAAATCAAAGCTGACCAACCCAGCTTCTCTCGTTTATAATTGTTTTGTTGGTGCATTGATGTTTATGCATATGGAACCTTGATCATGTTCTTCAAGCACCCTCTGCTTTCTGGCTGTGGATCTCTTGTTGTTGTTATATCAAGACAGGCTCCCTGGCCTGGAGTTTGCCAAAGCTGCCCAGTGATCTGCCTGTCCTGGTCTCCATAGGACCCTAGGGGCCTTGGACAGGTCCTGATCTGTTTCTGTTTTGTTAGTTTTTAGTTGTTGTTTTGAGACAGGGTTTCACTGTGTAGCCCTGGCTAGCCTGGAACTCACTCTGTAGACCAGGCTAGCCTTTGCCTCCAGAGTGCCTAGGATTAAAGGCGTTGCACCCCCTATGTTAGGGCTTTAAAAACATTTTTTTTTTAAACATGGGCTCTGGGAATTGATGCGATCCTTGTGTTTGTAGAGTACCATGGAGCTATCACCCCCTCTCTCATAATATCTCTTTAGATACCATTTTAGAAATATCATTTTAAATACGTTTCAAGATGCCGGCAAGATGGCTTAGCTGGTAAAGTTCCTTGCCACCCAGCCTGACAACCTGAGTTCAATTTCTGGGATGCACATATTTCTGGGATGCATCTGGAGATAGGGGAGAACTGGTATCTGCCAATTGCCCTCTGACCTCCACACACATGCCGTGGCATTTGTACATATACAGGTGCACAGCACACGCTTGCGCACACACATTACATAAATACGTAATAAAAATTTTAAAGAATAGTTCAAGTGTGTCTTGCTTCCTTAGAATCTAAAATACTGGTGATTTGTTAGATTTGCACACATGGGTGGGCATGCAGTATGAATTTAATAAGTTCATTTTGAGTGAAAATGCCTCAGTAGTTCTCGGGATGTTGAATTAGCTCTTACAGTGCCTCTCACTTTCAAACATCATTTCTCAGCTGCATTCTGAAGCTATGCTCAGCTGGTTCATGTTTCCCAAAGCACAGAACACTGCTTCATAATTTAAATTACCCCGTGACGGGACACTGGTCCATTCAAGCGTGTGGCTCTAGTGGGCCTTGCCCTTCTCTCCAGTTCCCTCTGCCTTGCTGGGGACCTTGACATCTGTACGGAACACGTGTGTTATAACACGTGTGTTGTCTTCTGTGTCCCTTCTCAGGGGAACTCGATGGCACATAGGCCCGGTCTTATTTCTCTGAGGGTGCTCTTCCAAAAGACTCTTCTGTGGTCTTCATTCAGCACAGCTTTCTCTGCCTTCAAAACCTTCATTCTGGCGATAGCATTGGGAAGGGAGGGGCTTCACTTTTGGTACTATCTTAGTGAAGTCCCTGATGTGTCTGGTATAAAACAAGACATTAAAGCAGCGTTTCTCAACCTGGGGTCGCGAATCCCCTGGAGGGTCAAATGACTATTTCCCAGGGTTCGTATATCAGATTTACATTACGATTCATAACAGCAGCAAAATTAGAGTTATGAAGTAGCAACAAAAACAGTCTGTGATTGGGGGTCACCGCAACACGAGGACCTGTGTTAAAGGGTCACAGCAGCAGGAAGGTTGAGAACCCCTGCATTAAATGATTTTTTTTTTCTTTAGAGATACTTTAAATATGAAATAAAAAGAATCTGGTAGGGAGGAAGGTTTCCAAGGGCTGGGAATGCGAAAGATTTAATTAAAACTTCAATTACTCTAATGGAAGCATCTCTCAGCATCAACACAGGAAATAGCAACATCTTCCAGCTAAAACTTGGTGCCGCATAGCTTTAAGCTCTGGTGCCATGCTTTGTAGCGTGGATTTCCTGGCGAGTCACACTTAGACCTGTGAGATGAGCAGTTTGGCTGCCTGTTGCTGATCAGCTCCAGATCTGTTTGCATTGTCGTGTTTGTGCGCCTGGAACTTTCTCCCTCAAAGTTCTGTTTCTTGTCAGGAGAGAGGCGCTGCAGGAGGAAGGCCCGCCTCCTCTGACTCTGTGTGCTCTTCGCTGGACACTTCTGTGGCATGCACACATTAGTGGGATGTTCAGTAGCTTCCCCTGACCCACGAAGGGCACCTGACCAGCAGATTCTGCTGCCGTGAGTCCTCTGTGGCTTTCTCTGGCATCCCCAAAAATGCTTTCTAATAAATGTTGCTGATACGATATCTTAGTAACGTTCCAGAACTTCCATGGCTTTGTCCTTTTCCTAAAATCTAGAAGTCGTCCCTCGTTGGACTGGACCTTTTGATACTCTCTGTCAGCCCTGGAATTCGTGGCTGCTTCCTAGATCTGCCACTCTTTACATCTGAGTAGTTATTCTTCTGTTACAGTTAATGGTATTTTCTATCAGGATCTCTCAGCTTAGGCCAGCGTGTGGTTTCCGTCTTCCAATTTTACCGAGACTGATACATTTGGCTTGTAAGGAGTGGCTCTGTTTTCCTAAGTCCTTCTGAGGCTAACACACGCAAACACTTAGGACTGTGTCTGACAGAGCGAGTATTTCATCAGCGTTCGGTGATGCCGCCGCCGCCGTCTTCATCATCATCATCCTCACCGTCATCGCCACCAGCAGCGTCTAAGTGATATTCTGTCCTTGCTCCACAGGATGTTTCGTCTGAACGCCCTTTCCGCGCTGGCAGAACTAGCCGTGGGCTCGCGATGGTACCATGGGGCATCTCAGCCCACACAGAGCAAGCGAAGACTGATGGTAGCGGCGGTCCTGGGAGCGTCTGCGGTGACGGCCAGTACTGGTCTCTTATGGAAGAAGTGAGTGTTCTCTCCGGCTTGATTTTACCGCAGGCTCTTTGCTGAATCATTTGGTATTGGCGACGTTGACCTGTGAAATAGGGTTTTTCAAACAGTTGTGCTATCTTGCCGGAGCAGCAGGGAGAAGACAGTGCTCCGAGCTCTGCCTCTCCCCCTCCCCCTTGAATATTTGTATGGGGGTGTAGGGATGGCTTTCGAAAAGGATGTTTCCTGACACGTGAGGATTTGGTGCCCTCGTGAAGCTAATAATCCTTGGTACTCTTGTGGCACCTCATCATTTTCTCACTAGTCACTGAGCCTTCCCTGGAGGGAGAAGAAAATGCAGTGAGCCACAGGCCTCCATTTTTCTGTCTCTCCCATACTGCGTGTGTACCTTCCACCTCGTCACCCTGTCTTCAAGTTGCTGTTGGTATGCTTGGCTTTCAGAAACAGTACACTTTAAAAGTGGATTCCATTGAATAAGTGTATAATAATAAAGCCTGCCCATTTTAAACATATAGTCCCATGATTATTAACAAATGTATATAGTTGTGTAACCACCCCCAAATCAAGAAATAGAACATTTCTACCAACCCATAATGTCTTCCCATGCATCTTCCACGGCAGTCTCTTTATTACCCACAATTCCAAGCAGCTGCTGAGCTTATTTCTATCTCCATCACTTTGTATTTCTGAAATTTAGTCTAAGTGGGATCATAAAGAATTTATTTCTTGGAGGCAGGTGTGGTGGCATACCCTCGAATCACAGCCCTCAGGGACACAGAGACAAGAGCCCTGAGAATTGGAGGGCAGCCTGCCTTTGAAACAAATAGTGGCAGAGTTATAGCCATGCCTGTGTGGATGTGTCGTCTTTAACACAGCACAGTGTGTTTGAACTTATATACATATGCATCAGAAGTTGGAGTCCTTTTGCAGTCAAGTAGTTCTCTGTCATATGGACGTCATATGAAAACGTGTTACTGGAGTGGGTAGCCATTCCAGCCTTGGCCTCCAACCCCCATTGAGGCTTCAGTAACAGTCACGCCTACAAGGCGGGGCTGAGAGAGGACACTGAAGACCCAGGATCCAAATGAGAGGGATCTCTTGGTACCCAGACTAAGGATGCTAGAGGTAGACCGAGCAGAGTTCTCCAGAGAACACTGCAGGACTGTGCCATACCTTTGCTACAACCTTCCTATCCCTTCATTTGTAAGTTACCCCACAAAATAAACCTCCCTTTTAACTACGTGGAGTGGCCTAAATAATTTCACCAATATGTTTCCATTTATGAGTTGCTTCTTCCTTGTTTATTCTCATTGATAAAACCACCTTGAAGTCCATAAACAAGTCTTCATTGCCTGTGGCTCAGAGGGTGAAGGCTCCTGTCACCAAACAAGGTGACAGACCTGACTCTGATCCCTGGGACCCAGGTGGTGGGAGGAGAGAACTGACTCCCAACAACCGTCCCCTGACCTCCACACAGTCAGTGAGGTGTGCACCCCCCACACAGAAACAACAGTAATAAAATAAAAAAATGTATTTGAAGCACAGTAAAACACCGAACAGTTTTTCACTGGGTTCTGTGCAGTGCACCACTGTGGGCTGGCTGTACAGTGGTCCTGTTCCCACACATTTTTTCCTATTCTAGTCAGAACATTTCTAGTCCAGCGTTTCATTGTGTTCTGCTTTCTATTTCCCTAACAGCCAATGCTCTTCTCAAAATTATTGTCATCTTTCTGGCCTCCTTTGTGGATTGTCTGTTCAAATCACCACTAAAAATTGCATTACTTTTGAAAGATTTTTATTTATGTGTACATGTGTATGTCTGTGTGTGGGTATATGCACATGTGTGAAGGTACCTGCAGAGGCCAGAAGAGGGCGTTGGATCCTCTGGAGCTGGAGTTACCGGTACTCCTGAGCCCCGGACATGAGTGCTGGGACCTGAATTCAGGTGCTCTGTAGGAACAGTGCATACATACTGTTAACCCCCAAGCCATCTCTCCAACTCCAAAGTGTATTTTATTTATTTATTTATTTTTTTTTTTTTGAGTGCTAAAAGGTTTTTCTGGACACAAGACTTGGGCAGACATGTACTTAGTGTAAATATTATCTCTGGGTGAACGGTGCACATCTTCACCTTTTTCATAGTGTCTCTATGAAACTTGACTTTGAGAGGTCTGGTTTGTCGGTATTGTCTATTGAGGAAATTGTTGTTTAGCCCCTAACGTATGTTCTCTGTGCTCTAGGTTCTAGAGTCCTGGCTTTAGGGCGGCCTGTCGGTTAATGTTTGTGGTTGGGCTGAGGTAGGAGGTTCGTTTTGTTTTATTGTGATGCTAGGCCAAGAACCTGGGACGTCGTCGTTTGTGCCAGGCAAGTGCGGGATCACCCTCCCAGCCCTGCACGTGGTTATTCCAGCAGCATCTGAAGAAGCTTGTTGTTTTATTCTTCAGCCGTGGAGTTGTCAGGTCCACAGACGCCTTCATTTCCCCAGCTGTGTGTTTGCTTCCAGGAGTCTGTGCCTTTGGTTTTTAGACTTACTTATTTGTCTGTTTATTTTTATTCCGTGTGTACGAGTGTTTGCTTACATGTATGTGTGCACCACATGTGTGCAATGCCCCTGGACTCCAGAAGAGAGAACTGGAGTGACAGAGAGCCGAGAGCCACCATATGGGTGCTGGGAACTTAATCCCAGTCCTCTGTAAGAGCAGCCCCTGCTCCTAACCTCTGACGCGTCTTTCTGGCCCCCAGACGAAGGTTTCAGTACTACAGAGAGTAACGGTGTTAGTCATTTAAACCTGTCCTTTCGGCCCCTTCCATCATGACGCGGGTGAGCCAGCTCTCACAGCCGTCCTTCCTTCTTGATTTGTGTATTTATGTTCTTGACGATCTCCCTCCTGATAACAGTGGGTTTTATTCCTTTTCTAGTACTTACTTAAGAGCAGAGTTTTATATCATGAACCTGGTATTTCTATGTTTTTCCATACAGGAATTTAATACCATCTTCCGAGCAGCACTTCTGAGCTGTGTCTCACATTTTTAATATGTTGTTTTCACCCAGTTCATACTGTTTCCTACTTATTATTTAATCTTTATTTTTTTCTAATTAGTTATTTGGAAGTCTGTTGCTAACGCTTAAAAGTATTTGGTGATTTTTTTTTCCATGCTTTTTGTTTGTTTGTTTTGGGTTTGTCTATAGCTTAATCCACTGTGCTTCAAGAAATAATTAAGAGAGTTTTGTTTTTTTTAAACAGTGTCTCTATAGTGCCCTGGCTGCCTTAGAACTTGTGACCCAGACTGCCCTCTGGCTCAGATCCACCTACCTTAGCTTCCCCTTGGTGCTCCGATTATAGGCATACACCTCCATGCCCCCTCCCCCATTCGCTTGTTTTATGGTTGATTTTGTCTCTGGCAGCAACTTACTAGACACAGCTCTCTGTTCCGTTTTCTTTCTTTTTTTTTTTTTAATTGACGTGTGTTAACTGTAAGTATTAATGGTGTCCAGTGTGCTATTTCCCTATGTGCATACACTGTGGATTGGTCTTCCTTTGGGGGACGGTTCCAGACATCAAGCCCAAATCCACCTGCCTGCTAGGCACATGCCCTGCTCTGCTCTTCCTCGGTTTCTCCTTTCTCCTCCTCCCTCCCCTTTGTACTTGCTCTAAAAGCAGGGCTGACCAGCGTTTCCGCAGGGCTAGCTAGTTGTGTAGCAGGGTGTAGCAAGCCTCTGTTGCTGCTGCTGTTACGCACAAGCGGCACTAGTGGACCAAAGCGGAGCTGCAGTAGACCCCGATGGCTGTGAGAATTGGAGTGTCATGTACTTTTCATGTATCACAGAAGATTGTTGTTTGGATTCCTCTCAACCATTTAAAAATGTGGAAAGCATGTGGGAGACTAGGTTTGACCTATGGATCGTGGTTTGCCAGTCTCTGCTCTGGACCGTATGTCGTACATCTTGTGTTTGTCATAGCCTACATTTAGGTATTACTCACCATATGTGTGAGAAGTCTGCAATGACGTATTTTAATTTCCTTTCACTAACTTGGTGTTATACATTCCATGCCTGTATGTATACACACACCCCAGAGAATTTTGTTATTACTGGTTATCTTTGCTTTAAGTTAAATTTTAAAGAAAGGGGCAGGGCCAGGCATGGTGACACATGCTTTAATCCCAGCACTTGGGAGACAGAGACAGGTGGATCTCTCTGAGTTTGAGGCCAGCCTGGTCTACAGCTCACATTCCTGGACTACGTAGAGAAACCCTGTCTTGAAAACAAACAAACAAACAAAGTGGCAGCCATTGTCTTCAGTTGTATACTCAGAGGCACCAGCCTCTGATGGATGGCTCTAAGCTCAAGACCACACAGATGGCCCTTGTCAAACTCAGTAGATCCCAAAACAAAACAAAAAGACGTGAATGTAGGAAAGGAACTTCTGGTGGGGTGGTGGGGGTTGACAGTAGTGGGGGGGTGCATAAGAACAGACGTAAGTGTAGGTAGACTCTACTATCTGCAATGTATGAAATTGCCAGAGCCATGTGTGTGTGTGTGTGTGTGTGTGTGTGTGTGTGTGTGTGTGTGTGTGTGTGTGTGTGTGTGTGTGTGTGTGTGTGTGTGTGTGTCTGTGTGTGTCTGTCTTGGTCAGAGGATAGCTTGCTGGAGCTGGCTCTCTTCCTCCCTCTACATGGGCTCCAGGGATTGAGCTCAAGTCTTCAGGATTGGTGGCATGTGCTGAGCCATGTTGCCAGCCTGAGAAATTCTAAAAAGGAGAAAGATTTTGCATTTATCTACACAGTTTCCATTTCTCGTGTTCTTCTTTCCTCTGCGTTGGTCCACATTTCTTTTTCGTTTTCCTTTTTTTTCCCCCTTAAATTTGCCTTTATTGGTAACTTAATTCTTTTGTGCAATGCCAACCATGTGAATGTGGTGGCTGGTGCTTTTCTGTCTTTCCTTGAGCATGACTTTACTGAAAAAGAAAAAAACAAGCTTGGAATTGGCATGCCGGGATTCCCTCTGCCGGATGGTGAGAAATTCTCTGCTTTGTGCTCTAAATCAAGAGAAAACACAGAGTCACAGTGAATCAAATTCTACAATATAGTTAAACATAATAATGTTTCAAAATGTGCTTGTAGGAGACTAATTGAAACAAATCACACTTCCCTTCTGCCTGCGGGTCTACTCTTGAGTAGAGTCCTTGTCTCCAAAAACTAACCCAGGAGCTATCTCCAATTAACAACTGCTCACAAAGGAAAAATTCATTTCTCCAAGAGAGTCTTACTGGGTATACAAACCACACCTAAGGGCAGGCCCCATGCCCAGCAGTAGATAGCCAACACATGAACTTTAAGCTATTTTTTGGAGTTTTTGTTTGTTTGGTTAGCTGGTTGGTTTTTTATGTTGTTTTATTTTCTTATTGTTTTTGGTTTTTGTCTCATATTGCTTTGTTTGGGCATTTTTGCCATACTGGTCTTTTGCTTGTATATTATGATTTCTAATTCTTTGTTTTTATGGTGCATGTTTCTCTGCTTTTTCTTGTTGTGTGTTTTGTTGTATTCTTGTTTGCTTTTCTATTTGCCTGTTTGTTTTCTAAAGAGAGAGAGAAATAAAGAAGGCGTGGAGTCGGAAGGGTGGGGAGGACATAAGAAGAGAGAGGGAGGGAAACCAAAATCAGAACATTTTCTATTGAGCTGGGCGTGGTGGAGCACACCTTTAGTTCCAGCACTTGGATAGGCGGATCTATGAGTTGGAGGCCAGCCTGGTCTACATAGTGAGTTCCAGGATAGCAGGGCTATGTAGAGAGACCTTGTCTCAAAATAGATATATAGATAGATAGATAGATAGATAGATAAAATAAGAGTATATAGTGTTTGAAAATTTCATGAAAAAATCTAAAAAATCAAAGACTCTTCCATTATTCCAGCATACTTCCCCTCTTTCTCCCCTCCTCTCCCTCCCCCCCCCCCCCCCCCCAGCACAGGACTTCTGTTGGTATTCCTTCATCAGTCACACACATCCATGTTTTCTTTGTATAAGGTATTGGCAAACTTAAAAGAATAAGGATACAGTGTTGGGGTGAAGCACCTTTGAGGTGTTTGGGGTATTTGAAACAGGATCTCACTATGTAGCCCTGACTGGCCTGGAAATTGCTATACAGATCAGGCTGATCTTGGATTTGCTGTGATCTTCTGCCTCTTATTCCTTTGTAAGTGCTGAGATCATAAACCTATGCCACCACACCTGGCATATGTGACAGTTGAGGGTTTATAAAAGTGACAGTGGGCCTGAGGATATAGTCAGTGTCGCACGTGTGAAGACCTAGGTTTGAATCCCAGAACCCACAGAAAGCCAAATGCGGAAGGGCAGCTACGATCCCAGTGCTTCCCTGGCAAAGTGAGAAACAGAGACAGGAGACTCCCTGGAAGCATGTGGACCAGTTAGCCTGGAGTGTGGTCACAGCCGCAACAGCAGAGACTGTTTCCAACAGGTGGGAGATGATCAGCGTCTGAGGTTGTCCTCTGACCAGCACACACTAGCTGTGGTACACACATGCTTGCACTTACACACACACACACACACACACACAATTTGATTCTAATAGTTGAGGCCAGATAGCTTCTAGGAATATGTAAGTTATCACTTATAACACTAAACTATATGTAATGTTTCGAACAGTAAATGGCATAGGAGTGTGAATAAGGGCATTGCCTTGGCTCCATGCTTGGGAAATCTTCAAAGGATACCTTGGTAAACTTGAGCAGCTGAAGGAACATTTACTAAACACTCAGTGTTTGTCTCCTGTTGATAATTTAATATGTTGTAGTTAGGGTTACTATTGCTGTGATGGAACACCATGACCAAAGCAGCTTGAGGCGGAAAGGGTTTATTTGGCTCACAGTTCCACATCACTGTTCATCATCAAAGGAAATCAGGACAGAAACTCAAACAGGGCAGGAACCTGGAAGCAGCTGATGCAGAGGTCATGGAGGGGTGCTGCTCACTGGCTTGCTCCTCATGGATCGCTCAGCCTGCTTTCTTCCAGAACCCAGGACGACCCGCCCAGGGATGGCACCACCCACATCAATCACTAATTGAGAAAATGCTCTACAGTGGAACTTATGGAGACATAAGTTGAGCCTCTCAGTTGAGGCTCCCTTCTTTCAGATGACTCTAGCTTGTGTCAAGTTGGCATCAGAGTAGCCTGCACACAACGTTCATCTGCCTAATATGCATGCACATGAGCGCGCGCGCAATACACACACACACACACACACACACACACACACACACACACACACACAGATTTTATTCTATATGTTTTTTATTCTATATCTTTTTTATTGCAGTAAACAGCATGTAACGTTTTTCATCTTAACCATTTAAAAACATATTTTAGTCATATTAAATATATTCTCATTGTGAGATAGGACTCCAGAACTTCGTCTTGTAAGAATGAAGTGGTACACTTATTAAAAAGAATGGAATGGTATACCACTGAAAATAAAAATGAAGCATTAAACTCATTGAAGAGTAAGAATGAAACGGTATACTCGTTAAAGAATAACAAATGAAATGATATACCCACTGAAAAGTAAGGACAAAATGCTATACCTGGAGCTGGAGAGACGGAAGTTAAGAGCACTGACTGCTTTCCAGAGGGCCGGAGCCCAGGTTCAGTTCTCAGCACCCCCACAGCAGCTAACAGCTCTTTAAAACTTCAGTCCCAGGGGATCCAAAGACCTCTTCTGACCTCTGCTGGTAATGCACACATGATGCACAGACATGCACTCAGGCACATATTCATACACAGAAAAATAAAATCTCAAAGAAAAAAACTGAAAGCATGATATTCCCACTGAAAAGTAAAAATGAAATGATATACCCATTGAAAAGCCACTTCCCATTCCCTCAACTCTCCGTCTTCAGAACTTTTTTCACCTTTACAATCTGAAACTCCTACCCATTAAATAATAATGCCACAATCTTCATTCTGCTCTGTGGTTTCACTAATCGTGGTAACTCGTGGAAATGCAGTTGTATAGTATTTGCCCTTTTTGTGCCTCGCTTATCTCACTTAGCAAGCTGCTGCTCTTGCTTCCTGTGCGTAGGGAACAAGGTGGAGGGAGGGGGTTGCTGAGTACTTCAGGGTTTTAGGAAGTTGTTCTTGTAGGACTTTGGACAAATGCGGTTGCTGCTCTGCTGAGCTGTGTATGAGTACTTGTTAATGTGATGGACCTCCATGGTTAACCTAGGCTTCTCTTTTGCATCACCAGGGCTCACGCAGAGGCTCCGCCATGTGTCAACAACAAAAAGCCTGACGCTGGTGATACAGGGAAGACTAAAGAGGAAGGGGAAGTCTCCAGTCATGAAGGAAGGGCCATGGATGCTGGGACCGAGCCTTATCCAGAAGAGAAGAAGAAGAAGCGTTCTGGATTCAGAGACAGAAAAGTATGGAGCAGAGTTGTGCTAGCGAATCAGAACTGTGTTCTAAAGGGGAGCCGTGCTGTCCATCTCCTCTGGCCACAGGCACTCCTGAGTTCTTCACCTCTTTACTGTTGTAAGCAGAAGGTTTCCTAGGAGTGTGGAGCGTTATGTGAGACAGAGTCGCAGCGCACACCTGCACACATCTACTCACTCCAGATAGCGAGCCCACAGTAGACCAAAGTAAAGATACCAGCAAAGGTTAACTTGGTGAAGGCTCCTGACGAAAGCCAACTCCAGCATGGGGGACAGCTCACAGAGCTGGGAACCCGGAGTATACTGCACCGCCTGCAGGCAGCTCCACAGATTAGAGAATTTCCTTTCCAGGTGGCTCAGATAGTCTAAGCCTCTTCCAGGTAGATCAGCTGATCTCCCCCACCCCCACCCCCAGGCTACTTGGCTGGTCTCTGCTTCTTTGTGGCTTCAGTGGCTGGTCTGAGAGTGACTCTCAGCAGTCTCTACTAGTTACTCTTGAGAGGGAGGGGGCCTAGTGAATCTGGTCAGTTTCAGGAACTTCCTAGAGCTGTTTTGATTTGCTTACCTTCTGCCTTCAGGAGCTATGTGTTTTCACCTCAACTCCTCCAGGAGGTGAGGTAAAATCGAGCAGAGCGGTGTCTGTGGTTGGTCTCCAGGAGGCTCACACTCTTGGTTCTTTCTATTCAAATAGTAAGCCGATGTTTGCCTTCTGTGTCTTCCTATGTTTAACATTATCATGGATACACTGTTTGTGACATTTCTAGTTTGCTCTGTCACATTGTAAAGGGAGAGTATGTGTTCCCAGAAAGCCAAAGAGTTGTGGACATCGTAAACTGTGACCACAGTCTCAGGTTCTGCAGCTTTACCTCAGCGAAGTTTCCGTTCTGCTCTAGTAATGCCTGTGACATCAGACTTCGGAGTTCAGTGTTTTAGTATTTTATTTTTTTACAAAACAAAATACATACTGTTTATAAAAGCAAAAATTACAAAGTATATAAAATGCATCTACTAAGACAAATGAGATCTTTTCAATAAAACCAAGAACATTACTGGAACAGTTTGAACCCAGGGCCTTGCGCTTGCTAGGCAATCACTCTACCACTGAGCGAAATTCCCAACCCCGGAACAGTTCTTAAAAAGAAGACTCGGGGGCTGGAGAGATGGCTCAGCAGTTAAGAGCACTGGCTGCTCTTCCAGAGGTCCTGAGTTCAATTCCCAGCAACCACAGGGTGGCTCACAGCCATCTGTAATGAGATCTGGTGCCCTCTTCTGGTGTTCAGGTACATGCAAGCAAGCAGAACACTGTGTATAGATAGTAAATAAATAAATCTTAAAAAAAAAAGAAGAAGACTCGAGTAGTCGAGATGGTCAATGGGTAAAGGCCCTTACTGCCACACCTGGGAGTTTGATCCCTGGAACCCAAACCCCAATGCTGGATGTCATTGTCAGCCCCCCACATGTGCGCAGTGGCATGTGTATCTGCAGATAGACACACACAGACACACAAACATAAAAATAGAGACCTTGAAGAAATATTGTGTGATAAACTATATCTTTTTATTGCGAGCTTATTGAAAACCATCTCAGGCTGGGCAGTGGTGGTACTTACCTTTAATCCCAGCACTCAGGAGGCAGAGGCAGGTGGATCTGTGAGTTCGAGGCCAGCCTGGGCTACAGAGTGAGTTCCAGAATAATCAGGGCTGTTACACAGAGAGTCCTGTCTTGAAAAACCAAAATAACAACAACAAAAATCTACTCTTAAGAGTCAGGAGTTTGTATCATTTTTCTTTCTCTTTTTTTTTTTATTTTATTTTATTTTTTTATTTTTATTTTTCCAGACAGGGTTTCTCTGTAGCTTTGGTGACTTTCCTGGAACTCACTGTGTAACCCAGGCTGGCCTTGAACTCACAGAGATCCGCCTGCCTCCGCCTCCCGAGTGCTGGGATTAAAGCTGTGTGCCACCACCGCTTAGCACATCCTCATTTCTTAAGCAGTTGCTATTTTACTATAATGAAGTTCTTTCTTACTTGGTCAAAATCTCATAGATAGCTTTTATCCATGACTTTAATTCTGCTATTCACATATGATGTCTGGATTTTGTTTAAATTGTTTTCCTACAAAGCAAAATATATATGTGGGGTGCCACAAATGGATTAGCTTCTTTGTGTGTATTTTATTTTTGTCTTTTTTTTTTTTCAGTGATCCTCAAATTCAACTTCACCTCCTGAGTGCTGGGATTGTATATATGTCACCATGTCCCCAGTACAAGTAGATGTTTATAATAATTACTTCCTCTCATATTTGGAATATATAGGAAACTCAGCAGTGTACTTTTAATCTAGTTTAGCAGAAAACTATTTAGACTTGCATTTTTTCAGTTTGGCACCACAAGCCATGAATTTTGGACCCAGGACATTGCCTGCCCAGGGACAGCGTAGCTTATCATTTTCCATCACTGTAACCGGTCCTGATAGCTATCTGTTTACTTGTTGTTCTGTGATAGTCGACCCAGTTGTCTTCAGAGTTAACCTCTGTGAAGGTGATGGTGGCATACATCCTGCCGTGGACCAGATGTCCCAGCCTGGCCTTCCCCTGATGAAGCCCTAGAGAAACCCCGTCTTACGTCACAAGGCAGGCAGAAGCCAACCAGCTCAGTGGCATCTGGGTCGTGTGCAGCTGAGTGGTGTTGTCCCCCTGAGGCAGGGACAGTTTGAACCCCACTGAGGACAGCAGCCTCTTAGTGGGGACATCCCTTCCTCGGCAGCCACCTTCTCAGTCTAGGCCGACCGTTGATCCGCCTCCCTTGCTGTGTTCTGTCCTGAACTTGTCTGTTGGGCAGGGCAGGGCCTAGAGGGACTTTCTAACGCAGGAAGCACTTGGAGCCGCTTCAGTAGGAGTTCGTGGGCTGCAGGTGGTGGAGTGGAGACAGGGTGTTCGGGATCTGTCATTTCTTGGCCTCTCGGTCCTGCACCAGCAGGTGGGGAGGAGGGCTACCTAACTTCCCCAGACCTTCTTTCACCGCTGGGGCAGTGGGAGCGTGAGCTCGGTCACGTTGTCACCTGAATCAAGTGTTCTTCCCCGGATGTCTGTCGTTTCATCCTGCTGTTTTAATGTCAGCTTTTTCCCCCTTTGATGCTGAGGATAGGACCAAGCCTGAACTCTGTAATCAAACTATTTCTCCCCAAGCTAATGATGTGTTTTAATTCTCCTGATATACAGGGGACAGGCTCCGGGCCATTTAACCTTTAAAGTTCCTATGGCTGGGCCTTGTTGCCACTTATTTTAAGTGCCATTCAGTTCCTCCAGTCTCTGTAGTACTTGAATATTGGCAGTCGGACTCTGAGGCTTGATTAGACTTGTCTTTGGTCCCTGTAGCCACACAAGTGGTGGCAATGTTGTTTCCTGTTACCAGTAAACTTGTAACGTCTGCCTCCTCCTCCTCTTCCTCTTCTCTTTTTAGATTATGTGTTTTTATGTGTATTTAGATATATCTATTTTTATGTGTATGAGTGTTTGTTTGCATGTATGTATGTGCAGCACATGTGTGTGGAGGCCACAAGAGAGCTCCAGGTCCCCTGGAACTTGAGTTACATACAGTTGTGAGCTAGCATGTAGCTGGTGTGAATCAAACCCAGGTTCTCTGAGAGAGCAGCAAGTGCTCTTGACCATGGAGCCATCTGTCCAGCTCCTTATTTTTCCACTTAGCAGCCATGGTTATCAGTCCTTTCTGGCTACTCATTAGTGTAGTTCACACATAAAAATAATCCCTGAATTGGATTCAGTTATACTCAGCAATTTTATGGAAGATACGTCTTAACATAATGATGATTAAGAAAGACTGATAAATGATGGAATGAATCATTATCATTTCCTTAGTGAATCTCTGAGCAT
Organism: Onychomys torridus; assembly: GCF_903995425.1. Lineage (NCBI taxonomy): Eukaryota > Metazoa > Chordata > Mammalia > Rodentia > Cricetidae > Onychomys > Onychomys torridus. The sequence goes on from NC_050460.1 coordinate 41,991,771, forward strand.
CCCCCAACCCCTCAGTAGTAGCCTGTCACTGCTTCCAAACTTTGTTCTTTTGGACTCTGTGTCCTAAATTCCTCCTATAGTGATTTGGTGAAATCACTGAGTCCCTAAAAGGAAGTAGAGTTGATATGGAATAATCTCCAGGATATGATGCTAAGTTAGAAAAGGCAATATAAATATACTAAATGCTACCAATATGTATATATTGAATGCTACATATATATATACACACTAAGTGATACCAGTGTGTACATACTAGATGCTACCAATGTGTACATACTAGATACTACCAATGTGTGCATTCTAAATGCTACCATGTGTGCATACTAAATGCTGCCAATACATACATACTAAATGCTGCCGATATGAGGATTTACTAAATCTATTACTTTTCTGAACCTGTTGTTTCAGGAAAAGCTTCCTAACCACGCAGAACCATTAGTTTATATTAACACTACATTAGTGAGTGGAAATGTGGGCACTCGAGGCAGAGGCAGGCAGATCTGTGAGTTCAAGCCGACCAGGGATACATACTGCGACACTGCCTCAAAGAAAAAATGAACAAAAACACTATAGCAGAATGTATATGCTCAGCTTGTGGTCACATTAATAGTGTTCTGTAACATAATTTACTAAATCTTGCAACAGTCCAGAAACCTGATTCTCAGACTTGAAACTCCTGATCTCAATGTTTTATGACCTTATCTTTCTGCCTTGAATATGGTTGATTTTACCTTTTAGTTCACAAAAGCCCCTGCCCTAGACATTCTGAACCACTCTCTCTCGTTCTCCCCACCCCCCCTACTCCTGTCTTTAGAGAGGGTACAAGAAATACCAATGGGCCACAGAAAGGTTATTTCTTCTGTAGCCACTCTTGCCAGCAAATAGGCGTGGTCTAAGTGCAATGCCTTTGGTCTAAGACATGTAGCCGAGCCTCAAGGCTGTGCGGGGATTAAGTAGTTCTTGCTGTGTTTGCCACATGCTCGGTCTCTTAGTCTTCTGTGAAATCTCAGATTTGAGATTTTTTAAAAATTTGTGTATGTATGTGAGTGTTTGCCTGAATTGTGTGTCCGAGCACCATGTTCATGCACTAACCTCAGAGGCCAAAAGAAGGCATCAGATCCCCTGGAACTGGAGTTACGGAGAGTGGAAGCCACCTTGTGGGTACTAGGAATTGAAGCCTGGTCGTCTGGAAGAGTACCCAGTGCTCTTAACCTCAGAGCCATCTCTCCAGCACCCTAAAATCTCAGATTTTAACGCAAGTTCTCGTTGAATTCATTCCCGGTCACTAGAACCACATGTGGTGGTGGAACTAAGACCTTTGCTAAACTGTTGCTGCCTCTTCAGGGATAACGGATAGAATAATGGCTGTGTTAATTGGACACATTTAACATGAGGGTAATTTTGAAAGCATTGCCTGCTTTATAGACACGGAACTAATGAGTTTTTAGGTTTTATTGCATCGACACATTTTTATAAGATACTATTTAGTAGTGTCTACCTCAGCATATGAAACTAAGGATGGGGGGCTGGGGATGGAATACACTTGGTGCGGTACTTGCCTGGCATTCACGCAGCTGTGGGTTTGATCCCTGAGCTTTATAAAGTGCGAGGTGTAGTACTGTGCACTGTAATGCCTGCATTTGGGAGTCAGAGGCCAGAGGATCCCAAGTTCAAGGTCTTCCTTATCTACAGAGCAAGTTTGAGGCCAGCTGACAGACTTGAGACCCTGACTTACAATAATAATAATAATAATGTAAAATACAATTCAAGTATTAGAGACCTTTTTTACTAAAACACGTGTGATTGGGATAGTGTGTTGTGTACTCAGAAGACTCACATGTCAGACACGTGAGCTGTCATAGTAACACGGCAGACTTTCACTAAAGCGTAGCAGTGCTTACTGTAACTTTTACTCAAAGGTCTGTGCACTGCCCTCTGTTTCTTTCTAGATTTGCTGCCTAGGAAGGTTTTCCGCAAATTTGCCTAATAATAATGTAGTCTAAAATACTTCGGACCGGTAAATAATTGAGCTTGCGTGATACATATCTTGTTTTTCTATGGTATCATTTCATGTATTTAGCCTTACAGGGCCTCTAACTGTCCACACCTGTGAATTTCAAGTCTCTTTTCTCTTTGTACTCAGGAAAAGCCACAGAAAGTGACCCCTCTTTAAAAGTTAATATTTAAGAGCCTGCAGGCTACTGTGTGCAGCAATGCCATTACTAAGGCCTTTTGAATTCTTTTAGTGGCATTTTTAAATTTTACCAGCTTTCAATAACAAGAAATTAAGAAAGAGAGAGAGAGATCTAAACAAAATTCTATGAACCTTGTTTCAAATAGAGTGTGAACGATATCTTGCAAGAACGAAATTTAAAATTTTGAAATTGAGCTTATTTATTATATATTCATATAAAAAATCCAACTGCAGAGAGATGATCAGCTTCTCCCCAAAATAAGATGAGCATTTATGAGAGTCGGCGGACTGAGCAAAGCTTACCATAGTGACAAGCTCTGACTTTCTCATTTTAGGTGATGGAATATGAGAATAGAATCCGAGCCTACTCCACACCAGACAAAATCTTCCGATATTTCGCCACCTTGAAAGTAATCAATGAACCTGGAGAGACGGAGGTGTTCATGACTCCCCAGGACTTCGTGCGATCCATAACCCCAAATGAAAAGCAACCCGAACGTAAGGTTCTAGCATGGGGGTAGGCGTGGGGCACTCGTTTCTTACGGCTGCTTTGCTTCCTTCTCTGGACTTCCTAACGTTTGTGGGTGCAGGCAATAATAAAATCACCATTTGACTGTTAGATGCTTGGAATTGTGCTCAGCTTCTACAGTCCAATGTGGCTGTCTTGTTTAGGGGAACTAGCTGAGATAACCGGTGTGTGGGAAGAAGCAGCATCAAGGTAAACAATTAAGGATGCTTTAGGAAACACTGTGAGAGAATTATTGAGTAGGGTCCTCCAAGCTTTAGATGTTCTCTTGGAACAGCCACTAAAAAAAAAAGACCAGACTCAATGTTGTGATCCACAGTGTCATCAGCATACAAGCAGGGGCATGCTTACCACACAGTGAGTCCGCTAGATTCTTTGACAGCACCGTGCTGATTTTCCGTTCAGTGGCAGCCATGGGACAGCAGCCCTGAGCCTGGTGTGTGGCTCACTGCTTGAGAAGGAGGAAAGAGC